>NC_071354.1:210414910-210749910 GCF_943734655.1 Sabethes cyaneus | reverse complement strand
CATTTCATATGCTGATGGAAAATCAACATTTTCTTTCTCACGCATCGACGAGTGCTGATAAAAAGTGACTGAATTACAAAAGTATGGGAAAAAATCGTATTCACCGTCGCTCGGTGGAATGCGGACTCATCCATATAGAGCCGGTGAGTCTTTCTTCGAATGTGAATCTTCTTGACATACGTGTCAACATGTCCCCGTCTCCGTTGTGTGACTCGCTCGCTCTTTCCTTGCTCTGGTGGGTGCTGTTCATCCGAAGCCGTACCTACGACGACGCTCGGTGGCATTAAGTGGAAAGTGAAGTAGGATATTTTTTTGCCGTTTTCTGTGATTGCCAGCTATGACATGGGATATCGCTATGAGCTAGAGAGTGGAAAAAAATCGAGACCGATATCAAAAATCATGGAGGCTCTGCAAACAAACGTACTGACGCACGGAAAATCGAAGTGAACGGTTTTTGAGCAAAGGTACACCGAGATTTTTTTTCACGTGGTAGTTAAGAAGTGGCTACGTAGAAGTTAACTGTAACAATTTGGAGAGACTTTATGCGATTAAAAAGAACAGTTAAAGCCGCATAAAAAAGAAATATTTGTAATCGGCAGAGCAGAATAATACAAAGCTAAACAAGGCTGAATGCATCTTCAGAATAGTGTTACTCTGCTCGACCGTCATTAATTCAACGTTTGCCAAGAGTCAGATTATGATTCCTAGTCTCAAGCTGTTTGTTTATTTTGTTGGAATCGTTAGCCTCCAGCTACAAAAGTGATCTTTGCACTTCATCTGTTTTGTATTTTTCACTTGCCAATACACTTAGACAAAGTTTCAAACAGAAGTCACACAACTTCTTTTAATTTTTTGCAGATGTTCATTAATTTTAGATTGCCAGCGGCCAATTGCCGTGAACATTGTTCAATAACCTGTTCCAGGACCAACTTTTCAACCGCAGCAATTGCTCTGCAGTATGTTTCGATCGTTCCGCCGGAGCACTGCGAAAGGTTGTTCTTTAATAGTTGACAAAAGCACTGCGAATAAAACAAAAACAAAAAAGAATTTATATTGATTTACTGGACCATAAACGCATCGTTTCGATTCCGCAAGCAGCCGGCGAACAGATGACCGTGCTCCGGTAACCCAGCTGCAAAAGGGTCGGTGGCTGCGGCGGCCTAGCAACAAAAGGTGATCATTGAATTATTGCTGCAATGAAAAATTATCCTCGCAACCTGAGTCACGGTGGCCCGAAGGCTCACGGTACCCGTGTCCAACGCGAAGCCCGTCCCGTCCACAAACAGACGACTGTCGCTGGTTGGTTTGCGCTAGTGTACGCATGTTTCTGTTAGCGGCGAGGACGTTTGCTACCACTCACAGTTACCACCGACAATGTGCAGAATCCGGCAAACAACTGTGAAATTGACGATACCGACGAAGGAGGAGAACCTTCGATGAGCGAGCGAGAGTTGCGAGGAAAAAAACACATCGATAAAAACTGCGTCGCTGTTCGGACCAGATTGAAATTTATGACGTGAATTGTTTTTGTTTTATTGGTAATTGAATTACGTTGGCTGGTACGGCAACCATCTGCAGCTCGGTGTGTATGTAGTTGAACAGGACAAAGTTGTGCCGAGAAATTGGCCGGCTTATTGGCTAGCGCAGTGCGCAGTGAATATCGGTTCATAATCGAATTGTTTCTGTTTTTCCCTTCCCATTTGTTTCTTGGAAATAAATTATCGCCGCTTATGAAAACCAGCCAAATAACATTAAAATGGACTAAACATTAAGACCGGACATTTTAAAAACTACAAACAACCAATAAATACTGCACGGGAGATTTTATGATGGAGACGCATGGTAATTCAACAAAAAATTCAATGTGGCCGCATTGTGCGTTAAAACGTTTATCAAAATCTACAATTACAGTACACAGAGCCAAGCGCCGTTCCGATTGTACCGTGCGCCGGCAAAACGATTCATTAGTGCAAACAATCGGCGAGAATAAATTTAACTGGACAAACAACAATTGCCAGAGATAAAATAGCGTGAAATATTCCTGTCTAAACAATGAATATGAATCGCTGTTTTGCGCTTGCCCGTTTTTATTTTTCATTGCCCTCGGTGGGTTGGTTGGTTGGCTGGTTGGGTTGCCATCAAGCAACATGGCCGAGCCAGCAGAGCTACGGGCAACGGTGTTATTCCTGCCACGGTGCAGCACCAACCTACCGTTCGCTTGAGCAATTAGCTATCCGCATTGTACGGTTACCGCCGGGGTGGGAAAGTTGATCGGAAACAGCGAACAGGAGGTTGCAGATATATAAATACATTTCGTGCACATATTAGGTTGTACGGATGCCGGTATTTCCTGTCGGCGGTTAATGCTAGAGCAGTTCGGAATTGCACCGATTTGATAGTATAATATATCATATTCAGTGTATCTAGAGCTGACAGCAGAGTAAATATTTGCATAAACCGCAAACATAGAATTTTTGAAATTCACACATGAAATTAAGAATCATTGCATAATTTAATTTTTGATTTTTCTTTTGCCCAAACTCGCTTGCGGGTGAATGCAACCTATTGTGATTGAGCGCTGAAAAAAGCATCATTTTTCAACATCGTGATTGCCTTTCTAGGGAAAAATGAACGATCAGGAAAGGTCAACGTATAACGTAATACCTCTTCGCCATATATTTTCATATCATTGTGTCATTTTATGGCAGTCTTATGCTGGAAGCGACTGTGACTATTGTCAATGCCAAGGACAACGTAATCTGCCCGGTCTTGACTAGTCTGAGTACAGCTTCTTCAGCTTCTAGTAGAATGCACAAGAATATGTCAACACTCAAACCGATAAAAATAACCTTATCCTCTAGACCAGCAAGCTTTCTCGCATGTTCGGTAGCAGGGAACGTGTCCTTCGGTGGAATTCATCGATGCAATTCCTCGGTAGGAAGCTTAAATAGGACAAAAAAAAAGTTGAAGTGAGTGCTGAAGTAAAAATCCTTCGCCATTCGAGACTTTATGACTATCATTGCAAACTAATGCCGGTTGTGATGGCGGTAACGTTACATCATTCATAGCTCGTACTGAAATGTTAGAAATCTATGTTGAAGAGCCGTTTCATTTGGTCAGCACATTTAAGCTTTTTGTCATAGGAAAAAGTGTCGTAAAATTCGTGATATTTATATGTACGAAAGAAAAATAATGTTCCAATTTCTTTGATAACATTCTCCATTGATGTTTCTTGCGTGAAGTAATTCCATAATTTTATTCCAGTTAATACCGAAAGTAACCCAACATTGCGGTACATAATGTGCATCTCAGAACTTTTCAAGTCATAGTTTGTACCACCTTATAGCATAAATTTTCCAACTGCTCTGGAGTTCCACAAGGCAGCAACCTTGGCCCTATTTTGTTTTTTCCTGCTCTTCAACGATGCAGCGAATTTATATAACGGTAAATGTAAACTGGTCTGTCACGTTCTTTTAACCCGTCTGCATCGATTTGCTGAATTGGGGGGAGATTGCAGAATGATTCTCAGTGCGATTATATCATTTCATAATAAGGACAGTCGGAAAATCTTTAGCTTTAACTGTTTAAGGGGGCATAGTACTTTTTACACCATATTTTTGGCCTTATTTCAAATATTTTTTTCTCTATAACGCGGAAGGCGTTATCGATCGATTCGGGTTTTTTGCATTCTAAACATTGTATTTTATACTAATATTTACAATTTTGTTTACATATGGGAACCTCTTTCCCCCTCTCCTACGGCTCCTTGAACATGATCATTCGAAAAAAACATGAATTGCGGAACCATGGATTGGCGCTCGGGGGCTTATCCGAATTGAAAAATTTCAAAACTACATGAAATTATACTAAATTGTCTCGTGTTTGACCCATCCTTTTTTCAAAATTCGAACGCCTAACAAAATGGCGAACATTGAAACATAAAAGTAAGGGTTTTCGTCGAAAAAATTGACTTTAAACATTTCTAAAAAATACAAAAATTGCAATATCGAAAAAAGGATGGGTCAAACACTAGATAATTTTGTTGGCTTTAAAACAAAAAAAGAATCATGAGAATTGCTTGAGCCGTTCTTGAGATATTTATGGTACCGACCTGGTTCCGAGACAAACGGCATTGAAGTTTTTATGCGCTGCGCTATCGTTCCAGACATGCGCGGTACAAATAACTGTAACTTAGTCATTTTTTGGAATTCATCGAAACGGCTTCAAACACGTATGCTAAAAATGTTAATCTTTTGATACAAACAATAAAAAAAAACTCGATTTTTTAAAATTGAAAAAGTACTATGCCCCCTTAATCGAAAATCACATCTTGGAGCGGGCAAAAGTTGGAAAAGACTTAAGAGTGAAAATCAAAGCTTACGTTCAGACAGCAACAGGCATCACTGGTCAACAAGGCGAATCGGCAGCTCGGGCTTAGAATAGTTAGCCTAGGGATTCGCTGAGCCCTTCTGCTTCCGCTCGTTGCACTATGCGTTAGTAAGGTCCCCTTGAATTTGCCGTTTTCGAACATACGACGACTGGCTCATTAGACCAGCGTCTTACCTCGAGGCCAACTGGGAGGCGGTTTCCAGATCGACTTCAAATATTTTTGCGCCAATTGCTCGATAAATCTTCTACGCATCCACACCAATAATGAAACCTATTGATTTCAAAGTACGTACTGTTGGAAAATTGAAAATAATGAAGCATTGTCCTACTGGAAATTCTCACTTCGTGAGTGGTTGGAAGATTCTTTACGATGATCTAAACCTATACCAATTTGATATCTGTGCTTGGGAAGTAAGGCAAAAGAAGTGACAAAGTTCCCCCGTCTCAACAAGATTTCTTAACACCGCGATTAAAGCTAGACAGTTTTGAAATCCTTGCTTGGGAAGTACGCCAGAAAGAGTGACAAACCGCCTCGTGCCAACAAATTTCTCTCGAACGCGATTAAACCTAGTCCAATTTAATGTCTGTGTTAAAATGGAATGGAATGGAAAGTCCATTGTCCCAACAGACTGCAAATTCTTTACGACGAGGCGATTAAACTTAGGCGAATTTGATAAGGTATGGTGTTGCTTCGTCGTAATTGCCTATTCCCGTCCTCTTAAACACAAATTATTAAAAATATCAGCATTTTTATAACACAAAATGCAAAACTAGTTATTCCCTAATATTTTAGTTTGTTGTCTATTATACGCGATCAATCAAAGTGAGCTGAGATCTATTTAAATGCTTTTTATCAATTAAGAAGTCCTACCAGCCAAATTTTCTACGTTTTTTCGTGCAACGAAAAAGAAAATGTCGACTAATCGTATAAATTTCCGTCATTCATAAATGAAAATAGCTCACGCAAGGCATTGTCCTTATTCTACAGCCAGGAAAACTTGCCTGACCTGCAGAAATTTTACAGAATAACATTTGTCATGCCGTCCTACACAAATACATCCGCGTTAGCTTCGTAAACATTGGTATGATTTTTAGTTCGGACGATGAAAAATTTTAATGGACGGATTTTAAAACGGTACGACGAATTTAAGAAATAAAGTCAGTTGCGTAATTTCAATAATATGCTTCAATAATCGCTTTTCAGTGATTTCAAAGTTCACGGATCGGAAGGTAAGTATGTTTTAGTCAAATCAGCACAAGAACTTTTGGAGTATTCATTAAATCAATCCAACAAATGATGAAAATTAGAATGGCTTTACTTACTACGACGACGGGAATTAGAAAGAATCCCTTTGTGTTGGAAAAGTGCGCTACAGCTGTAGTGTTCGGTTATAATATGATTCTGCATGAATACGCATGTTTACTGATTCATTGGAAGTGTAGTGAAAAGATGTGCTGTTGATAAAATCGAACTGAATTGGTAAAATCCCTTCAACGTGGGAAAACCATAGGTAATAAAAAGATTCTTTAATTTCTCTAAGGTATCAGGAAAGCAATAGTTTGTATTTTTGATTTTGTTAAATTGTTTCCAAATGTACATAGAAATAACTCCGAAATCTATTGAGGATTGAGCTTATACAATGCTACTACTTTGATGAATGTTACATACAACGCATGTAGCATGTATATATACTGCAGATTGCATGTAAACATGAAGAATCGAATGATTCATAAATACAATGACATACATAAATACATGCTACTATCACTACAAAGAGACTTACATAGTCCTGCGTCACCTACATATGCGATCGTATTTTGTACACAACCCCTTTGCTTTTTACATTATTTTTTGTTTTGTTTTCTGTGGTCAGTAATCAGCGAATACTATTTCCATCTTTTTGAATTCAGAGTTGATAACGCTAGTTTTCATCGTAGACTATGAGAAAACGGTATCATCCCCGTTCACGAATCACTCCGGTGTGCCGCAAGGCAGTAGCTTAAGACCACTTTATGCTAACGATTTGAAAATATATTTGACGTTTCGTGGCATCGAGGATTGTCATCGCCTTCAACTTCTTTTGGATACGTTTGTAACTTGGTGCAAAGTGAATAACTTGACGGTCAGAGTCTCTAAATGCGAGGTTTCAACGTTCCACCGGATCAAATCGCCTCGCCTCGCCTGTAGTTTTCGACTAGAAAATTGACGACCAGATACTAAAAAGATTGAGCATGTGAATGACCTTAGTGTGATCTTCGACCCGAAACTGATTTTTGATCGTAACCGTACCACCGTATAATCTGGAAAGCGACTCGCCAGTTGATTTGTTGGACAACAATTGGACGAAATTTTCAAGACCCGCGCTATCTTAAAGCACTGTATTGCGCCTTAGTTCGTCCTCTTATTGTAATTTCATGCCTAATTTGGACTCCGCATCAACTCTTGACTTTGCCTTGGCGAAAAATTCACCTCTGTATTCCGATCGCTGACGCTTGTTTGGTCTAGATACATTAGAACGTCGACGTAAAAATTCAACCAGCTTTGTTTGTAGCAAAACTGTTACACGGCGATATTGACTCGCCGCATTTACTTTCGTTGGTGAATCTTCGCGCAGTACAAAGGACCCTGCGACCACCCTCACTACTGTGATGACCAACCGCTTTCACCACAACTGTATTTGGCCGCAATGAACCAATTGCATCGTGTACTAGACCGTTTACTACAATACTTTGAAAAGGAAAGGGAGAGTTTGAAAAGTATTTAAAGCGAAGAATGATTGATTAATTAGAAAATTCCGGTATAGACCAAAAATATATCGGGCAATCCATCCAGATACACCGCCGACAGAAAAATACCAATTTTGAACCCCCCCGTCCCCCTTCGTGGACAAGCGTGAACATTGACTCAACCCCCACCCCCCTCCCCTGTTTATCCCCGTGGACTTTTTTTTTTCTTATGTAAAATTTAACGAAACAGAAAAGCATGGTGCTAAATTTTGTTTTCAACTTGATTTATGCAGTATTTATTAAAAAAGCTTACGTAAAAGGAAGCTCCAGTATAAAGGCCCCGATACAATGCATACGAATTTTGAGTCGCTGCAGAAGTTTGAGTTTTTCCATAGATTTTCTGTCAAATTTCCGCAGTGTATTAAAATCCGTATGAAGGTTTCAGGATCTTAATTCTTGTGATCTTGTCTACTGCAAATTATTATCGAGTGGAATAAAATCCGTTTTAGCTTGACTTTCGCTCGAGTATTCTTCTCTGTCCAGAGTATCCCTGTCTAACTAGAACACCTCAGCCTGGCCGTCTACTTCAACGCAACACACGACCTTTCCGACGCGAAGTGGTTCGTATTATTTTTTGAAGGCGAATCCTTTTGGAAATACGCTGCTCATGGATGCCCTTTTTGTGGAGTTCTGCATTTGATTTTGTGGCAACATGTGATCTACATTGGGTGCAATTGGGTTATTAGGTGACTGGTGAATATTCGTGGGTATAATTCTGTGACACCTCTTAGAATGAGAACGAAGGCTTTGGGTATACTTTCGTAACCTTTGCCATTTCCCAAAAGAGGCAATGATTGTAAAAAAATAATATCTTTATTATTGCATTACTTCAACTTTCAGGTTGGGCAATTACCATCTATGTGCACTAACGCAGGTTTAATCTTTTCAACAAGATTTATGCCAGATATGTGCTCTCATAATGCTCGGTTCATGTGATTACGCCAACATATGCCTCAGAAGATAAAGCTTTATTTGAGCTCAAAAACAATCACTGATCTATATATATATAATTAATTCCATATTTCTTCTATTTATTTTTATGAAAAAAAAAATTGTCCACGTGGACATTTTCAATACCCCCTTTCGCCCTTCGGTGGACA
Organism: Sabethes cyaneus; assembly: GCF_943734655.1. NCBI lineage: Eukaryota > Metazoa > Arthropoda > Insecta > Diptera > Culicidae > Sabethes > Sabethes cyaneus. The sequence continues at coordinate 210,741,634 of NC_071354.1, read as the reverse complement.
AGCGTGGACATTTTCATACTCCCCACCCCCCTCTAAACTGTCCACGTGGTATATGGATGGCCCCTGGCAGATGGAGCTCGCACCCACGTTCTTTGGGTTGGTATCCGAATGTTTTACTAACTAAACTACTGCCACCCATTATATAGCTATTTGCCCGTCACTTTGCTTCGGTATTCAACACCTCGACTTGTTCCTCATCCGAGGCTCAACGTGCTGCTGCCGATGTCCCTATTGATGCAATCGATATGGGTATATTCTATGTAACTCGTGAAATGGTACTCCAGGCCGCAAAAAAACTGAAACAGTCGTTCTCACCAGGACCAGATGGTATTCCATCAGCTGTATACTGTCGCTGTATCGATGCTTTAGCCAAACCACTCTGCTTGATTTGTAACAAATCGTTCGCTCAGCGTGTATTCCCTAGTGCATGGAAAACATCATTTATGATCCCCGTGTTCAAAACCGGTGATAAGCGCAATGTAAGAAACTACCGAGGTATAACAAACCTTTCGGCCGGATCCAAGCTCTTTGAGATCATTGTGGGCAATGTGTTCTCTATTCAAACTAAAAACTATATTTCTCCGGAACAACATGGATTTATACCCGGCCGCCCAGTTACCACCAACTTGCTGGAGTTCACATCGACTTGCATTACACACCTCGAAAACAAAGCCCAGGTTGACGTCATATACACCGATCTGAAAGCTGCTTTTGATCGAATTGATCATGTAATCCTGTTGTGTAAATTAAAACGCCTGGGAGTATCTAATGATATGCCCCTTTGGCTGCAATCTTATCTGGTCGGTAGAACGCTTCGTGTACGATTGGATATGCATACATCGGAACCATTCGTCAATGCATCCGGTGTACCGCAGGGTAGCAACTTGGGCCCGCTACTATTTATTCTCTATATCAATGACATTGACTCAGGTTGTAAGTTAGCATATGCGGATGATTACAAGATGTTTTACGAAGTTCGTTCACCTGATGATTGCAGGCACCTACAAGAACTTGTGGATAGCTTTGTTAACTGGTGCAGACGAAATCGACTTACGATTAGCATTCCAAAATCGTCGTCGTCATGACGTACAACCGCAATCGATTCCCTATTAGATTTGATTATAGAATCGATGGTGTTGTACTAAAAAGGGAAGAGCAAGTGAGCGATCTAGGCGTGGTTTTGGATCAAATATTGTTATTCGATCAGCATCGATCTGCGATAGTTGCCAAAGCGAATCGGCAACTAGTATTTATATCTAAGCTCTCTAGAGACTTTGCGGATCCTTATTGCCTAAAATCGCTGTATTGTGCTTCTTTGGTTTGGTATCCTTATCATCTATCTTGGACTCTACGGCTAGAACGTGTACAAAAACGGTTTATTCGTCTCGCTCTCAGGAACTTGCCATGGAACGACCCCGTAAATCTGCCGCCGTATGGCGATCGCTGCCGGTTGTTGAACTTGGATACGCTTGAAACACGACATAAGATTCAACAAGCAAGTTTTGTAGCAAAATTACTCAACGGAGAACTCGATGCCCCATGGCTGCTATCGCCATTGAATTTTCGAGCACAGCAGAGACCTACGAGGTCAACAGCGTTACTACAGCACAGCTTTCATCGCACCTCCTATGGGCTAAATGAGCCGATCACATCCATGATCCGCACTTTCAGCATGGCCGAAGAATTGTTTGAGTTCGGTGAACCAGCACGCATTTTTAACAATAGACTAAAAACATGTTCTGTTTTTAGTTCTAATTCTGATTAATTAAGTTCATTAAAGCCACTAGGCAGGATGGAAAAAGATTAATAAATAAATAATAAATAAATAAATAAATAAATAAATAAATAAATAAATAAATAATATTATAGGCTTATGCCTAGTTTTGCTTGATTCTCCCAATTCTATCACGCATAGCAACCGAAAGAGCGTGGTTGCAAACCCCCCTGCCAAAGCTCCAATATGTTTTTGAGATGATGACAGTAAGCATGGCACCAACCTTCATATTTGTCCACTAGGTGTTACAGTTCAATGCAGTCGGAGCGCATTTTAATTACCTCAAAGATCTTTACATCGTTGGCGTAAAAAAAACCGGCTGGTAGGTAACCGGAGAGCCGACAGATCATTTACAGAAAGAGAAAAGAGCAGTGGTTTAAGGTTGCGTCCCCGTGGTACGCTAGCGGTGTAGCAGCAAAATACCGTGATCCACCCGATCGAACGCTGCTTTCAGGTAAATTTTCACACTTGAGCACTTGAGAATTGGAGCAAACGGTGTAATCCTTCTGTCGGCACTTCTGAGACATCATTGACATCAGATCCTATCGAAGCGCTAACGTTGACTCGGACAACTACCTAGTGGTAGTTAGGATGTGCCCAAAACTCTCCGTTGTGAACAACTTTCGGTACCGACGCCAGCCGCGCCATCGTTGTGAGCATTTGACTCGGCAGCACAGTGCTATCCCCTCTTTTCTGTTTCTGTCCAGAAGGATTGCTACCACTGGTACTTGCCAAGGTCACAGTGTTCCGCACTGCTAACCTTTGCAGCTAACCACTTCCTGCAAATACGTTCGCTTCTCCAATTGGCGTGAAACCACTGTTGCTGTTTTGGATTTCTCCGGTTGGTGTTTTCATTATATAGTGTCCCTTCCTTGTGCCACTATCTCTACTGGTGGTTCGTAGTCGCCTTGTTAAGATCCCATGGTTATCTATGCAAGCAGTGAGGCGATGCAAGGGTCGATTAGGATCCTTCATGAAGTCCCGCGCCACAGCTAAATCGGCGTAAGTCAGGAATTGTCATCTGAGTTTATTACCCCACCGTCTAACTCTAAAGTCCCGAGCTTTCAATGTATCACGAAAAGCTACCAGGTTTTAACGGAGCGGGGACAGCCGTAGCATTAAACTAAATACCATTTCAGCAAGGGGCCACGCTACTGAGGCAATACGATACCTCATACGATACCTTGGCGAACTATGTTTACCATAATCAGAGTCATACTACCATCGATCGTAACGTGCCGGTTGGTACTCCAAGCGGGTACAGTGCTTTAAGCTTCACTAACTCGCCTTGACGGAACAGATTTTCGAATATTGTAGAATTTAACAGAAGATCGACTGAGTCCACTCCTCAATCCCCGCCACATCCTTGCCAGATTCCCCAACTCGCTGTATGACCAGGGGCGGGATGGGAGTCCGGGGTTGTTATGCCCCTAGAATGCAGTCATTGCTGTCCCCGGACTATTGACCAACGGCAGCCTGGCTTCTGGTCTAAACTAGTTGATCCCCGAGGATCCAGGGTATCACTTAACCTTTATTAGCGAAGGCATGCTCAACGACTGTAAATAAATCATTATAGGAAGCGTTTGGTACGGGAGGTCCATGCTTTCAAGAAATGGCAGCGTTAGTATGAGATTAGATTATAATATTAGATTAGAGAGCAAGTCAACAAGCACTTATTTTACCATTGCAGGAATTAAAGTAGGGCTAGTTTTTCTTTAGTTGCACCAACAGAAAAATCAGGGTGCCTCGTTTAGCTCAACCATAGTATTAACTTTTGCTTGACGATTTTAAACCACAGTCGACAAAAAGTGTAGTTTATATTCACTTGGCACTAGCGATAGAATCAATTTCTGCTTCCCTTCGATAGCTACAACACGCGGAAAAAAGATAAGCCCTTCGGACGCAGATACGGCACACTCGGTCTTGGTCGCGATAAGGCATCAACAAATATCATTCGCTGTTGCTTGATTTATAAGTCATGTTTCACCAAGTGACAGCAAGACATGCAGCAAGCACACAGCTGAGAACTGAGTGTATGAGAGAAGTAAATAGCTCATACCACTGTCGCCGATGATGCTTTCCTGTTCATCGGCGTCGCCAGCTAGCGCGGAATAGAAATGGCATACATCAATCGTCCTTCCGTCTATGCTGTCAAGGCTGTTTCTACTACAGTCAGTCACACACTCAGCGATAGGCGAAAATAATCTGCACCATTCATTCCTGGAAGGACAGTGGGAGTTTTTCGATGTGCGAATCGGGATGTTCTGCGGGACGTGGTTGCAATATCTGGTTGTGTAAATTATCGTAAGTACTATTGCGGTATTATATTATATGGAAAGATTATTAAATCTGAATTAAGAACACGACTCTACTCCACAGGCGCTGGTGTATAGTATGTAAAATGTGAATGTGTTTTGTAATCAAATGTTAATTATTAGCTAACTATACTTCTTTACCTTAAATTTTTAGCTGCCGTAGATAAATTATTATTCGGATTCATTGACTATTTTCGGTCAAATAACTAATTTTGTTTCACCAAAAGTAGTCAATCAGGCCGAATAATAAAATATTTATCACGCTTAATAGTCGTCATTATTCATTAGGATGGCATCAGTTTCTTCAGTTAACGTGTTCGAAGCTTCGCTCGAACTGCAAACGTATTTAAGGCAATCTGCTGTCAACGATACCAACGTAATACTTGTAACATTAGGAAAAAACTCATTTCTTTTCCCATTCAGTTCCCACTTGTTCCCTGTCACGGTTTGCCAGCCCCAGATGGATTACCGTAGTGTTTGATAAATTGATACGCTTGTTTAACATTGTACCAGTACCGGAAGTCTAGTCGATATATTTTTTATATTTTCACCACCCTTCCTCAAGGACAGGAAGCGAGTGATTGAGTACCATCGTTTGCATTCAGAATTTTGCTTGAATAATCCTGGAAGATTGACTGACTGCGTAAAATGTGTTTCAAATAAAATTATAATGCAGTTTCTTTTACAACAAGGATAATTGTATGAGTTTTTAAATCTAAATCAAAAGTCAACTACTAAACTAAATACTAAATTTCGAGAGCCAAAAACTATATTTACAATTTGAACAGCAAAGTTAGAAACCACAATGCACACCCGTAAAAAACGCAGCAAAATTTTAAATGCACTGTTATTTGGTAGCTTCAATCGGGCCATAAAATAACTTCAACAGTCTACTTACAAAATTTTATGAACTGCTTGCCATCATTATTGTTATTGACCTTGTTTGTAAGTGTTATTGGTTTTGTTTCGGTTTCGTGATGAGAAGTTGCAATATTATTAAATGATGACACACCTTTAAACTGAAATGGCTTCCACATATGAAGCCAATTTATAGCTGGCAAGCTGCTCCTTTTCCTGTTGGATAACACCACTTCAAAAAAAAACAAGTTTGATCATATCGCGGTCACGAAAATTCTGGAAGATAAAAAGGTATCATTCCGTACGCAGTAAATTTGCATTCAAGGCTCAAGCGAACGAACATCGTTGTTCAAATAAAAAGCACAAACAATTTCGCTCCCGCGTCCTCGCGCGAGATATACAGCCCAGCCATAACCGGCTTGGAAGGCTTGGCTGAAAGCCGAGCTGCTATCATAAAACAAGTAAACGGCGAACCTATGTGGGTGTTATCCCCGATATGTTCTTCAGCAAATCGCACCGGGCAGACAACTGGCGTTATAGACTCGGCTGCTATACTGGTGCTACTGGAAAATAAAAGAGGAAACATTCCCGCACAGCAAAGGGCGGCCTTTTATCATTTTTCCACAATTTTTACTCCACTCGATTCGTTAGTTATGTTGGCACATCGCACCGTTGCCATTACGGATGCTTTGGAGCACACAAAAACGACTGTTCAAACCGATGAGCAAATCAAACGAGCAAATTATAATACGCCAGCTTGACTTCCATGACGCGTCCCCGAAGAGGGTCTTCCGTGAAGGATTAAATCGAAAGTAATTTAGCGCCCGCGTAAATCCTTTCGGAATGAAGATGAAAAAATAATTTCGAAATATGTAATATTAGAACATATTTGCATTTTGGGGTCACCCTAACAGCGTGGATACAGCCGCCTTTATGAATCCTATCCCCACCCACTCTGAGGTGCAAGTCGTTAAACTAAATATACTTGAATGATTTTTTCATAAACATATCCTGACAAGCGTTCGATTACAGCGTATAAGACAAAACCTCTGTTTTGCGAGCTTTCATCAATAGCAACCTTCACCTACGCCGTTCTCAAATATAGGAGCAATATTTTTATTACAAATCGTTTCGCAAACTTACCCGGTTCTCGTTATTTTTTCACCTCCGATCAATTCCGCTGCTCGTACTGTCCTTTTTTGTTCCGTTTTGCGATTTTCCGCCTGTAACTGCTGCGGGGTGGGGGCTTCGAACAGATGCACGCTAGTCGTTTCGACTAGCAGCGTAGCGGGTTCGAAAGCATCATCATCCGAGTTGCGTGGGAGTGCTAGAATTGTATAAATCGAACTGATCGAAGCTCGTGGGGATGAAAAAAATATAAATATGCACACACACAGAAAGAGGAACATTTCGATTGCGACTAATATTGTGAATTCAGTACCTACTATCGTCCTCCTAAGCTGCTCGTTTTCGATGGTGAAAATAATTGCCGATTGGATCCGTTGAGGGCGATACCCAACCAACCATCCAACCAACCAACCAACCAGCCGACAACAACCCTAGGGAATAATTTGGACCTATACAAGCAGGTACGTACCTATGCCTTTGATGTAATGATCAGCAGAGTGGAGGGCATTTTTTTAACTGCCTCTATCCAAGCATTGTTCACAATATTTTTCTGTATGTGAAGTTGGTGGAATGGATTTGTGCTCGAAATATTCCCGATATGAAAATGAAGAGATTATAATTTAATCCACTGAATAAAAATTTCTTTTTAAATCCTGTTGTGCCGCACTAGTTTGGCCTATAGTTGCAATAGAGGTACGATACGTAATAGAGCAGTTCCTCGTGAAACAAGTAAATGACAAAATTGGAACCTTTCTGATTTAGATGAAACTTTACAGGCGTGTTTGATAGGTGGAAATATGCACCTTCCAAAGGTTTTGGCGTCGTTTTGATTTAGGACTCATTTTTAAGAAGCGCGTATTTATTTTCATGTGTATTATGTTTGAAAGATTGTATCTCGAAAACTATCAACTGTGCAAAAATTATGTCTAAGCAAAAGTTGTAGAAAATTAATTTTTGAATACGAAAAAAATATAATGGTAAATAAAAAATATTTTGAAAATATTTGAAAATAAAACTTAAAATCGAAATACCCATATGACCAACCTTAGGGGTAACGGGTAACCAACACAGATGGAAACTAAGGTCGTATACCGGGAAGTGGGGTAGACGCTGGGTGTAGTAACGGGAAATACCCTTGTCAGCCTTGAACGTCTGTTGCCATGTCGGGGGCGACTCTTGGGGGCTTGACGATGCCTCAATCAAGTATGCGGTTGCACTTCAGGTTAGCAGCGGCTCATGACAGCGTCTGATCCGGAGCGGGCGGCTGAATTAAGAAACACCTTACTACACCGCCCAGTTAGCAACAATCCAGTCGTCGTATGTTCAAATATTGGTTGGGCGTTGCTGCTGTAGAGTCAGTTGGATCGTTGCACTAGCACCGTAATTCTTATGTGCTCTAATAATCGGTTGCGAAGTCTCAAGTCAAGTGCATGAGGACGTTTAAACCCATGTCTTTGCTTTGCAAACTACAAAAAATCGTGAAAGTTCAACACGGAGCGTACGGCATGGGCAAAGGCAACGAAATAGGGACATGAAATGGATGCTTGCTACCTGCGATTGAAGATCACTAAATTTTGTGGATGGAGACATGTTGCTGCTCGATACGTTAAAACCCCGAAAGTTCGCCATCGTAACACTGCAGGATATCTGTCGCATAGGTGAGAAGGCATGGCGGCAAGGCCGAATTTTACTAGAGCGGTGGAGCGACCAACGAGCTGGGAATGAGCATTATGGTGATGGGTAGAATGCAGGATCGCATGCTGGACTGGCAAGCGATCAACAAGAGGATGTGTACTCAAGAGATCCCTAAGCAACAATGAAGGTTATATTGTACCCTTGTGGCGGTCTTCATGACTCATTTTGGTCTTAAATGCTATCATAAGAGTGTAATAAAACCCAGAATGTTTCCCTGGGTCGTGATCCACGGATCTCTCAGCTTGGATAAAAACGAGCGGTACACAGCTTCTTAAGTGTTGTTTTAATGACTCTCGCTTGCCTCATATTTCCGCTCTTTTTCCTTTATGCCTTAAAGTTAGTTTCATTACTTTCCACTACTTTCTTTCTATTACATGGGTGACCTCAAGACGAAAACACGAGGTTGGTCGAGCAACAGAATAACAAAAAGACGAAGAAAATACAATAGCTAAACGTTTAAAAGATGATGAATACGTGGCGAAGTGACAACAGCAAAATAACGGAAAAGTGTAAAGAAAAGCCGCCGAAAAAACACCAAAACATACAACAACAGAAGAGAAAATGACTATAAATAGATGCAAAAGCGGTAAAGAGACGATAAAAAGACGCCATCAAGAGCAACCTAAAAAGTCACAAGAGACGATAAAACATGACAATTTGCTGAGGCTGCTGAAGAGACGATTTGAAGATGCCAGAGAGGCAAGTGTGTTAAAAAGAATGAAAAACGACTAACAGAAGCTAAAAAGACAACAGGAAAACGACAAAAGGACGACAGTAAAACAAAAAAAAAACAAATCAAAAACGAAAAAAATAATGACAAAATGTGATGAAAAGATGATGAAAAAGTGACAGAAAGATGACGAAAATACGATGGAAAGTTAACGAAAAAACGAAATAAACGAAAAACGAGGAAATATGACAAACAGTAACTGAAAGAACAAATAACACGACAAAAAATGACACAATGACGTTAAGAAACATCAAAACAAGCCGAAAAAGACGACGAAAAGATGTCGGCAGAACGCCGAGGAAGAAACGAAGAAAAAACAATAATAAGACCACATTTTTTCTCTTTCGATAACAAATACGACGACGAAAAGATGGCAAAAAATTATGAAACGGCAGCAAAAAATGGTAAAATGACGACAAAAGATGGTGAACAGATTACAAAAATAGTCCACAAAAACGGCAAAGAAGGGCTGAAAAAGCACCAAAAAATGACGAACACGACGAAAATACGGTGAAAAGACAAAAAAACTAAGAAAAGACAACAAAGGGATTTTAAAAGGTCGTCAAAACCGGGAAAAAGCGAGGTGGTCCCCCTCCTCCTTCACCAAAAAATTTTCCATTTCTTTCCCCTACCGTCCCTTCATCAATTGTAGAACCATCGTTTCAAAAAAATATTAATATATGTATGACCTCATTCCAAGGTCAAGACTAAAAACTTGAGATTAGTCTATAAAATAGTCATTAGCTTGATCGCATCGTTTTAACGATGTTGCCCGTTAGAGGGTTAACCGGCGTCTTTCTGTGAGACTGGGCAGCGCACGTTCGAATCAATTTTCTAATCGATCTGGTGTTCCGCAAGGTAGCAATCTTGGCCCTTTGCTGTTTTCACTATTCTTCAATAATGTATGCGCTGTATTACCTCGAGGATGCAGATTTTTGTATGCGGATGATTTGAAGATCTTCCTCAGTGCAAAGTCTAATGAAGATTGTCGCGAGCTTCAAAGGCTTCTCAACAACTTCGTCGACTGTTGTAAAACGAACGAGCTCCTCATCAGTGTGCGTAAATGCTCGGTCATCTCTTTCAATCGCAAAAAACAACCGATTCAATGGAGCTACACTAGCGACGGCGATTCACTGGATAGAGTCTCAGTTATCAAAGACCTTAGCGTACACCTAGATGAGAAGCTCTCGTTCCGTGAGCATTACTCGTACATAATAGCGAAGGCCAATAAAAACTTGGGATTTATCTTTCGAGTCACCAAGGAATTTCGGGATCCATATTGCCAGCGCGCTCTTTACTACTCCCTTGTGCGATCCGTAATTGAATACGCAGCTGTAGTGTGGAGCCCTTATTTAGGTATTTGGTCGTCCAGATTGGAAGCCATCCAGCGTAGATTCGTTCGATACGCGCTTAAATATCTCCCATGGAGAAACACATACGATCTGCCTGCGTATCAAGACCGCTGTCATTTGTTGCATATGGACTTTTTGGAAAGAGGACGGAAAATTGAAAGAGTCCTCTTCATTAGAAAGGTTTTAGTCGGCGAATTAGATTGCCCAGCGATCCTGGCTCAAATCAACATCAGTGCCAAGTTTTCTACGAAATAGAGAGCTTCTTCAATTGGACTTTAGACGCACCGAATATGGCCAGAATGAACCCATTCGTGTTATGTGTTGTTTGTTTAACAGTGTATATAATTATTTTTATTTGCATGTTTCATATAGTAAATTCAAAGAACAACTGCTGCTCTCAAGAGCCTTTAATTAAGTTAGTTAGTAGTGTTTTTATTCATGTAGACAACAGCGTCAGATGAATTATTGAACAATATAAATATAAATAAATATAAATCTATACCTATAAAGAAGGATTTCTGTCTGTCTGTCTGTCCGTATGTTCCTTATAGAATCAAAAACTACTGAACCAATCGGCATGAAAATATGCATGAAGAGGTTTTTTGGGGTCAGGAAAGGTTTTAGTGATGGTTAGAAACCCCTCCCCCCACTAAGAGGGTGGGCTCCCATACAAATGAAACACAAATTTCTGCATAATTCGACAACTAATCAAGCAAATAGAACAAAATTTGGCATGTGGGTGTTTTCGGTGACAAGAATTTATTCTATGGTAAATTGAGACCCCTCCCCTTTTTATAAGGGGAATTATAACTCCTCTCCTCTTTAAAAGGGGGGGCTTCCATACAACTTTCCTCATAACTCGAGAACTAATCAAGCAAATGGCCCCAAATTTGGCATGTGAAGGTTTTCGTGGGCAAGAATATTTTCTATAGTAAATTAGGACCCCTCCCCACTTTAAGAGGGGGGGCTCCTGTAGCAAAGAAACACAATTTTCCTCATAACTCGAGAAGTAATTAAGCAAATGGAACCAAATTTGGCATGTAAGTGGTTTTGGACGCAAGATTTTTTTCTATGATGAATTGGGACCCCTCCCCACTTTTGGAAGGGGGGCTCCTATACAAATGAAATGCAAATTTCCTCATAACTCGAGAATTAATCAAGCAAATGGAACCAAATTTGACATGTAAGTGGTTTTGGACGCAAGATTTTTTTCTATGGTGAATTGAGACCCCTCTCTTCCTTAGAAAGCGAGTTATGGCCCATCTCCCCTTTAAGAGGGTGGGCTTGCATACAAATGAAATGCAAATTTCCTCTTATCTCGAGAACTAATCAATCAAATGGAACCTAATCTGGCATGTGGGAGTTTTAGATGGCAGAAATTTTTTCTATGGTGAATTACGACCCCTTCCCCTTTTAAGAGGGGAGCTCCCATACAAATGAAATTCAAATTTCCTTATAACTTGAGAACTAATCAAGCAAATGGAACCAAATTTGGCATGTGGGAGATTTTGGAGTCTTGAATTTATTTTACGATAGTTAGAGACCTCTCACCCCTATGGTAGGGGGATATGGACTCTAATAGAAATAAAACAGAAGTTTTTGCGAAACTCAAAAACTAATCGAACTCGAGAAATTCGAGACTCTTCCATAAAACATTAGTCAATACAAGACCACAAAAACTATCTATAGTAACACTAGATCATTCAAGACGAGACGGCCGCGAGTGTTGCCGGTGACCCACCGTCGGAAGCGCCGCCCACTGGGGGGCTTGCAAAACTCGAGATTGTGACAAAGATCATCCGAGATTCATGATTTATGTACAGCACAGGTTAATTTGTGGCAATACGAAGTTTGTCGGGTCAGCTAGTATAGATATAAAAAGACATCAATGTGATAACGAAGAGATAAAAAATAAAAAAACAAAGAGGCGATGAAGAAACGGCGAAAAGACAACAGAAAGATGAGAGAAAAATTATAACAAATAGTTGAAGAAACTGTGAACAAATACAAAAACGCGAAAGAAACGGCAAAAAATGCAAAAAAAACAGTAAAAACGAGAAAAAGACTCTAAATAGACATAGTGAAAGTGGTAAAGAGACGATAAAAGAAGGATGTCAAAAATGACCACAAATGACGATAAAAAAGTATGAAGGTCTGTGGCTAGGGGCACGAACGAGAGGGTCACGTAAGACTACAAATGCAGGTTCAATTCGCAAAGTTTGACCTTTTGCAAATGTTTATCACGTAAATTTTTAATTCCACACGGTCCAAGGCCGCTTTCAGGTCTGTGTAAATAGTATCTATTTGAGTTCCATTTTCCATGTTCTGGATGCATCAACGGCCGATAGCCACAGAAATTCGTGAACGTAGGTGGAAGTGGATCGGACACACCTTGAGGAAAGGAGCGAACGAGGTTTGCAGAGAAGCACTCGACTGGAACCCATAAGGACAGCGTAGAAGAGGCAGACCCAAAGACTCATGGCGACGGAGCTTAGCCAACGGCATCCGGACGACTGTAGACGAGAACCTGTCCTGGCGACAGGTAAAAGCCATGGCGGGTAACCGTCAGCAGTGGAGATCTCTAATTTGTTCCACCGGACCGGCGGATGTCCCTAAAGCTGGCAGTACAAAGTTAGCAGAACATTAGTAGCAACATTCAGTTAATTGATGCTCAATTAATGCTAATTAATGCTCCTAACGACGAATTTAATGCTCCATTGTTTCATAGGAAAAAACAATGCACTGCTAGCTTTAGATAAAGTTAGCAGGACAAAGTTCGGAAATGACACTTCCGGTGCAGATAGAGCTACCCAAGTACGACCATCATTTGATGCTCATTTAATGCTCCAGGAAAAACATAACTTCGATAACTTTGGACGTCATTTTCCATGAAAAATTGAGCGAAAAAGAAAATGTACTGCTAGCTTTAGATAAAGTTAGCAGGACAAAGTTCGGAAATGGCACTTCCGGTGCAGATAGAGCTACCCAAGTACGACCATCATTTAATGCTCATTTAATGCTCCAGGAAAAACATAACTTCGATAACTTTGGACGTCATTTTCCATGCAAAATTGAGCGAAAAAGAAAATGTACTGCTAGCTTTAGATAAAGTTAGCAGGACAAAGTTCGGAAATGGCACTTCCGGTGCAGATAGAGCTACCCAAGTACGACCATCATTTAATGCTCATTTAATGCTCCAGGAAAAACATAACTTCGATAACTTTGGACGTCATTTTCCATGAAAAATTGAACGAAAAACAAAATGTACTGCTAGCTTTAGATAAAGTTAGCAGGGCAAAGTTCGGAAATGGCACTTCCGGTGCAGATAGAGCTACCCAAGTACGACCATCATTTAATGCTCATTTAATGCTCCAGGGAAAACATAACTTTGGTAACTTTGGACGTCATTTTCCATGAAAAATTGAGCATAAAAGAAAATGCACTGCTAGCTTTAGATAAAGTTAGCAGGACAAAGTTCGGAAATGGCACTTCCGGTGCAGATAGAGCTACCCAAGTACGACCATCATTTAATGCTCATTTAATGCTCCAGGAAAAACATAACTTCGATAACTTTGGACGTCATTTTCCATGAAAAATTGAACGAAAAACAAAATGTACTGCTAGCTTTAGATAAAGTTAGCAGGACAAAGTTCGGAAATGGCACTTCCGGTGCAGATAGAGCTACCCAAGTACGACCATCATTTAATGCTCATTTAATGCTCCAGGAAAAACATAACTTTGGTAACTTTGGACGTCATTTTCCATGAAAAATTGAACGAAAAACAAAATGCACTGCTAGCTTTAGATAAAGTTAGCAGGACAAAGTTCGGAAATGGCACTTCCGGTGCAGATAGAGCTACCCAAGTACGACCATCATTTAATGCTCATTTAATGCTCCAGGAAAAACATAACTTCGATAACTTTGGACGTCATTTTCCATGAAAAATTGAGCAAAAAAGAAAATGTACTGCTAGCTTTAGATAAAGTTAGCAGGACAAAGTTCGGAAATGGCACTTCCGGTGCAGATAGAGCTACCCAAGTATGACCATCATTTAATGCTCATTTAATGCTCCAGGAAAAACATAACTTTGGTAACTTTGGACGTCATTTTCTATGAAAAATTGAGCAAAAAAGAAAATGTACTGCTAGCTTTAGATAAAGTTAGCAGGACAAAGTTCGGAAATGGTACTTCCGGTGCAGATAGAGCTACCCAAGTACGATCATCATTTAATGCTCATTTAATGCTCCAGGAAAAACATAACTTCGATAACTTTGGACGTCATTTTCCATGAAAAATTGAGCAAAAAAGAAAATGTACTGCTAGCTTTAAATAAAGTTAGCAGGACAAAGTTGGGAAATGGCACTTCCGATGCAGATAGAGCTACCCAAGTACGACCATCATTTAATGCTCATTTAATGCTCCAGGAAAAACATAACTTCGATAACTTTGGACGTCATTTTCCATGAAAAATTGAGCGAAAAAGAAAATGCACTGCTAGCTTTAGATAAAGTTAGCAGGACAAAGTTCGGAAATGGCACTTCCGGTGCAGATAGAGCTACCCAAGTACGACCATCATTTAATGCTCATTTAATGCTCCAGGAAAAACATAACTTCGATAACTTTGGACGTCATTTTCCATGAAAAATTGAGCGAAAAAGAAAATGCACTGCTAGCTTTAGATAAAGTTAGCAGGACAAAGTTCGGAAATGGCACTTCCGGTGCAGATAGAGCTACCCAAGTACGACCATCATTTGATGCTCATTTAATGCTCCAGGAAAAACATAACTTTGGTAACTTTGGACGTCATTTTCCATGAAAAATTGAGCATAAAAGAAAATGCACTGCTAGCTTTAGATAAAGTTAGCAGGACAAAGTTCGGAAATGGCACTTCCGGTGCAGATAGAGCTACCCAAGTACGACCATCATTTAATGCTCATTTAATGCTCCAGGAAAAACATAACTTCGATAACTTTGGACGTCATTTTCCATGAAAAATTGAGCAAAAAAGAAAATGCACTGCTAGCTTTAGATAAAGTTAGCAGGACAAAGTTCGGAAATGGCACTTCCGGTGCAGATAGAGCTACCCAAGTACGACCATCATTTAATGCTCATTTAATGCTCCAGGAAAAACATAACTTCGATAACTTTGGACGTCATTTTCCATGAAAAATTGAGCGAAAAAGAAAATGTACTGCTAGCTTTAGATAAAGTTAGCAGGACAAAGTTGGGAAATGGCACTTCCGGTGCAGATAGAGCTACTCAAGTACGACCATCATTTAATGCTCATTTAATGCTCCAGGAAAAACATAACTTCGATAACTTTGGACGTCATTTTCCATGAAAAATTGAGCGAAAAAGAAAATGTACTGCTAGCTTTAGATAAAGTTAGCAGGACAAAGTTCGGAAATGGCACTTCCGGTGCAGATAGAGCTACCCAAGTACGACCATCATTTAATGCTCATTTAATGCTCCAGGAAAAACATAACTTTGGTAACTTTGGACGTCATTTTCCATGAAAAATTGAGCGAAAAAGAAAATGTACTGCTAGCTTGTATTTGAACTTGTATTTCGCAACATGGCCACACCGCAGCGCTCGAGACCCCGGTTAAATGCGCAAGCAAGTTTTGCGCAAGCAACTTGCATGCAAGTTGCTTGCGCATTTAACCGCGCAGAAAACTCTTGCTTTGCCCAGAACTGCCGGGTTCTGGGAAAATTCTGAGTACGAGCGAATGTTCACCTACTAGTGGGCCAACTTTCAGGAAAATTTCATATTTGGTAAATTCCTTAAACCGGAGCAATCTACGTACAAGTGACCTAAGTCCTGCATATATCGCCAGTACTGAGGAAAACTCTCGCTTTTCCCAGAACTGCCGGGTTCTGGGAAAATTCAGAAAAACAAAGCAAAAATCGCATGTATAGCAAATTTAAAAAATAAAAAAAAAATGCTTCCCCGCGTCTGGGCAGGGATTCGAAACTATGTCATGTCGCATGCTCTGCAGCTAGTGTAGCCAGTGAACCGTTGACGCACTTATGTAACTGCGCGCAGAATGCGTATTTAATTTAGGTCTGTCAGTTCGAGAAGTGAATTTGTGCGTACCATCGGCAACAGTGAGTTTAGATTTCGCGCTTATTTTTCGCTGCGTCTATGCAACATGTAGGGGAACAGGTGCTAAAATGCCATGTCGGAACAAAACGCGCCACTGTAATAAATTTTTCATTTTTTGTATGATTTATGTAATACAGGAAACTTTTATGATACACACGAGTTAATAATGAGAAATAGAAGCGAATAACACCATAATTACTGTTGAAAAGTGTATAGGTATGCGTATAATATTGCAGTGGCGCGTTTTTCCCCAACTGGGAATTTTATCCAGAATTCCCCTACTAATTTTTGTATGCTTGGCGACACTCTTGGTTGTAGGGTAGGTGGGGGTGATTCTGACTATGATGTGATTTCAATTTTTTTTTCTCGAAAAGTCTAGCAGTTTGTCTGATTTCTCACCAAACTCCACTCGTTCGTTGTCTAGTTGTACCATAACTAACGTTAACTAACATATTGTGCTTTGCTTCGACAGTGTCGTAAACAAATCACCTACCTATAAGTGTATTGCTGATGTTAGTTTGCCCTCTGATGTTTTAATATTTTTACAGTTTTGCCCCAGTCTCGAGAAACAAAAAGTGGAAAGTTGTTTTCAAGACACCGCATGTTTTACGTAGGACTATGCAACGTTGAAGTAATAAGTGCTGGTAGAAATCACGAAAAGTATGAAGGTCTGTGCCTAGATTCACTAACTAGGGCCTCACGTTGGACCACGAATGCCGGTTCAATTCAACAAATATTGTTAGAGTTCGTCACCGTGAATTTTATGTATAACTTTAGTTGATTTTTTGGTGAAAATAAAAGCTATGATGCTTTCAGCGGACGTTTCGACTTACTATCCTTCAGTCATTGACTACGCATTAAACATCTATTCTCACTGCGTCGTCCACTATAACTATTACTAACTGTTATAGTTATAGAACAATGTGAGAAGTGAGAATAGATGTTTAATGCGTAATCAATGACTAAAGGATAGTAAGTCGAAACGTCCGCTGAAAGCATCCTAGCTTTTATTTTCACCGACAAAAACTCAATTCGACAAAGCTTGACATTTTGCAAAGGTTTGTCACGTAAATTTTTAATTTACTGTATTGTAATAAATGCACTGAAACATTCCTATAAATTTGATATCAGAAGACAAGTTCAAATTTCCTAAATGCTCGTGCTTTGTATATCTGTTATATCCGTTTCTTAGAGTTCGTAGGTTCACCAAGAGTTTCATCAGGCCACAATCACACTTTTGACGTAGGACTACGTCTTTGTTTACTATACTAGGACTGGGTAGCACTTTGTAAAAACGAAAATAGAAGTGTAACGTTTGAATGAAAGATTTCAAATTGTAATCTAATAACTTCTGAACTACTGCATGAAACTCAACAATTTATATGTCGTTGGATAGATAAAATGACCAGCAATTTTATGGGGAAGCAATTTCAAGAAAGCAATTTTAAGGAGGGCGTAAGAGGGGGGCTCTTATTCAAATGAAACACAAATTTCCTCGAGAACTAATCAAGCAAATGGAACCAAATTTGGCATGTGGAGGTTTCAGAAGGCAGGATTTTTTTCTATGGTGTACTGAGACCCCTTTCCCTTCTAAGAGGGGGGGGGGCTCCCATACAAACTCATAACTCGAGAACTTATTAAGCAAATAGAACCAAATTTAGCATGTGGAGGTTTCAGAAGACAAGAATTTTTTCTATGGTGGATTATGACCCCTTCCTTCTATAGGAGGGGGGCTCCATTGCAAATAACATACTAATTCCTTCATAACTCGAGAACTAATCGAGCAAATGGAACCAAATTTGGCATGTGGGGGTGTTTGGAGGCATCAATTTATGTTATGATGGTTTGAGACCCCTCACCCCTGTGCTAGGAGGATAAGGACTCTCATACAAATAAAACAGTAATTTTTGCGTATGTGCCATATTTTCTGCTATGTAACAAGCGGTAAGGTGTGAAAGTGAATAGTTAAATATTCTCGAAGCAAAAGATAGTGAATCGACGCCGCTAACTTACGTGCCTGTTGCCATTCATGTTAAAAGAGAAGGACATTCGAATGGCACGTCATATTTACGATGAACGTGTTTTGGCTTTAACCTTTACGTTCCCGACATCAAAAATGATGGTACTTGCAGTTACACTTTTGGCTCTATCTCCACTTATTTTCATTTGGTTTTTATGCTATTAGTCTTGAAAGAATCACAATAGATTGGCCTTTAATGAAAAAATAAGGTAATAAATTTTGGTTCCTTTTTCCCGGAGATATTCCAGATCGCAGTGGGATTTTTTTTGACGTCAGAAGTAGCATGTGAAATAATACTATAAATCTGCTTAACAGAGTGCCCAAAAGTTATCCATTTCATTTGTGGTCAATAAGAATGAATGTTACATTATCCTGTAGAGCGCAAGTTAATGTTCCACACTCCGGAACATCCGGTATGGGTTCTACCGGAACTGAAAATTGGCCGTTTTGAATTCTCTCAAAACGGCCAATTTTGAGCTCCGGTAGAACCGGTACCGGATGTTCCGAAATGTCCAGATCGGCTCAAAATGCATCCTAAAGTCCACCCAAGAACTTGCGTTGAAAAATCCTTTGGTTTGATACCCCATTTGTCATATTACTGAAGAGAATTTAAAACGGTCAATTTTCAGTTCCGGTAGAACCCATACCGGATGTTCCGGAGTGTGGGACATGAACTTGCGCTCAACAGGATAGTGTAAGATTCATTCTTATTGACTACAAATGAAATGGATAACTTTTGCGTACTCGGTTAAGCAGATTTCAGAGTTTTATATCTCATGCTACGTATGACGTCAAAAAAATCCCACTGCGATCTAGAATATCTCCGGGAAAAGGGAACCATAATTTATTACCTTATTTTTTTATTAAAGCCAATCTAATGTGGTTCTTTTAAGACTAATTGAATAAAAATCGAATGAAAATAAGTGCAGATAGAGCCAAAAGTGTAACTGCAAGTACCATCATTTTTGATGTCGGGGACGTAAAAGTTAATGTTACTTGTAACCAATGGCCCTTTTAAAGGCCACAAGGGAGTTAACCCATTATGACCCAGCGTATGATATATCATACCTCGTCTTCAAAACCTGTTTACTGCTGAATTTCAACAGTTAGCATTGTTAATATATCACTACAAGAGAGATAAGACATCAATCTGATGTGTGTGATATAATTTGTCAGTTTTTGTCATTTCATCTGTATTTTCAACAGTGCAAAGTTGTGACAAATGGCGGAAAAAAAGTTGAAAAAATGGCGAAAAAATTTTTGTCTCCAAAACGCATGAAAAAGTCTACATTTAGTGACGAAACATTACCTGACATGTAAATTAGTATTTATATGTAAAGTCTATCACAAAATTCGATAAGAAATCTGTAAAAAACTTTGTAATTTATTGGTTTGAAACTGAGCCTATAAAATATTTAACCTCGGATATTTTGGCCTTGAAAGCATTCCAAATGACGATTTTGAGTTTCCCGACACATTCGAGCCATAATATAATAGACTACAGAGTTTCACTTCATTTGGTCCAAATTTAGGTATACCCGGGTCATAATGGGTTAAAGTAAGATTATTGGAACATGTCAAGCTACGCATAATCATATTTAATACAATAATCTGTGGGCTGGTCATTCATTACTCTTTCAACCTTTATGCACACAAGTGATTTTTAAAGGAAATTGCTATATCTCAATGGTTGCAGGCGTTGTACTTATGAACCCCCGTCCACGTATTGTCAAAGCCACCATTGCTTTCAATGAAGAATTGAATCTGAATATGTCACTTTTTCTCTTAATGGCACTCACAGATTCTTATAAACATGCATATGCCTGAAATGCAGATTACATTAGTCTTTGATCTAATGATCTGATATAGCCCTACGTCACCCTTTCGTACAACCCTTAGGGCTGTATACCTTGTAGTTTTTATGGTGATTAGCGATGATGTCGCATTATGAAAATTTTTGTGTGACTTGTAGCAGTTAGTTAACTTTAGGTAACTAGCTTCAAACAAACGCACAACTTGTGGTTGAACGAAAAAAATAAATAAATAATCTGCGTTATCATTTACCACTGGTTCACTTTCGTCAATTTCCTTACAGATAGTTGATATATAACCTGGAGAACCCCTGATGCTCTTCCGCCTTATGAAGAACTTTGTCTGCTAAGACGCTCATAAGATACTGTTGGGTGTTCTTGACTATCCTGCTGTTCTGTCGCAGCTTCAGTTATACTGTCCTCTTCGGCCTCAACGGAACCGACAGGGGCCATCCATATACCACGTGGACAGCTTAGAGGGGGGTGGGGGGTTCGTGAATGTCCACGCTTGTCCACGGAAGGGGGGGAGGGGGTATAGAAAATGTCCACGTGGACAAGCAACATTTTTTGCAATAAATAGAACTTTCATTTATGCCTGTTGATTTAATTAAACATATCAGCATAAACCATTGTTCAGTGTTTGTTTATAAGTTCAAATAAAGTTTATTCATCTTTTCATTTCATTTTTATCTTCTAAGATATATTTTTATTTCTTGTAAGAAGGACTAAGCCTGCGTTAGTACTCAAAGATGTTGATTATCTAGCCTAAATGTTCCAGTAATGCAATTTATTACTATATTACAACTGTTTGCATCCTTTTGTAAATGACAAAGCTGCACAGTATAAATAGTTTCACCGAGAATCAAACCTACGAACTTGCATTATTCACGTGGCTCGTTTATCATTCAGGTCGTTTGAAAACCTCTCAAATATAGAATAATAATAATCATTTAAGTCACGATTGCACAGAATGTACAATTTGTAGGCGTATTTGTAAAATAACTTTACAAACCACAAGCTAAGCCAAGCTAAGATACTCTGGTTGGACAGGGGATGAAGCAGATGAATCTTCAAGCGAAGATCAAGCTAGAACGGGCTTTCCTATAGTCCTTCATTTTTTTTTTGCAGTGGACAAGATTAGCATACTAGAACTAGATAACATGCATAGTTAAGCTTGCTTTTACGTTAGCTTTTTTCTTATTTTTTTAATTACAGAATAACGCAAATTGAAAAACAGAATTGAGTGTAGAATTTCACGTAAGAAAAAAAATGTCCACGTGGACAAACAAAGGAGGGGGGTGGGGGTTGAGTCGATGTCCACGCTTGACCACGGAGGGGAAGGGGGGTGTTGAAATTTGGCATTTTTGTGTCCACGTGGTATCTGAATGGCCCCACAGTTCCTATGCGTCGATTCGCACCGTACTAACTATGGACTTCACGAGTAGGGTTGCCATGTCGCCGGTTTTTGGCCGGCCCGACCGGTTTTTCACTTGCAAAGCCGGTGACCGGTCAAGCCGGCAAAAAGGCCGGTTTTCAGACACGTGAAGCCGGATTTGTACTTTTTACCTGATTTGTTAAATTTTCTGATAAATTTAGTAGCAATTCTGAGCAGTGGATCATTGAAGATAGTCAGTTTAGCAGTGACAATACCTTGGTTATGGCTGTAATATACATTAAATTGTCCACTAGCGCCAGAAGCAAGTAGTTGTCACTCTAAAATCAGCTATCTTCAATAATCCATTCATTGTTCGTTGTGGTTGCGACTGTGATGTCCTGCCGTTCGCTATCTCCACAACTGACTGCTCATCCCATTTACAACTGTCAATCGACTTCCACTTTCTCTCTGTGCTGGTTACTCCAGACAAATCCTCTAACATGCTGCCGCAACCCCCCCCCCACATTTTTAAAGGCAGGACCGACCGGCCGGTTTTTCTAATTTTCAGACTTGGCAACCCTAGCTGCATCACGTCACATGCATGAATATTCCCACAATCCCTTTTTCATATACCTAAGACATCAGTAATCAGTTAAATACTTTCAGTATATGAATACAATCGGGCGAATAAGGTTGGTCGCAGACTATTTTATAACCGTTCACTTTCAGGACATCAAGTTGGACTAGGTTTGTCGTGGTCCTACGAAGTCTTGCTGGAAAGAAGAGACTTGTCACTTTTTCTGGGACACTTTCCCAGACATCGAATTGGTCTAAGTTTATAGCTATCCCATGAAATTTTGTTAGGTCGAGAGGGGACTGCAGGGAAGCAGGGATTGCACGATCACTTTGACTCAATTCACATTCATTTGACAGTACCGTCTCAGCCAAGCAAAATTTGACTAAATTTTATTATTTATAGAATTAGTTATTATCTACAATTTTGCTGAATAAAGTTTTCCTGTATCTTTTGTAGTTACGGTGCTACAATGCTAGTAACTCATTAGTGACTAAATGAACGTTTACTTAGTCACTAAAGAGGTACTAGCATTGTAGCACCACAAATAGAAAAGATACAGCAATACTTTATTCAGAAAAGTTGTAGGTAATAACTAGTTATTCAATCGTCCGATACATAACTTTTTCAAATTCTGCGTGACTGAGATGCTACAGTCTCATTGACAATTGTGTCAAAGTGATTGTGCCTTCCCTGGTTATAAGCGTCAAACTATAACCACCTTTCGTTACATGTTCCCTTTTCGTTTTTCTAAAGTGCACCCCAATATAGAAATCAAAGACGTAGTCCTCCGTCAAAACCTGTTGCGATTCCTCACCATGTTTACTTACTAACTTAAGTGGTTTGCTGTCTTTAGACAAAGCCTGTTGAACAAGGTTTTTCCATATAACTCGGTTGTGGGCTACCGTTCCTCAATTCCTCGGACACCATCTAAACATCTTGCTCGCTGCGCTGCCGGTCGCCATGTTTCTACCGACTTTGAGGCGAAAATCATCTTTGCAGGGCAGATGTCCAGCATTCTTGCTACATGCCCTGCCCATCGTATCCCTCCAGCTTTAGCCACCTTTTGGATACTGGGTTCGCCATAGACTTGTGCGAGTTCATGGTTCATCCGCCGCCTCCATACTCCGTTCTCCTGTACGCCACCAAAGATCGATCTTACCACTCGTCGTTCGAAAACTCCGAGCACTTGCAGATTCTCCTCGAGCATTGTACATATTTCATGCCCTTAGAGAACAACCGGTCTAATGAGCGTCTTGTAGAGGGTGTACTTTGTACGGGGACTTAGTCTGCTCGACCGCAATTGCTTCAAAATAAGACTTCCGCTGATTATACGCCTCCGAATCTCACGGCTGGTATCATTGTCCTCCATTACCAGTAAACCAAGGTAGACAAATTCGTCGACTACCTCAAACTCATCGCCATCGATTATTATACTACCGTCCAAGCGGCGTCAGTACGGCTCGGTGCCGCGTTGTCTGCACTAATCGATTAATTCAATTATTCGTGTCAGTGGTGTTCGATTAAAAATATTCGAATATTTCTTTGATTCGATTAATAGAACGATTATGAACTATTAAACAGCATTGTTCGGGCATTATTCGTACTCATTGAACTATTCGATTAATTAACTACTCGTGCTGGCAGTATTCGATTAAAAGTTATTCGAATATTCCATGTGTTATTCGATTAGTTGAATTAATCGAACGATTAACGGACATCACTAGCTCCGCGCTTTAGTCTGGTGTACTGTTCACCCACCGCCACAGATGTTCTGCCGATAATCGCCTCGATTCTACATTTCGATCGGGCCCGTTCCGAAACGTCCCGATCGACCTGTGTTATAGCATACGTTGTGTTCTGATCGAAGCGCAATTTCTAATCGGATCCGATTTAATCAGTTGTCACAGTCCAACTTGCCTCCCTTTTTCTAGATCGGGCAGATAACCCCATCTTTCCACTTCTCCGGTAACCAGCGATGTCAACCTTCCAGACATTTGAGCATGCATAAATTTGGGACCCACCAATTATTTCAGTTCCTGTGAATTCTGGTTTTACTAATGTTGTTTAAGCTTAAAGTACTCCACTAATTATTTTTATTATACAAAAGATTAGACTGAGAAAATAAAATACTCCCAAGAAAATGATAGGGTCCCAAACTTATGCATGCACTAATGTCTGGAAGGTTGGCATCGCTGCCGGTAACTATTCCGTATTCCAAATTCTAACAATAAGCCGGTGCATACAAACGACCAGCTTTTCTGGTTCCATTTTAATACACTCCGCTCCGATGCCATCTTTCCCAGCTGACTTGTTCTTTAGCTGCATGATGGCCTCCTTATCTTCGCTTATCGTTGGGCTGACACCTCTTTCCCGTTTGTTGCATCGTCGAAATCGCTTTTCCCACCGCCATGGTTCTCCGCCTGGACGCCATTCAGGTGCTGCTTCCACCTATCGGTCACTTCGCGTTCGCGTTTCTTGAGAACAATGTAGCAGCTCCATCTCTACATATTCCTCCTCTTCCGGGTAGCGCTTTTTGTCCCAGAAGATTTGGTTTCGCTACATCTTTTGTTTGTGTCTTACCATGTTCTGACGTGTGGCACTGCGCATCTTGGCTGCCCACGCAGCGTTATCCTCATCCATCACCCTCCTCCATTCATCGTCAAATCAATCGTTCCGCTGATTCCAAGCCAGATGCCTAATAGTGTACGCCGCTACACTGCTGATGGCAGTTTTGATGGTGTTCCAACAGTCCTCGAGAGGGGCTCCGTCCAACTCGTCCTCCTCCGGCAGCGCAGCTTCGAGTGAATGCGCGTAGTTTACGACGACGTCTGGCTGGTTCAGTCGCGCGAGATCTAACCGAGACTGGCGTTGGTACCGAAAGCTGTACCGGAGATTTTAGGGCGCATCTTAACCATCACTTAACCATCGGTGGTCCGAATCAGCGTAGGGCGCTTCGATACCATCTGACGTCGAAAGAGTCTGAGAAGTACCGGCCGTCGATCAAAACGTGGTCGATCTGTGATTTTATCTGATTTGGTTACCTCCAGGAGTACTTGTGTAGGATTGTCTGCTAGAAAAAATACTTCATACAGCCATATTATTGGAAGTGGCAAAGTCGATAAGTTTTAGGCCTATTTCATTGGTAAGCTGGTGTGCGTTGAACCCTCTAATCACCGGTTTGGTAAACCAATTAAGTTGATTTGTGGTAATTGACTAGATGAGAACTAACATCATACCAAAAATCTGAGAGGTTGTGTACAACCCATTACACATCGTTAACGTAAGACTACGTAAGTCTCTTTGTGGCAATAATTGCAAGTAATCCATACATGTAATAATACTATTCTTCATGAAATCATGCTCATGTGTTGTATGTTACAATTATCAAAGCAGTAACATTGTATTCGTTCAATCCTCAAAAAAATTCAGTCATTTCTATGAATTGATTGGATCTATTCCGTAAATGAATAGCGATAGTAGCGACCTAGTAGGGTTGGAACACTAGTTCTTGAGTCTGTTTCTATTTTATACCTAGCCAGCACCAGTTTCAAAACAATGCTTAATTCTAGCTATTTAAACAATTTAATCGCTGCATTCGGTGATTTTATTTGTCTTTTTAAAATGGTTAAACGAATCTGAATCTAATAAATCTGTAAGTCATCGGTGTAAACTAAGCGGCAACTATTTCCTATGGCGTTTGCTGGGTCATTGACACGTAGCACGTCACTTGCTCCAGGGTAGCTTTGATCAACTGCGTCAGTTTGTCCGGAAAACCGTTCTCGTACATTATCTGCCAGAGTTTTTCGCGCTCGACTGTATCGTATGCTGCCCTGAAATCCACGAAAATATGATACGTGGGCACGTTACGCTTCCAACATTTCTGGGGGTTTGGCGGCGAGTGAAACATTTGATCCGAAAGAGTACGGGCCTCCATAAAGCGCGCCTGATACTACTCTACGGACTCTTTTCCTATTGAGGATAGACGACGTAACAAAATCAAACAATTTAATGTTTTGAGCATGATCCTGTAGGCGACGTTGACCAGCGTAATGCCGCAGTTACAGCAATCTAGCCGATCGCTCTTTTTGTCAATGGGACAAACTACACCTTTCTTCTACTCCTCCAGTAGTTTTGACGTAGGACTACGTCTTACGGCAAGCTTTGGCTGGGAAGGGTGTCATTCCAAAAAATTATTCTCGAAAAGTGGTCAGGTTTTGAACGCTAATAGCACTGACGAACTGATATGACACATAAAAGAAAATCCTTTAAAAACCATCGTCCTACACATTTTGCTTGCACACTAGCACCCTCTGTTATGCATGTCGCGGAGTAGCTTGCATTTGCACGGTTTTATGCTGTAGGGTTTTTACATTTGTATGGTTTTATACTGAAATCTCGAAGCAAAACTCGCGCGCCGCGGTGTGGTCATGTTGCGAAACATGCTTTTTTGAAAAATGAGTGGTTTTTGATTGGACGATGGAATTTTCGCGAGTGTCTCGTCTGTTTGTCTGTGCTAATAGTATAGCGGTTTTCCAATCGATTTTCAATATTTTTGTACCAATTGATCGGAACATCTTCTAAGAATTGGCTCAAATGAAGAACACTATTATTTCATAAGTGTACACTATTGAAAAACTGAAAATTATGAAGCATTGTCCAACTAGAAATCCTCCCAACCCGATTGCTCGAAGAAAAAACGTCATCATGGTTTGCACGTGTTTTTTGCAACAAAGTGACAGAAACTCCTCGTTCCAATAGGTTGAAGATTCTTTACGTCGCTTAAACCTATACCAATTTGATATCTGTGCTTGGGAAGTACCTCAGAGTGCAAAACCACCCCTCTTCTTCAATCGATTTTATCGTTTCAGCATTAAACCTAGTCCAATGTGATGTGCTGAAGGTAAATAATTTTCTTAAAATTTAAAACGACCCCTTTTCTTCAACAGCCTTTAACATTTAAGATTGAAATTAGTCCAAATTGATGTCCTGAAGGTAAAACGTCCTCGAAAAGTGAACGGTCATACTTTCCTTTTGCCAGATTATATCCATATAGGTACCACAGAGAACAGATTAACAAGCTCGAAGGAAGTAATCGGTTTTGTGTGTGCAAAATCTGTCGGTAGCGCCCTCCAGAAATAGTTTGCCAAACGCATAAAATATATCTATGTGCCTTTATCAGTATTTCTTTGTGCTGGAGTTACATAGCAGCGATCGCAGCGACATCAAGATTTAGTTTGCCACTTACTGCTCAAGGGGTGCTCTATTGAAGGATTACTCGTAGATTACTTGAAAACCTTTTACACACTTTTTGACAATTACCTGGTAGTCTGTTCTCTGTGTAGGCACTGCAAGAATTTGTTCCAAACTGTTGTCTGGCATTTGTGCATATGACATGACACAGAATCCTCAAAGTGAGGAAAATCGATAATTCTCTTATCCGAAAATAGTTTTAAACGTTTCATTTGCTGCTTTGCATCAGTTAGTTGCTGGCAATTCTTTACATAGTTTCCATAGTCAAGCATTACATTTAGATTATTTTCTTTCGAAAATGATGGACAAGACAAGGTAAGAGGGACCCGTAGTGATGCAAATGTTTATTTGACTGTCAACTCAGTATAAGGCAGTAAGGTACAAAACATTTTGCAAACAATTTTAACTTATTTAGTATTTAGTAGTTTATATCATGAGAATGAATAAAACGCTGTAAACAATTATCGACTTGCAAAAATTTAGATTTTCCAATGCAGCACAACCAAACCATTTTAACATAACAATTTTTCGATTTCATCAAATCAAATAGACTTACGTAGTCCTACGTCACCTATATGCGGTCATGTCTTGTACTCAACCTCTCTGATTTTTTCCTCCTCACAAATCCTTGAAATTATCCAGTGGCGTGAAGTTAGTGATTCTTGGCTATTATTGCAGAATTATGAAGCAAGTCGGGCCTTTCCGGTGGTTCTGTTGTTCTTCAGCTGACCAATTTCTCACCGAGCCTCTTCGAGATGAGGAGCCGGTACTGTGTTATCGTTTGTAGGTATTCCTAGGTTAACTTTCGTTCCGTCTCCTTCTATTATATCGCCTTTGAGATGTTTATCGAAGAACTGCTTCCACCTATCGACCACCTCGTGATCGTCTGCACTCAAAAAAATCGACACATCGCATCCACGTGAAAAATTATGTAAACTTCTGTACAGCAACTTACATGAACTTCATGTACTAGTTAATGGGAACGTTGATAAAATCTACCAGGATCGCACGTAAACTGGTTAGTATGAGTGCGAGTTACCAATAATTTACGTCAAGGTTGGTTCGAATCGGATCAAAACTCACTCACTCCCCATTCATTTGCCGATTCAATACATGCAGATCACGACATGCTTGTATCTTCTTGCGAAAAGAGAACCAAAGACGCAAAAGTATAAGGCGAAAGAACAACACGTGAACCTCTTTCGCCGATAAACCTTTGTGTGTGTATCGCTGCTTGCGTGTGTCATATTTGATTCTCTCCGAGTGAACGGATCGGCGATAATTATCGTTTCCCGATACGAGTGAGTGATGAGTCTTGAACTTCCGATCGAATCACTTGGCGATAATGCAGTACAGCGATCGGAAGAAAATTTTATCGCAAGCAGCAAACACAGGAAACAATCCACGAGCGGCGGGTACCTACGCATAATTTTGAATTGAAATTGGCAAATAGAAGCCGTATACCACTAGCACAGTTGTGTAAACACTAAGATGACCGTTATTACATAAAAATGAGCTTGATAATTTTGACGTAGGACTACGTCTTTTAACATAATTTTAAAATATTTTACTAGGTTTGAAATTGCTATCTTAACGTGTGATTTGCCTTTGCAGGTGGATTTGTATCGAACCGCGTTGGCGGATGCAAAAGAGGAAGGGTACCGCCAGAGTGCAAGCGACATGCGACGCGACGCGACATTTATTGCTGTAGTTATACGCGCAGCCCTTTTTCGCCCGAAGCAGGACTGTGCATTTAGCAACATGAGAGCGAAGTCGTGTCGCGTCGCTGTCGCGTTTACTCTGTACGGGGCCGAAGAGATAACAATTGTAAAATTTTGAATATTTCTAGTGTGATTTGAGATCACGGATGATGTGATTCGGTTTAGGTCGTAAAGTAGTCATTCCCTCGACGGCAACTTAATCCGGCTCGGAACTTCTCATATTTCGCAAAACAATTACAATACAGGCTGCGATTTATGTTCATTGCGGAAGTGTAATTGATGATTTTTATTTACTTTATATGAGCAATCTACCCTTTAAAACTTTAAAAGGACGTAACTAAATACAACTTACCTATACATACTCAGCAATTTATTGTAAAAAGGATCTATCAAAACTCAGAAGTGCTTTAATCATGTTCAAATTTAGTAAACCTTTTTGGTTTTTAAAACAATTTTAGATTTGTATTTTTTTCGTTTGGCGTTTAGGTTGGCTTTTTCTGAGGCCCTCTCCTAAAAATCAATTTTCAAATAACTTTGGGACAACCAAATCGTTTTTAATGATTTTACTACCAAATAAATGGTTTTGTCATTCTTTATATTTAAATGTCAGTCCAAGTTATATGGAATAAATTGTAAAGCGTCAACTAACAGTTGAATTATGTTCCCAAGATGTTTCGAGTTCCATATCAAATAACATGTAAGATGGTATAGCAAAGGTTCCTTTCACCACCAGCTGGATTAAATCCGGTTTTTTACACGAATTTTGGAATTTATGTGGATGTGCTCAAAACATCCATTGAAAATTATAAGGTTTTTTAACGCGAATTTCGAAATTTACGTGGTTTTTACGCGAATTCACGAGTTTTTCTAATCGAATTTGGCAAATCCAAGTCCCCTATGTTGCCAAAATCGAAACCGTGCCAAATCGAGACCCTTTTTGGATATGAAAATATTGAATGTAGATGCGTTATAAATTGACTAAACATTATTAATCAACGATTGCAAGTCCGCCAAGAGTTATCCGTCCGGTGCAAGTAAGTTTTCGGCAACTTGCGATAAGACGTAGTCCTACGGCAATAAAAATATTACTGTTCGTAACATTCATTTTTCGTCATTTAAGGCTTGTATGCGGAAACTGACTGTTATTTAAGTATATTTTTTGAAGTGAAATATTTTATGTTGCCAAAAACGGATTATTGTGTTACTAAAATCGAGGCACGCCAAAATTGAACTATGCCAAATGTGAAATCCCACTATATAATGGCCCTAAATCCACAGAAGTGGTGATATGGATAACCAGAATAACAGTGTATCAACGCAACTGAGTACGCAAAGCGGTTTTATAAACGTGCAGGGCCATTCAAATCTTTGCTTTCCACGCGCTACCTCGTTCTTAAATTTCAAACCTTGTTGAACATCTGTTTAATTCAGCCATAATATTTTTTGCAAACATTTTAATGAACAGCAAGTTGCTGCCTTGTATTTATTTTAAAACAATATCAGACATCACTATATCCTCCATTCGCCAACACAATTGCAACAAAAATATCCATAACCGAAAAATCTTGCATTTTTTCCAAGCGAAAAAAGAACGATAATCATCCAATGATCGCAATCCTTTCTCATCTGCGAAAACTATCGCCTGGCGATCCTTTTCCGTGATATTTACACACAGAGCGAATCACGAGAGAGTGAATCGCATTCCCCATGGCGCGTATACGTTTAGGATACAATACAGAGAGAATTAACTCACAGGATTGCCGATTGTGCTCACACACGGAGCAGCATCGTACGATGAATATAGCAATACATTGATAGACGATGTCGTTTCATATACCGAGAAAAAGTTGAATGCCACTCACAGTTTTCTCGCGGATCACCAACCCTGATTTACGTAAATGTTACATGAAAAATGTGATGGATGAGAATTACCTATGTTTTCACGTAAACTTACATCAACGTTGCGTAGTCCTACGTAAAACATGCGGTGTCTTGAAAACAACTTTCCACTTTTTGTTTCTCGAGACTGGGGCAAAACTGTAAAAATATTAAAACATCAGAGGGCAAACTAACATCAGCAATACACTTAGGTAGGTGATTTGTTTACGACACTGTCGAAGCAAAGCACAATATGTTAGTTAACGTTAGTTATGGTACAACTAGACAACGAACGAGTGGAGTTTGGTGAGAAATCAGACAAACTGCTAGACTTTTCGAGAAAAAAAAAATTAAAATCACATCATAGTCAGAATCACCCCCACCTACCCTACAACCAAGAGTGTCGCCAAGCATACAAAAATTAGTAGGGGAATTCTGGATAAAATTCCCAGTTGGGGAAAAACGCGCCACTGCAATATTATACGCATACCTATACACTTTTCAACAGTAATTATGGTGCTATTCGCTTCTATTTCTCATTATTAACTCGTGTGTATCATAAAAGTTTCCTGTATTACATAAATCATACAAAAAATGAAAAATTTATTACAGTGGCGCGTTTTGTTCCGACATGGCATTTTAGCACCTGTTCCCCTACATGTTGCATAGACGCAGCGAAAAATAAGCGCGAAATCTAAACTCACTGTTGCCGATGGTACGCACAAATTCACTTCTCGAACTGACAGACCTAAATTAAATACGCATTCTGCGCGCAGTTACATAAGTGCGTCAACGGTTCACTGGCTACACTAGCTGCAGAGCATGCGACATGACATAGTTTCGAATCCCTGCCCAGACGCGGGGAAGCATTTTTTTTTTATTTTTTAAATTTGCTATACATGCGATTTTTGCTTTGTTTTTCTGAATTTTCCCAGAACCCGGCAGTTCTGGGAAAAGCGAGAGTTTTCCTCAGTACTGGCGATATATGCAGGACTTAGGTCACTTGTACGTAGATTGCTCCGGTTTAAGGAATTTACCAAATATGAAATTTTCCTGAAAGTTGGCCCACTAGTAGGTGAACATTCGCTCGTACTCAGAATTTTCCCAGAACCCGGCAGTTCTGGGCAAAGCAAGAGTTTTCTGCGCGGTTAAATGCGCAAGCAACTTGCATGCAAGTTGCTTGCGCAAAACTTGCTTGCGCATTTAACCGGGGTCTCGAGCGCTGCGGTGTGGCCATGTTGCGAAAT
Organism: Sabethes cyaneus; assembly: GCF_943734655.1. Taxonomy (NCBI): domain Eukaryota; kingdom Metazoa; phylum Arthropoda; class Insecta; order Diptera; family Culicidae; genus Sabethes; species Sabethes cyaneus. The sequence goes on along the minus strand of NC_071354.1, from coordinate 210,709,796 downwards.
ACAAGTTCAAATACAAGCTAGCAGTACATTTTCTTTTTCGCTCAATTTTTCATGGAAAATGACGTCCAAAGTTACCAAAGTTATGTTTTTCCTGGAGCATTAAATGAGCATTAATTGATGGTCGTACTTGGGTAGCTCTATCTGCACCGGAAGTGCCATTTCCGAACTTTGTCCTGCTAACTTTATCTAAAGCTAGCAGTACATTTTCTTTTTTGCTCAATTTTTCATGGAAAATGACGTCCAAAGTTATCGAAGTTATGTTTTTCCTGGAGCATTAAATGAGCATTAAATGATGGTCGTACTTGGGTAGCTCTATCTGCACCGGAAGTGCCATTTCCGAACTTTGTCCTGCTAACTTTATCTAAAGCTAGCAGTACATTTTCTTTTTTGCTCAATTTTTCATGGAAAATGACGTCCAAAGTTACCAAAGTTATGTTTTTCCTGGAGCATTAAATGAGCATTAATTGATGGTCGTACTTGGGTAGCTCTATCTGCACCGGAAGTGCCATTTCCGAACTTTGTCCTGCTAACTTTATCTAAAGCTAGCAGTACATTTTCTTTTATGCTCAATTTTTCATGGAAAATGACGTCCAAAGTTATCGAAGTTATGTTTTTCCTGGAGCATTAAATGAGCATTAAATGATGGTCGTACTTGGGTAGCTCTATCTGCACCGGAAGTGCCATTTCCGAACTTTGTCCTGCTAACCTTATCTAAAGCTAGCAGTACATTTTCTTTTTTGCTCAATTTTTCATGGAAAATGACGTCCAAAGTTATCGAAGTTATGTTTTTCCTGGAGCATTAAATGAGCATTAAATGATGGTCGTACTTGGGTAGCTCTATCTGCACCGGAAGTGCCATTTCCGAACTTTGTCCTGCTAACTTTATCTAAAGCTAGCAGTACATTTTCTTTTTTGCTCAATTTTTCATGGAAAATGACGTCCAAAGTTACCAAAGTTATGTTTTTCCTGGAGCATTAAATGAGCATTAATTGATGGTCGTACTTGGGTAGCTCTATCTGCACCGGAAGTGCCATTTCCGAACTTTGTCCTGCTAACTTTATCTAAAGCTAGCAGTACATTTTCTCTTTCGCTCAATTTTTCATGGAAGATGACGTCCAAAGTTATCGAAGTTATGTTTTTCCTGGAGCATTAAATGAGCATTAAATGATGGTCGTACTTGGGTAGCTCTATCTGCACCGGAAGTGCCATTTCCGAACTTTGTCCTGCTAACTTTATCTAAAGCTAGCAGTGCATTTTCTTTTATGCTCAATTTTTCATGGAAAATGACGTCCAAAGTTACCAAAGTTATGTTTTTCCTGGAGCATTAAATGAGCATTAAATGATGGTCGTACTTGGGTAGCTCTATCTGCACCGGAAGTGCCATTTCCGAACTTTGTCCTGCTAACTTTATCTAAAGCTAGCAGTACATTTTCTTTTTCGCTCAATTTTTCATGGAAAATGACGTCCAAAGTTATCGAAGTTATGTTTTTCCTGGAGCATTAAATGAGCATTAAATGATGGTCGTACTTGGGTAGCTCTATCTGCACCGGAAGTGCCATTTCCGAACTTTGTCCTGCTAACTTTATCTGAAGCTAGCAGTACATTTTCTTTTTTGCTCAATTTTTCATGGAAAATGACGTCCAAAGTTATCGAAGTTATGTTTTTCCTGGAGCATTAAATGAGCATTAAATGATGGTCGTACTTGGGTAGCTCTATCTGCACCGGAAGTGCCATTTCCGAACTTTGTTCTGCTAACTTTATCTAAAGCTAGCAGTACATTTTCTTTTTTGCTCAATTTTTCATGGAAAATGACGTCCAAAGTTATCGAAGTTATGTTTTTCCTGGAGCATTAAATGAGCATTAAATGATGGTCGTACTTGGGTAGCTCTATCTGCACCGGAAGTGCCATTTCCGAACTTTGTCCTGCTAACTTTATCTAAAGCTAGCAGTACATTTTCTTTTTCGCTCAATTTTTCATGGAAAATGACGTCCAAAGTTATCGAAGTTATGTTTTTCCTGGAGCATTAAATGAGCATTAAATGATGGTCGTACTTGGGTAGCTCTATCTGCACCGGAAGTGCCATTTCCGAACTTTGTCCTGCTAACTTTATCTAAAGCTAGCAGTGCATTTTCTTTTTTGCTCAATTTTTCATGGAAAATGACGTCCAAAGTTACCAAAGTTATGTTTTTCCTGGAGCATTAAATGAGCATTAAATGATGGTCGTACTTGGGTAGCTCTATCTGCACCGAAAGTGCCATTTCCGAACTTTGTTCTGCTAACTTTATCTAAAGCTAGCAGTACATTTTCTTTTTTGCTCAATTTTTCATGGAAAATGACGTCCAAAGTTATCGAAGTTATGTTTTTCCTGGAGCATTAAATGAGCATTAAATGATGGTCGTACTTGGGTAGCTCTATCTGCACCGGAAGTGCCATTTCCGAACTTTGTCCTGCTAACTTTATCTAAAGCTAGCAGTACATTTTCTTTTTCGCTCAATTTTTCATGGAAAATGACGTCCAAAGTTATCGAAGTTATGTTTTTCCTGGAGCATTAAATGAGCATTAAATGATGGTCGTACTTGGGTAGCTCTATCTGCACCGGAAGTGCCATTTCCGAACTTTGTCCTGCTAACTTTATCTAAAGCTAGCAGTGCATTTTCTTTTTTGCTCAATTTTTCATGGAAAATGACGTCCAAAGTTACCAAAGTTATGTTTTTCCTGGAGCATTAAATGAGCATTAAATGATGGTCGTACTTGGGTAGCTCTATCTGCACCGGAAGTGCCATTTCCGAACTTTGTCCTGCTAACTTTATCTAAAGCTAGCAGTGCATTTTCTTTTTTGCTCAATTTTTCATGGAAAATGACGTCCAAAGTTATCGAAGTTTTGTTTATCCTGGATTATTAAATGAGCATTAAATGATGGTCGTACTTGGGTAGCTCTATCTGCACCGGAAGTGCCATTTCCGAACTTTGTCCTGCTAACTTTATCTAAAGCTAGCAGTACATTTTCTTTTTTGCTCAATTTTTCATGGAAAATGACGTCCAAAGTTATCGAAGTTATGTTTTTCCTGGAGCATTAAATGAGCATTAAATGATGGTCGTACTTGGGTAGCTCTATCTGCACCGGAAGTGCCATTTCCGAACTTTGTCCTGCTAACTTTATCTAAAGCTAGCAGTACATTTTCTCTTTCGCTCAATTTTTCATGGAAAATGACGTCCAAAGTTATCGAAGTTATGTTTTTCCTGGAGCATTAAATGAGCATTAAATGATGGTCGTACTTGGGTAGCTCTATCTGCACCGGAAGTGCCATTTCCGAACTTTGTCCTGCTAACTTTATCTAAAGCTAGCAGTACATTTTCTTTTATGCTCAATTTTTCATGGAAAATGACGTTCAAAGTTATCGAAGTTATGTTTTCCCTGGAGCATTAAATGAGCATTAAATGATGGTCGTACTTGGGTAGCTCTATCTGCACCGGAAGTGCCATTTCCGAACTTTGTCCTGCTAACTTTATCTAAAGCTAGCAGTACATTTTCTCTTTCGCTCAATTTTTCATGGAAAATGACGTCCAAAGTTATCGAAGTTATGTTTTTCCTGGAGCATTAAATGAGCATTAAATGATGGTCGTACTTGGGTAGCTCTATCTGCACCGGAAGTGCCATTTCCGAATTTTGTCCTGCTAACTTTATCTAAAGCTAGCAGTACATTTTCTTTTTTGCTCAATTTTTCATGGAAAATGACGTTCAAAGTTATCGAAGTTATGTTTTTCCTGGAGCATTAAATGAGCATTAAATGATGGCCGTACTTGGGTAGCTCTATCTGCACCGGAAGTGCCATTTCCGAACTTTGTCCTGCTAACTTTATCTAAAGCTAGCAGTGCATTGTTTTTTCCTATGAAACAATGGAGCATTAAATTCGTCGTTAGGAGCATTAATTAGCATTAATTGAGCATCAATTAACTGAATGTTGCTACTAATGTTCTGCTAACTTTGTACTGCCAGCTTTAGGGACATGACCGGCGGACATGGACACATAAGTAAGTAAGTAAATTTTTAATTTACTGTATTATAATAACTGCTCTGAAACATGTCTATATATTTTGGCAAGAATACGAGAAGACAAGTTTAAATTTCCTAAATGCTCGTGCTCTAACATATAAGTTTTATCCGTTCCACCACGAAGACCACAAACACACTTCTTCTGGTGATTGGCAACGATATCACATTTTGAACTTTTTTGTGTGACGTAGCATTACTCAATTTTAGGTAACTGGCTTGAAACTGGTGTGCTACTAACGAATGTTAATTAGCTTGAACGAAAAAAACTAAATAAATTATCTGGGTAATTGCTACAACCGTCAACTCCTTTTTCATATAAGCATTAGATTTGAATAAATTCTTGCAGTATGCGGATACAGTCGGGTTTGAGATAGGACTGGTCACTTACTTTTTTATAACTATTCACTTTTAGGACATCAAATTGGACTACTGTGTTACCTGACTCATAACGAATATACGTTATATACAGGGGAGGGTCTCGTAACTCATAAACTTTGTGGTTTTTCGTTTAATTGATCATAAATTCGAATAGAGCATACAAATATCAACTATATAACATAAGAAATTACATGTTTACTCCAAAAATAAAAGCATGAGAGATTTTAGAATTTCGGAAATAGGGGTTCGTTATGAGTCAGGTAACACAGTAGGTTTGCCGCGGTCCTTAGGAATTTAGTTAGGACGAGAAGACTTTATTACTTTTTCTGGTGTAGTTCCCAAGCACAGATATCAAATTAGTATAAGTCTGAACGTGATGAAGAATATTCGACCTGTTGGGACGAGGGGGTTTTATTGCTTTTTTCTAGAAATAAAGTGATCGAACTCACAGTAAACAGATGGTGTATCCAATCGTTGTCTCTGCCTGTGAAGCTAGGCGATCACGAAGAAATTGTATGGTGATACATGACCTTGAAACTTTTCGGTAATTTTCACTAATTAGTGATTGAATTAGTGAAAGTTATAATAGAAATCACATAAGCCGATCGGTATCTAAACCATGAAAATCTATTCATAATTGGCGGAGCTATTGGCGTTCAAAGTCTTTAATATTTTTGTGACACTCGCATTTTTTGATTTTTTGGAATAACACTTTACCCAAAATCTTACCATAAGACATATTACCTACGTCAAAAGACGTCACCAGTAGCAATAGAAACCCCACAAAGGACGACAATCGCCTAAATGATTAAGTAAAGATACCATAAGCCAGACATTAAAAAGACGACTGTGTACACATAACAAAGAAGAAGAAAAACTAAAGACAAAAAGCTGAAAAAACCAAACGACGAAACACGGAAGATTTAAACGAAAAAACTAAGCGGAAAAGCGTATGATAAGAGATCATGAACGGAAGTCAAGAGTAAGCGTCCTTGAATAATTTAGGTCAACTCTTAAATGTATCATGAACTGATTTGATTCAAAAGTTACGGATATTACGATCTTTTCGTACGGTATGGTGACAACGCTACTTCCTGGATATTTTGTAAAAAAAAATCAATTTGAAAGTAAAATCATTCGAAATCTGTTTGTACATCCAACATACGATACATCTTATCAACACAAAAGATATTTCCTTATCAGACTTAACCATTTTCACCTAATTGATTATTTGAATTAAAGATAAATATCATCGAATATCATTTGCACACGATGTGAATTCAATCCTTCCGCTGAGTAAGCATTCATTTCGTCGTTTCCAGGGGCGGATACATCCCGGGGACTGGCTCGTATTGTTGCGCTTTTTATTTGATTACTTTAGACCGACCGACCGACGACGGTCGGTTTGGTCGGTTGGAAACAAGCGGGTCAGTTTTGACCGGGCTCTGCACATAATTATGGGTCAAAATCCTGGCCAGGCGTTTCTTTACGTTTTTCCCACCGCTGCGCTGCTGGATTACAGCTCTAATTTCATGTGTAAATATTTGAACATCGATGAAATGACTACATTTAAGCCGATACAAAAGCAGAACACATGCAGGCGGACAGGCAGACAGGCAGGCAGGCAGGATATCAAATATGCAGTAATAATAAGCATTGTGAATAATTTTTCGCCATCGTATCCCCCCGGTCCGGTTCGGACCGGCCTGGCCCGGCCAGCAGCCCAGTGAATTATATCGCGTCGTTGATAGTCGACTAGCGACGACGAAACAGCTGGCTTGTTGGCTAAAACGCAAGGCAGGAAGGATGCACCTCCTTCGCGCGCCCCACCCCCCCAGTTTTAAGTGCAGCAGCTTTCGTTTATTTGAAATGATGATAGTCAAACATATTATTTTAAATTAAATTTGCATTCGTAATTAAATTTCAATAGTTTTGTTTGGTGTATATTTTTTTTCTCGTTGTTCTACAGTTTTTATTCAACGAGCACAGCTCGTTGGTTTGAGATCGAAAAAATATATCGCATGTGAGACCTATAATCCCACTTGAAAGTTGAATATAGTTGGTTGAAATGTTTTATGATGCTGGATTATTTCGCATTATAGGTTTTTACCTAAAGCAAATAGATGTTGTTTATTAAATAAGCTGCCTATTATTTTAGATTTTATTTAAATTTCCGCAGCCCGTAGCTTTCGATCAATGACGCTAACTGATTGATATTGTTTTTTCCTAATTCCGGCAACACCATTCGGGCACAGAAAACAAGACTAGAATGTTTTGTTTTGTTCGTCCTGTTTGAAATATCGATTTAATTATAAAATTCAACTGGAAAACTTTTTCCGCCATCAGTAAAACAAGTGAAGGCTGCCATCACATCGATATCAGTGCTGCAAAAAATAATAGCAGCGATTAGTGCATTGTCACTCATTTAGGTTGGCACCTTTTTTTCGGCCCGGTTGTATTCCGGGAAACTAATCATTTGCGTACTTATTTGCTCATAAAATTATTCATTACCCTAATGCTATTTATTTTGCATACGGACAGCGCGTACACGCGAATGTTTATCGTAGCATGATAACGGAATTCGGTCGATTGTGAACAGTGGGTATGAAATGTAATTAGTCGAAGTTAAATATCAGAGCATAATTAGAAACGACAATTAATGAATACTATTTTATAAGCAGAGATTCTAGTAAATAATTTTTGATTCTGCTTCAGGAAAAAGAATTTTTGGCCCACCTTGAGGTGCGACCGACCGCTATGCGGTCGATCTGTCGTTGGTTGGCCACTATTTTGGAAACCGCAGTGATGATACCGTAAACCACCGTCGAAAGCCCGGTTTTATAGCCGGCGAAAGGTGTCGATAAATGTAATTTTAAATTAATGCTCGCCTCGCTTTAAATGCATGCAAATTTCGCTGCCAGATGTTTAGAAAACAGGGGTTTTATTTTTCTCTCTTTCGAAACGTAATTTTACCGACGAAAACGCACTGAATCCGGCAACAGTTTACAGTTGAAGCGCGCAGAACTAAAATAAATAAAGTCTGGTACCGGATATTGGCAGATAATTATTCAAATGGGGAATATGGTATAATTGTGCACCATTTGGGTGTATGATAAACGGGTCATTAGAATTGTAATTGTTGGCAGTTTCGGTATATAGAAATTGTGATTAATATAGATCGAGACTCATTATAGGTGCATAAACATATGACGACTAATAATAGTTATTAATTGGGTCTTTGTTGCATCGTTTCTAGTACTGTTTATTGGCGAAAACAGAATAAAGTAAAACTTTTAGTCGGTATTTGATTCAATTTCAAACATAACCACGGTTTTACAACAGGTTAGGTGTATATTAACAAAATAAACTCAACGACTGAAACCAAACCAAACATAAGCCGTCTATTTTGATGCAAACACAAACCACCGTATGCATTCCGAAAGAAAGTTTCGAAGGACTAACATTGAAAAACTTTGCCGGTTTGTTAAAGGAAGAGGTATCCAGAAAGCAATTTTGTGTAGAGATTAAAATTTGTCGCCTGGCTAACATCGTCGAGTCTGGAATGTTTCTCAGTTCCAAAATGTATCTTCTTTCAGTACCACTTTGCTCTAAAAATAAATTTCCTATGCTCGAAAGGGAAGCAAGCAATAGCCATGGCACAACAGAGGGCGTTGACCGTGTGACCATTTTCAGTTCAGAGAGTGGCAAGTTCAGTGCGACGTGGATGCTCTATTACGTCACAGCGAGCGGAAACGCTGATTGCGACGAAAAGTGGAATAAATTATTTTTGGGAGTAGCGGTTTTATTGAAAAACTTTAACGATAAATCTGTGGCACCCGGCGGAAATGTTCTTGAACGACATCCACCGGATAAAGGTAACATGGATTAGATTACGGATTAAGTATTTTATTTGAGGCTTAAACAGCGCGATATTAACTATTTAAAGTTGAAGAAATTTTTTTTTTAGGTTTCTTTGCAAAGCATTGTTGAACCCATTACTGAAACGTGACAATCCATCTAAATTTTATTTTTTCTCATTTTAACTACCATTTTACCTATTTAAAGCACTCATCACAATACCTAGGTTCAACAACAAAACAACCAATTTGCAGGTCGTCACATCATTTTTCACGCGTGCCCCCTCTTTGCCGCTCCTGCGGGCCAGCGGGTGCCAACAACTGAAAGCCGCAAAAATTCCTCCTAATGCCGTTCTCGCTCGCATAAATTTTAATGAGTGCTGTTAAGGAAATATTCTCCCGTGCACTGTGCGTGCGTGCCATTTCGGGGCGCGCAAAAGTTTGGCAAGATTTCTCACACCTTCTGCGGTCGCTTTCCGTTCCGTTGTTACCCGGAAGCTATACCAACGCATTAATTTTTATCGCCTTTTAGCCGGAGTAGTTTATGAATCCGGCGCAATTGGGCTCGGCACCGGTACTTTTAATTAAACGCAGAAAGAAACCCCTACCCGATTACCCCCATGCGATGTTCAATGCCGTCGCGTTGTTTTGCTTCCGTTTGAAAAAGGGTCGCTTCAGCCTCACGCTGTTTCGTCATAATTTGTGTGCTGTTAAGCTGATAGCAAAGGGGTGCTGAGATTCTATCTTACACGCCTTAACAGTTCCGCGAAAAATCTTTAAACCCAAGGTACCCAAGCCTCTTTCACAAGCTATAAATGTGATGGTAATGTAAAGATTTGAATAAAAATTTTATTATGTTCTGCTTAAGTAGTATTTTGATCGATACAGCGAATCAAATTCGCTTCGAAATGAAAATCAAAACTACAAGGCAATAGACAAAACGCAGAAACACCAAAAAGGTAGGTAGATAAAATAAACTTAAATTCATTTTTGAGTTTTTTGAGCCAATAAGCGATTGACAATTATGAATCGTGATTAACAGGTAAATTAATTTGTATTTTAAAATATTTATTCAACCCGATTAATGAGTACATCAACTGTAACTAATTTATTAAGACAGGAGAGGCCATTGCAAATTATTTTTAAAGTTTTTGTCCCCCTGCCCTTCAAACATAATTCTAAAAATCGGCGGGCAAAAAAAATTGTTAAACCTGAGTAAAAATTGTTTGTATAAAATCTATTATTTGTGGGTTTTACAGCTTAAATAACTCGACAAAAGTATTTACGGAGTGTTAACGCTTCTAGCACGAAACAAAAGTGGAAGTACAAATATAATGTAATATCCGAAAATCGGCAAAAAAATTTTTTTTCGATGTTGACTCTATTTTGGAAGGTTTTTGCATGGCAAATAATAAGGCTTATACAAATTTGGAAAAATGTTTATGTCCTGGTCTCGAAATATTGTTCAAGGGGGGGGGGGGGGTGTTGCAAGAAAAAAATAATAACATCAAACCTTCAATAACTAAACAAAGGAGAAGAAACCAGTGTTTATTTTTCCAGATTAATAAAAGTTTAATACAAAAAGTTGTACAGTAATTTTAGTTAAAACCAAAACAACTTTCAAAATTTTTTGATCCAAGCACATAAAGTAAGTATTCTGGCAGAGATGAATCGACTTGAAAATAGCGGAGTGCTACAGGATCACCTTAGTGAGCCATGAACGTGTAACTTCAGGTGAAATTGATCGTCATCGATTCTGCCAATTTCAAAAGCAGTTTTTTGTTTGAAACAAAAATTCTGTTCATGAAAATATTAATATTTTTTTTGAAACGATGATTCTACAATTGATGAAGGGACGGTAAGGGAAAGTAATGAAGAAGGATTTTTTCGAGAATGAAGGGGAAGAGTGGAAAGGAAGGGGGGGGGGGGGGTAATAGGTAGCTATGCTTAACAATTTGTCGTTGTGACTCCTATCTTTTGTCCAATGCTGGAAGGTGCATGGGTCGAACCAAGCGTAATCAGAGATTATAACCGGATTTGAACCCATAACACCTGCCAGGGCGTGTCGCTCACTGGTACCCGTGTACCTTTGAACCACAGAGGCGCTGGACAAAAGAAGTCTGCACAACCCCCCTTATTAACCATAGCGCGTCATGGGTTGGTCTATTTTTAGACACACAATTGTGCCTCTTCCTTCACCTACTGTAGAAACCACCGACCGAGAAGTTTTAATCTAACGTCTTTTTACTTTCAGGACGACGACACTATGCAGGCCCTTACGACTTGCAAGGTACTGCGTGTGACGCTGTATGTTCGAAAGCGCGTTAGTCCGCGTTTCTCTGCGCGGTTCTTCGGAGAAAGGCTCCGTTCCTATGAAAATTGACCAAACTCGTGACTTTAGTCACGGATTATAGGAACGGAGCCTTTCCTATTCGGATTATAGGAACGGCTCCGTTCCTATGAAAATTGATCAAACTCGTGACTTTAGTCACGGATTATAGGAACGGAGCCTTTCTCCGAAGAACCGCGCTGAGAAACGCGGACTAACACGCTTTCGGACGAACAGCGTCACACGCAGTACTTTGCAAGTCGTAAGGGCCTGCATAGTGTCGTCGTCCTGAAAGTAAAAAGACGTTAGATTAAAACTTCTCGGTCGGTGGTTTCTACAGTAGGTGAAGGAAGAGGCACAATTGTGTGTCTAAAAATAGACCAACCCATGTCGCGCTATGGTTAATAAGAGGGGGTGTGCAGACTTCTTTTGTCCAGCGCCTCTGTGGTTCAAAGGTACGCGGGTACCAGTGAGCGACACGCCCTGGCAGGTGTTGTGGGTTCAAATCCGGTTATAATCTCTGATTACAGCTTGGTTCGACCCATGCACCTTCCAGCATTGGACAAAAGATAGGAGTCACAACGACAACTTGTTGAGCATAGCTACCTATTACCCCCCCCCCAACCCCCTTCCTTTCCACCCTTCCCCTTCGTTCCCGAAAAAATCCTTCTTCATTACTTTCCCTTACCGTCCCTTCATCAATTGTAGAATCATCGTTTCAAAAAAATATTAATATATGCCTGACCGCATTTCAAGGTCATGACTAAAGTCACGAGTTTGGTCATGAAAATATGTTTGAAATGTTCAGATTCGCAAGAAGAATGCAGTATTTACAATTTTACGAACAAAACTCCGCTTTTGGGCTCAAAAACTGCTTCCGAAATTGGGCAGTTTTAGCAACTAAATGTGACGTAAGCAATCACTACTCACTACACACTACTCACTACTAACTACTCACTACTCACTGCTCAATACTCAATACTCACTACTCACTACACACTACTCACTACACATTACCTACTCCTCATTATATCAATGGACAACGGTGAGAAACCGGAGTGGCGCGTCGTTGTAAACGTTGTGCCTGCCACCTGCGACTGGCCGCAGATATAATATCAGACTAGATTTATTCATTTTGCTAGGTCTGCTGATCTATAGTTAGTTTTCTTACTAGTTGTGTACTTCGTTAACCCTCATGTCTGTTCGGTTTCATCGTGCCCATTCAACCTAGCGCCCGTTCTGCTTTGTGTATTCGAATACCTACAATCCCTTCCCGGGTAGCAATTTAAGTTTTATTTCATTTCTCAAGTGGTTCTCATGATCATTTTCATAAAGCCGTCTATAAAACTATAAGTTCCACTAAAACTTTCTGATGACCGCTATAAAACTGCCTACCGGCCAAGTGACCCACTCTTCTTAAAGTTTTTATAACTTCTTCAAGAATCAATTTATAAGCTCAAGTAGTTTTTGTAGGATAAAATGTTACAAGCTCAATAAAATGCTAAGTTATAAAATTATACGTGAAAAAGAAAATCTAGAAGAAAAGAAGACTTGACTGCTTGACTGAACAGCTCGAGTGGACTACTCGACTTATCTACTCGATTCGATTGCTTGACTTACTATTCGACCCGATTGCTCGACTTAATTGCACGATTGAACTGCTCGACTGGACTGTTCGATTCGACGTTCGACTCAACTGCTCGATTCAACTGCTCGATTCAACTGTCTGATTCCACTGCTCGACTGGACTACTCGACTCGACTGCTCGAATGAACTGCTTGACTCAACTACTCGATTGGACTATTCGAATCGGCTGCTCGACTCAACTGCTCAACCCGATTGCTCGAATCAACTAGACTACTCGGTTTGATTGCTCGACTCAACTGACAGCTTGATTCAACAACACGACTAGACTGCTCGACTTAGCCACTCAACTCGACTGCTTGACTTAACTGTTTGATTCGACAGCTCGACTCAACTGCTCGACTGGACTACTCGACTGAACTGCTCGACTCAACTGTTCGACTTAATTGCTCGACTGAACCGCTTGACCCGACTGCTCGACTAGACTGCTTGACTAAACTGTTCGATTTGAGTACTCAACTCAACTGCTTGACTAGACTACTCGATTCAACAGCTCGACTAGACTACTTGACTTAACTGCTCGACGCGACTGCCTGGTTCAACTGCCCAACTCGACTGCTCGACTCAACTGCTCGACTGGACTGCTTGACTGAACAGCACGATTTAACCGCTCGACTAGACTGCTCGATTTGACTGCTCGACTCAATTGCTTGACTTCGGTTTGATTCGACAGCTCGATTGAACTGCTCGATTCAACTGCTTGACTGGACTACTCGATTCAACTGCTCGACTGGACTACTCTACTCGAATGCTCGACTTGACTGCTCGACTCAGTCGCTCGGATGGACTATTCGACTCAACTGCTCGAATAAACTGTTCGACTGGACTACTCGACTCGACTAGACTACTCGACTCGACTAGACTACTCGATTCAACTACTCGACTGGACTACTCGACTTAACTGCTCGATTAAACTGCTCGACTGGACTGCTCGGCTCGACCACTCGATTCAACTGCTCGACTCGACTGCTCGACCGGACTACTTGGCTGAACAGCTTGATTTAACTGCTCGAATTGGCAGCTCGACTTGACTATTCGACTCGACTGCTCGACCCAACTGCTCGACGACTCGATTGCTTGATTCAACTGATCGACTCGCCTGCTCAACTCGATTACTTGTCGCGATATCATATAGTTGGTGTTGAACTAGACCAGACCAAGTCGCAAAATTTTAAAAAATGAGTTAAAGGTAGCAAACGATCAAGAATTTTCTAAGCAACATTTTACTCTAATCAGACTACATAAATGTTGCAAACAACCAGATGTTTTTATTCAGTTAAATTAAGTCCAAAACGACCATAAAAACTATTTGTTTCAAAATGAATTTCTGACTGTTCTGTCTGTCTGTCGGTCTGTTGGTATGTTGCTTATAGAATCGATAACTACTGAACCGCTCGGCGTGAAAATTTGCTTGTGGGGTTTTTTGGGGCCGAGGATGGTTCTTATGATAGTTAGAAATGGAATACAAATTTTTGCATAACTAGAGAACTAATCAAGCAATTGCAACCAAATTTAGCATGTGGGTGATTTTGGAGGCAAGATTTTTTTCTATGGTGAATTGAGACCCCTCCCCTCTTTAGGAAGGGAAACAAGATCCCTCTCCCCTGTAAAACGGGGGGGGGGGGGGGGCTCCCATACAAATGAAATACAAATTTCCTCATAACTCGAGAACTAATCAAACAAGGTTCTAAAAGAATCAACGCAGGCGGTTGACAAAAGGGGGAGATGGTCTCTTACAAGGGGAGGAAGGTTGAAATGGAATGGAATGTAATGGAACGGAACGGAATGCAATGGAATAGAATGGAATGGAATCTAATGGAATGGGACGGACCGAAATAGAACGGAATGTAATGGAACAGAGTGGAATGGAACAGAATGGAACCGAATGGTACGGAATGGAACGGAATGAAATAAAATGGAATGGAATAAAATGAAATGGGATGGGATGGGATGGGATAATAGTAGTTTTTCGCAATTGACGGACGGATGGTAGAAAAAATAATGAAACAAAGGTGTTGATAGTGTCCAAACAGAACGGAGCAAGATGTGAAATGGAAGGAGTGGAACATTGAAGCAACGCTTAAGTTGTCTATCGCATCTTTTACCTAAGCTGGAGGATCTGTGGATCGATTTAAGTTATCGCGGGCCTATTATAACCGGATTTGAACCCCTTCTCTTCCAGCCCCTTGTGGATCGTAAGTGTTCGTGAATTGACTACAATAGATGGAGGAAGAGGCATTATTTGTGTCTAAAAATAACTTAACCCGCCATTGTTGGTGGAGTTTGAAGTACGTCGCACTCTTAATGAGCTGGTTGTGGAGCCTTCTCTTATCCAGCCCGTTTTGGTTCAATGGTTAACGAATACCTGCGATCTACAATGACATAGAAGTAGAAGAGGATACAACTCCGGTTATAATTGGCTCCGATTATAGCTTGATTCGATCTGCGGATCCCTCTATTAGGGTAAAAATGCGGTACACTACTTCTTAAGCGTTGCCTTAATGACCCTCCTTTAGCTAATATTCCATTTATTCCCCTTCATACCCTGTCTCGTTCTGATTGAACACTATTAACATTTTTGTTTCGTTACTTTCTTCCACCGTTCCTCCCCGTCGATTGTAAAAAACTACGAACTTTATGTTTTCGGCAGGACAGTCCTACGGCAAAGCAAAACGACACTTATTTATTCTATGCCCGACGTTTCGATGTATTTAACATCTTTCTCAAGGAGTTAGAACCACGTATCGTATTTTGTCTGGTGGCTTCTGTAGAAGGTTTGAACTAGTCACATTGATAATTAATACTAGCATTAACCGAGTGTATTCGAACGAAATTCTTGCGGATCGTTTTAACATACACTCTGGCTGAATCGGTACACTATTTGGCTATAATATAGCCAAATAGTGTACCGATTCAGCCAGAGTGTATGTTAAAACGATCCGCAAGAATTTCGTTCGAATACACTCGGTTAATGCTAGTATTAATTATCAATGTGACTAGTTCAAACCTTCTACAGAAGCCACCAGACAAAATACGATACGTGGTTCTAACTCCTTGAGAAAGATGTTAAATACATCGAAACGTCGGGCATAGAATAAATAAGTGTCGTTTTGCTTTGCCGTAGGACTGTCCTGCCGAAAACATAAAGTTTGGAATCATAAACAGTCGATAGCTCCACTTCGATAAAAAACTACGTTTATACCGAAATTAAAGTTCTTACATGAACTAAACGGCTCGCTCACATGCATTTGTTTGATTTCGGTTTCATTCGAATACACACGTGTGCATTCTCGTACGCTTTAAAGCATAAAAATGAAACGATTATAGAAAACCTGACGTTAATGGATTGGTAACCAACACACAAAAAAGCATAAATAGACGTCGCTCCGTTATTGTGTACCTACATTAAACCACCTGTAAATATTTTTCACGGAAAAACGAATATTTCCCGAGAAGCACTCCATCCCAAACAATAATCGAAACTTTCCATTAGAAGCTTTTGTTGTTCAACATAGCGGAATGTTTGTCTGACGAGCAGCGGCACGCGGAACGGAATTCAATTGATATCGGATCGGATCGGTTTTACCATCATCAGAACTGAAACCCTACGGGCCGCGGTATGGAGCGGCCGTGGCTGGCGGTGGCTGGCTTGGGGGATGGTCGTTGGCGAAAGCTTCGCACCAATTAATCGCAACGTCAATCAGTCAAATGGTTTTTCCGCCCGGCTGAAAGCCACACAGGAAATAATTACTGCTATTTGCTGTACACTAGCGTGTGCCGTTGCCGTTACGTTAGAGATACGTACTCCATTTTGGAACGTATCGGTGTGACACGAACGAACCGAATATGTAACCACCATTACCACGCGAAAATATTTGAATTCAATTGGTTGCGAATTTCGCGTGGTTGAACCATTAAAAATAACTAACCGAAGGGACGAAATTGTCATAGATTATATGCTGAATTTTGGTCTGACAATAATTTCTGTCGTCAAAAATTAATTTTGTAATTACCTAATTTAATCAGCATACTCAATTTCAAAACTGCTGATGACAAAAGCGGGCATCAGCCAGGTATAAAACGAAAAAATAACAAACAAGTTACATTTAAAATGCTCTATTCAACAATATACTTGTACAAACATGGTCAACGTTGCTTTCCGCACTGCAAAATGAACCCATTGTTGGAATTCTAAACCCCTACATGCATTACTGTAAAAGGATCATGAGGTTTTGCCGGAGCCAATCTGAGTATGAGCTGTGGTTAAAAAGTCGACTACCGCACAGACTACAAAAAGCTTTCCCAGCCAGTGAACCTAGGCTAAACCTAACCTAAATATCTATACTTCGACTGTGTGCTTACTATTCAGAGCCCCGGCCGACATCGTTGCGCTTGTTTGTTGAAAGTTCAAACTCTGTCAACAGTAATTCATCCTCCGCAAACATCGCATTATTCCTGCTTATGGAGTTTCCAGTCGGCGTTTCCTTCATTCTTGACATAGGAAAAGTGATACATTTTCCGAAACAAGTCTCTCGAGCTCGAAGCGTCGTTCGGTAGCTCGGATGCTGGAGTGTTTTAGTCCATGGTCGAAGTGAATCGAAGCGAGACGAAGTGAGACGAAGTTCGGAATGGCTTATAGCTATACATACCCACACTGAACAGCTCCGTATCAACCAAACCCAATACCGATGATCAGCAGTCATGTCACTCGGAGTGATTGGGAAAGGGCGCCTTGAGACGTACGTCGAAGTATCATAACTTTATGCTGTTATGCTTGCCTCGTCGTTTGCTTGTTTGCGGATGCAAAGCTGCTTCTGGTTTGCTCGGATGTCTCAGGATGTCGGGTTCGGCGGAATAATGTCGGATGTTGTGTCATATTCGTAAGAACTAAATTGTTCAGTATAGATTGTAGGAAAAACTATCAACCAGCACTGCTTGAAGCAAAGCAAACGGCAGAAAAAAAGTGATAACAACGTGTTGCCGTCGTGTTTTGTTTATTTTTTCAAAGTAGAAAACATTTCCCAGTTGGTTGGCTGTCGGGGCGTGATTTTGCTGAAAATCTTTTGAAACTTCAACAAAATTTTGTATTATAAAGCCATTCTGATGCTATGACATTTTTTCAATCATTAAAAAATTTTCACCATCAACTTGTACAAGAGAATGGCATTAAGTCGTAACTTGCGGAAGTCAGCACGATTCCACTCAAATACACATTTTTCCTCACCGGAACACGAAAGCGAGCGCATCTAAAGGTGCAAATACAGCGAGCGGGAGACACGGTTAAAGGAAGAAAAAAAATAATACTGTCCACCTCAGCTGCACTAATTACTGTCCATGGGCGTCGCAACCGTTTCAGTGTCAGCAAATAAAGTCGGGAACGCGCAGTGCACCAGCTGCTGCTGCTGCTATTGGTATTGCACAGAGAAGTAAAAAAAACTCCGGCTGGGTAAAATACATAAAAAGTACATTAATTGCATTTCGCTTTTGCCTCTAAGCGATCGCGTCGTAATCGTAATTTTCCTTCCTGACTGGGGGAAGTTGTCGCAAAAAGTTGAGATCTGGGGACGTGTTTTTGTAGGATGCGCAATCGTGGGATGAGGATGCGATAAATATTGAAACATAAATGATGCAAACTGTTGGAGGTTTTGTCTCTTCTATTGCTTAAATACTCAACAATTATACTTGTTTTCGTTTCGACAACTTTTATCGTTTCCTATGCCTTATTACAATTCTGTTGCATTAACCTTTTATTATATAACTAGCTGACCAGAAAAACTTCGTATTGCCACAAAATATACTGTGTTGTACATAAATCATGAATGCCGGATGATCTTTGTCACAATCTCGACTTTTGCAACTTTCTGAGGAGTTCTACCTTAGATGGTTCAATTTGGTAGTTACGTGACTATGAAAGTATTCCAGGTAACCAATAAGCATCACCAATGCTATTCAAATGCAAGCCAATAAGCATTTAAGTCGCTTTAAATGCTACTTAAATGCTATTTTGGCAATATACACAGCTACTTCACTGCTAACCTTTTTATAGTGCTGACAATGCTAATTTGCAGGAATTGGCTGTAATTTGAATAGAATTTTGGATGCCAATTTACAACACCTACGCAGTCAAAAAGCTAATATACAACAACGTGCAGTATAAAATGCCAGATATGCTGATTTGCTGCTTATGTTAATGCTTGTTGGTTACCTGGGATGGGTAGTTTACTATACAAACTTGCAATTTTTCCTCACAGTAAATCAGAAAACATCTCTCCTCATTGCTTAGCCAGAAAGCGGATAACAATATTCGCCGTGATTGTACAACATTTCGCCGAATACCATTTCGCGAAAAATCTTAAGCGGAATCTACCATTTCATGTAAAACTTTTTCGTGGAAAGTACCATTTCGCAGGGGTGATCCTCTTCTTACTCGCTGTCGCTCGTTCGGACCCAACTGAAGAAAAGTAATAGAAGTCAGTAGACCTAGGAAAACAAATAAACCTAGACAGTGGTGATTTCTGCGGGGGGAGGGGGTTGCCCCGACGGCGAGTCGCCGGCAACACTTGCAGCCGTCTTGCCCTGAATGATCTAGTGTTACTATAGATAGTTTTTGTGGTCTTGTTATTGACTACTGTTTTATGAAAGAGTCTTGAATTTCTCGAGCTTGATTAGTTTTTGAGTTATGAAAAAATTCCTGTTTTATTTGTATTAGAGTCCTTATCCCTCTACCACAGGGGTGAGAGGTATCTAACCATCGTAAAATAAATTCAAGATACCAAAATCCCCCACATGCCAAATTTTGTTGCATTTTCCTGATTAGTTCTCGAGGTATGAGGAAATTTGTATTTCTTTTATATGGGAGTCCTCTCTCTTAAAAGGGGGAGGGGTCATAATTCACCATAGAAAAAATTCTTGGGGACGATTCAATTATGACGTCCACCAAATTTTTGCTTCGCGAAATTATAAAAAGATTCCACGTTTGTTTTGTTAACTTTTTCTACCCGGCTAGTAGACTTTTGCTGCTTTTTTACATATTTTTTTATCGAATTGCTGACTTGCTTGTATGTAATTTTATTAGTAAAATATGTTTATGGGCACGATTTATGAACTGCGAACAAGGGCTCTAACAACCATCAATTGCAAATCGTCACAAATCAATGAAAAAATGAAGCTTTGGCTTCAATTAAAGTAGCACCGCTCCGTTTCAAACCAAGCTTCAATCTGCGTCGGCGAAGCGAAGGTTTCATTACATCGTGACTTTTAGAGTTCATTGTACTTTTCTATGAAATACTTAGTAAAAGGTTAGAAACTTTGATAGGAAATGAACTGAAATTGATTTACATATGTCCTTCAATGTAATGCGTGGTCTATCTAGTTAACATTGACAAATTGTGCCTACTTTCAAGCGCCGTCAGCTGGAACAATTACCAGTTTCAATTGAAGCTTGCTTGAAAGATTCTGTTCAACAAAACAAGTCGCTTCTTGAGTAAAGCAAAGGTAGGAGAGAATCAGTTTCATTTGTTTTATTTGTTTCGACGATGTCGGGCCCTGCTGCGATCTTCTGAAGTTCGAAGATCGAAAAAAATCGCTGAGTGATGAATGACTTAGAAACAAATTTTTGTAGCCTTTTGATAAAAATAAAATTTTCTTCGGCGAATGTCACATTTGGCTAGACCCCTGCCCCACTTTGTCACAACCTGTCACAAAATTAAGATCCCCCTCCCCCCATAAGCAATGGACGTTATTATTGAATGGCCCCTTGCCTTCTACAACCCCCACATGCCAAATTTGATTCCATTTGCTTCATTAGTTCTCAAGTTATGAGAAAATTTGTATTTTTATATGGGAGCCCACCTCCTAAACAGGGGAGGGGTCCTAATTCATAAAAAAAAATTTTGCCTCCCAAAACCCTCACTTGCCAAATTTGGTTCCATTTGCTTGATCAGTTTTCGAGATAAGAGGCATTTCGTTTGTATTTCGTTTGTATGGAAGACCCCATCCCCCTCTTAAAGGAGAGAGCGGTCATAATTCCCCTCCTAAAGTGGGGAGGGGTATGAATTCACCATAGAAAAAAATTTTGCCTCCAAAAACACCCACATGCTAAATTTGGTTTCAATTGTTTAATTAGTTCTCTAATTATGCAGAAATTTGTGTTTCATTCGTATGGGAGCCTTCCCTCTTAGGGGGGCGGAGGGTCTCTAACTATCATAAGTACCTTTCCCGGCCCCAAAAACCCCTACATGCAAATTTTCACGCCGATCGGTCTTGTGATTCCATAAGGAACATACCGATAGACAGACAGAAATCCATTTTTATAGGTACAGATTATTGTAATTTTAAATTATTTTATTGTTTACAATTTCAATTTGCTTAAAGTTCATCCTGAGTTATGAACGAATAACTGACTATGTTTGTAGTCCTCTACCATTTCGATAATAATGATTACGAGTTGTTGCAAGTATTCTCTATTTGAACATGGTATCCATCGTCAACTACTTTTTCCTAATAGCATTCAAATCTCGTTTTATATTCACTATTGGTGCGACGTAAAAAAAAATCGGCCGTAAAAAAGGGGACGTTAATTCAAATTTGAACGTAAAACGAAAGAACGTTAATTCAAATTTTGGAAGTAAAAAGAGAGGACGGTAATTCAGATTTTGAACGTAAAAGGAGAGGCCGTTAATTAAATTTTCGGACGTAACAGTAGATGACGTTCATTCGAATTTCGGACGGAAAAAGAAAAGACGTTATTTTGATTTTTGGAAAACCACCTAATGATTTTTGACGACCACGTAAATTTAAATTTTGAACGAAAAACGAGAGCACATTAATTCAAATTTTAGGCGTAAAACGAGAAAACCTTAATTCAAATTTTGGCCGTAAAACAAGAGAACGAAAGCTTAAATTTTGGACGTAAAACGACAGGTCGTTAATTCCAATTTAGGACGTAAAAAAGTACACGTAGGACGAAATCATGAAAAATGAATAGACGTAAAAAGAGATTCTAGTGATGATTTAGTTTATGTTTACCACGCCAAAATGTCGCTCATTGGAATTAGAACAGCTGAAAAGTTACGGGTGGACGGGTGGTGCGGCAAAAAAATGCGCATTTTTGCTTAAAATTTAATCAAGGAAACCAAATCTATTCTTGCTTTTTATATAAACGTTGTCACTCTCAATGCAAAAACCTACCATAAGAGAAACAATTTAACTTAAAGTGACCAGATTTTTTTTTTTTGATGAATGCGAGACATATTGAATGGCTTACTTGCGAACTCGGTTCGATAATAAAGATGATGGGATCATTTAAAAATTGGGCCCTTCATTTTGGTGACAGCGGTGCTGAGTTATTTGTAAACAGGTCATGTAGGAGGAGAAATCAAAGTTATTGTGTGCGGTCACCTGCAGAATCCATCAGCATTGGCTCGGGAGCTGGCGGGACTGACGGATTATCCTAAAAGAGCTGTGGTGTGGTAATTGAGGGGTGCAAGGAAACTCTCAGGGCTGTCCGCAAGGCGCAGGCCAGACGTTATGGTTGAACTCTTGGTCGTCAACTGTAGTTGAGGGTCATTCGGATAGTCAAACCTGATCTCAGTATTACGGATTGTGCTTTGGCGGAACTGAATACTGACCGCTGTACTGTACGGCGAATTCGTCTGGGAATGGCTACAAGTGTTACCGAGCAAGTGGAGAGCCCAAAAGAAACCTCAAACAATTAACAAAGGCCAAAATCCAGTCTTGGGAACTGTGCGACCAGGTGGTGATGCATATGTCTGACTCGATGATGAATAAGCTTCAGAGAAGGCCCATTTCAGCCAAACCCACGGGTCAAATTCTTCATGCTTTTGCTCACGGTAGGGTTTGTAGCAGATTCGAGATAGGTTTTGGGGATGGGTTCGTGATAAAAGGTCATGACTTGGCAAGGGATCTGTTTCATTGGCATGCGTGAGAAAACCAGTGTTTTGTGACGGATAAGAAAATGGAGATACACAGGGATAGGTACCTCATCAGGCGGATTTTGCCCTTCATTAAGTCCCATGATAGCCAGTCGCAGTTTCAGTATGCATGCTACAATGGAGAATGGACTTCAGTTCATCTCAAAAGAGCTGAGTGCACCAAATTGTCCCAGGGTTCGTCCAGTATTGAAATACCGGGGGATAACGAAGCAAAAACTGAAGACGAACAGAACAGTTACCAGCGACATTGGTCAAATGAGAAGTTCGAGGTGCCGGTTGGCCGGGACCGTGACTAGTGAGGGCATGGTCCGGCTGACGAGTGCTGTCAGCAGTAGGTTTTTTCATGTAATATAACATAATTTCCAATATTTCATCCTGAGAAACTGTTTCGATTAAAAAAAAACAATGCGGGACACTTTCCGGGATGCTTAGTAATCCGGGACAAACCATCCAAATCCGGGACGTCTGGTCAGCCTAATTTAACTGCTTTTTGGTCATTCGGGCGTTCTCTTAACTTATAGGGGAGTGTCGTCGTGGTTGGGCCACGTTTTGGAATTCGCCCATAGCTTTCGTTTCAAGAGAAATTTTGGAAATCTAAATACATCGTTGCAAAGGTCTAAGAATATGGTATATTTTCGGAGAGTTTTGAACTGATTGCTTGAAAAATAAAAAAGTTATAGGCATTTACGTGAAGACAATAAACGTTGTCATAGTCGGGCCATGTTGTACAGGTTGGACCACCGCAGAAAATCTAAGACATACGTTTTGAAATTCTATATAGAGACATGATATGAATGAATTCCGTAAACAACGGCTCATATAGGTACGAATACCCTACTTTGAATTGCATTTTTGCGAAATTTTGGCGATCTTGTAAAATCAATATTGCTACAATCGCCTTTTCCGAAGTGTACAGCTATAATGAAAAATAAACAACAAAAATCTAGGTTTTATTGTATTAATTTTGCTTTATTTCATCACATTTTACATGACTGACATTCTCTATTGATTATTGCGCTTCTGCGCTTAAAATTATAGTGGCCCAACCATGACTACTCAAGTGGCGCGACCTTTACAAATAGCGCTTTTCTAGTATTTCACCTTAGCCTTCCTAAACAACTTACTGGAGGGGATTTTTCTATAGTCTTCGTGTACAGCACAACACACTTCATGCATTTTTAAAATTTATCTCGATATTTGCATTTCATGAATCATTTCTTAAAGAAAAGTTCATTGCGCCTTTTTTTTGTAAGATTTAGTCACTGAATTCAGTACGGGTGTTTTGAATACACGATTGAAACTCACAATATAGTGAAAAGTTAGCTATCACAGTAAGAAGTTTTACAATGGTTGTATCATAGATATCATGAGTTACTAAAACTGTAAAATCGTGATGGCCCGACCATAACAGTGGCCCGACGATAACGACAATACCCTACTTTTATTTCGTGCTAGAAGCGTACGCTTATTTGTCAAATATAACAAATACTTTTCAATGGCCTAACTTAAATTGCGAAAAATGTTTTCCTTAGACTCCTATTTGGGTATGCCCAAATCAGTGATGGCCAAACCGCGGTCCTTTGAGATTATTCGTGCGGCCCGCGGACTGACTTGAGGGATGACGGACTTATGAGTAAATGACACAGCTGTCACTCAGTAATGCCTCGTGATGTGGATCGTGGATCTGAATGCTTTCTGGTTTGAATATCGTGGTGATTCCTAGAGAATGGTTTTCGCTGCCACATATTTTACAATTTGCTATGCGCAGGAATGGCCAGAGGCCATTGCGGCCCGCTGCATTCATGAGGCGATCAGATATGGCCCACCCAGTTAGCTTTTCAAGGTACGATGGCGGTCTAACAAGCCAGTCGTCGTATGTTCGAATCTCGGCTAGGCGGTACTTGCTAGATCAGTAGGTTCGTTGCACTGGCCCCGTAATTTTCCTGTACTCTAACAGCTGGCTGCGAAGTCTGTCGATAAAAAAGGGTAATGTCTAAAGACGGTATAAACCCAAGGCATTTTTAGCTATGGCCCACACCGTGCCTGTGCCTGGGCTAAACCACTAGTTAAATGATTAGAAATAATTCTTCTCAATAGAGCAAAAAACGTTCCGGAACTTTGACAGAAAATCCTTGCAAGAACTGTTAAAATTTCGGAACGTGTTTGAAAACGGATACATTGGGTTTAGGCCTTAATAATTTTTTGGCGTTCAATATCAATGGAGACGTCCTACACGTCATTAACAGCGACATAATAATAATTCTATAGCGACAAGAAAAGACTCACCAATGCTTTACCAAGTCGTACATTGAATAGCATGTCTCAAATTCACCCGACTCAGTCGCGCCGTCAGTTGCGCAGGTAGGCCTTCCATCATCATATGCTCCAGTCATCAAAGTCGTCTTGACCCTGAAGTCGTGGCAGAGCCAAAGATTTTCCGAAATCTCCCATTAGGCTACCCAGCTAGCATTTTCATGTGTGTATAAAAGATAAAAATCAGCATTACGTACAGACATGCATGCTAACAAATCGTATTTGATGCGCAAAACTGGCATATCCGTACTCATTTATAAAAGTAATTATATTCGATAATATCCGATTAAGCCCAGCTCGCTCCGTACTGCCATACGATTCTATGCTGAATATCGTATGTATGTCAGTTACTGTCATTATATACAACTAAAAATCAACTTGAGCGCACTTTATTAAGCATTAGTTACGATTTCGATTTTATTAACAGATATTTACGATAATTTTTGTACATCGATATGCGAGTTGGTGCTGGCTGGGTTATTATCATTATATACGATTTTAAATCAACTTGGTCCCACTTTATCAAGATAATTTTCGTACATTGATAATATACGAGTTGGTGCTAGCTGGCTAATATTTGCAAATTGAATCATGCATCCTGCCTGATCAACTAATCACCACGGAAACTCTCTTTCAGTCGTAATTAGAGATGCTACCGAAAATGGAAACCATCTTACTGTGCATTACCAGAATGTGCGGGACTTACGTTCCAAAACGACAGATTTACGACTTTTGCTCTCCAAATACGACTATGACACGTTCACTGAAACCTGGCTTCGATCCGATATTCACGATTCAGAACAATAATGCGAATATTGATTGTTCCGATGGGACCACAGCAAACTTGCTAGTGATCTTTCGAAGGGTGGCTTATTGCAGTTGAAATCAAATACAAATGCAAGGTAGTTTCGCTACCAGATTGGCAATAAACTTAAGCAGGTTGCTGAAAAAAGTTTTTGTAGGTTGCTGGTCTAGTCAAATTTCCAACTCGTTTGGTATACATCCAGGATCTAGCGTTATTCTCTACCTTGATCTACTTACTTACTTTTTTATCGGTCCGTTATCGATCCTGTTGGTCCTGGGATGCCGTTACACATCTAGCTCCACCTTGACACCAACTTGGACTCACACGTTCCCTGTCAGCAACCATGTACTTCATGTTGGCACTGTTTGTGGTAAGTCCCAATCTCACTTCTTCACATTCGAAATGCCTAAAATGTTGAAGAGGGCCTTCCTCTGCTCTACGGTAGAATCCAATGATATCAACATCATCTGCAAAATCAAGAAGCATGTCAGATTCTGGGATGATAGCCCCGTTCCTTTCACCGTTTGCTCTTCGTATTGGATCTTCCAAGGCAATGTTGAATAGCAGGTTAGAGAGTGCATCCCCTTGCTTCAGTCCAGCGCCACTCAAATCAGCATAACTAGTTTCGTTGGAAAACCATGTTCTAGCATTTTTTTCCTCAGCTTATTTCGTTTGACTGGATCATACACCGCCTTAAAGTCCACAAACCGATGATGAGTCGCCAATTTGACCACCCGGAACTTGCCTGATAACTGATGTAGAGTAAACATCTGCTCCATCATGAAAACCAGCGTGCAACTCGCCGAGTGTAAAAGAAATTACCTAATCATTAGCTTGGATACGTATTTGATGTTATGCAACGAAATAGCTATTGTCCTGAATTGCTGCAACAAATCAATTTCAATGCCCGTCTGTGCATCATGCAAAGTGCAAGGTCTGTTACAAATTTACCACTCTGTAGAACTAATTACGGACAAAATGGTTCATTTACCTTCTGCGTAAGAGCATACAATCCAGTTAGCATGGACACTGTATTCATTTGCAATGACGAATGATATTTACAAATTTAGGATAAGAAACTTGGTTTAACTTTGAGTCTGTACGATTTCATGTCAACGACAAGAAAACAAATAAACAACGGAATAGAAATCTTGCAGTTGCCCCACATTTAGGAGGTTGATGGGAACGAATGGTAGGTTTTGTCAAGTTGGCAATGGGTTGACTACCAACCGGTCAAGTACTACGGACGAAATTTTCTTTACTAAGTTGTTACTGGAACCAGAATAAATTATTAACTGAAGTCCATTGATGTATTCCTCTCTAAAGTCCGCCGAACAAGAATCCGTAACTACGAATTACGAATTCGACGAATTGTTTTACTAATTTCGAAGGAGCTTGCAATTCAATGAAATCATTCGGGACGATAAAATAGTTCTAAAACAATTGTGCCAAGGTTGTTCTATGTTCCAGCCCATGTCCCAGTCATGATAATGTCATCACGGATTGCTGCTCTTCAGCCGACGTTGCTATTGCGGAAATAACAACGGATAAAAAGTCACAATAGACGTTATGAACTATTTTCTTCAACAGTACATAAATTTTTCGATATTAATGGAAACGTTCCACACCTATCTGAGGAATAATCGTTCCACTAATTCCATTTCATTTTTCTAAAACTGTTAAATGCGTTTAATTCAACTGACAATTCGAGAATTATAGCGGAGAGCCTCCAACGTCAGGTTTTCCAAAGTGTCTGAAGTTAACCAAACGTGCATGAAAATCCAATCAAACAGAGCCAATTTTGTCCAGAGTAAAACACACACAAAAAACACAATTGTTTTAGTTTCCAAATTGTGAAAGAGTTGGATAAAAATTGAACAAAATAAAAAAAAAACACTCCTCACACACAGACCGCACTTTACCCGACCAACCAACCCGGACCGACTGCCGGCCAAGTCATTTTTTCCCAGCGCAACACCGGATTGTACGCTCTAGCCTGCCGCGCCAGAACGACAAGAAAATTTCGACCCCGGTGACAAATTGGCAGCAGTCGTCCTGGAAGGGACACATTTGCCATGGTAGGAAGCACCGGAGCAATCGGTAACCCAAGCGAATGCTAAACAAATAAAATATCCTGCCGGCGATGCTACGGCCAACTGGCAGCCAAATTGCAGGATCGTGCTCACCGAGAGAAAAAAAAAGTCCAATATACAAGAAAGGGAGGACGGAAAATATACACAAACTTTCGAATCTTTACAAATTGAAACTAGATTCGGTGCACGGTAAAATCGTTTACAAGTTGCTTTTTTTTCGCCTGAGGCAGCAGCACATAGAACACACAAACTAACGCTGTTGTTTCTCTCCTCTTACTCCTCCCGTGTGTCCCAGTAAGACAAATCGAACTCCAAATAGGAAGATGGGAAAAAATGCTCCAAGCTAGATGATCAAACTTTTTTCCGACCCCAGCCGCCGCGTGGCACAGCCCAGAAAATTGCAACGCGGCGCGAACAAGCTGTCCCGCGTTGCAACCATTACACACGGATCGGCCTGGCAGATGGACTCGACCCGGATGGAAATCCGATCCGGCTATGCAAATTTATTGATCCAATTTTTAATTTGCAATAAAAATAAATTTTCCCCAATTTCCGATGGCGGTGTTTTGGGTTTGCCAAATGTGGGTCGCACCGTATTGGCGGCCGACCGAAGTTCGTTCTCCTGGGCGGTCTTTATTTTCAATCGACCCGGTTTTCTCGAATGAGTCGAAAAAGAATCGTTGGAGTTTCCCGGCTCTCTAACTTTGTCCGTCCGCCCGAGTGGCGTTTGCGGCAGCACCGTTGGTTTGCGATCTAATTTGCAAACAGAACAGCGCTTCTGCAGAGTGCTTGATTAGCGAAGAGCAACTACGGAATGGAAATCACTTTCTGGGTTATAATCAAATTTGGTGTGCTTTATCCATGGGTAGTTATCAATTAATTCACACATTAGCATATGATATTGCTCATTCGTTAGTGTTACTTTACAAGAATGTAAATCTTCAAATTCCAGATAAATTAACAATCATTTATCGAAAAACTGTCGTATATTTACATGTGTTTGTTAAAGATGGTTCTTTTTTAATCACTAGCACAGAGTGCTAGGCCGATATATGCCATCTTATGCGTGTTAATTGAAGACTACAAAATTACACACTCAAGACCCAAAGTTATTTACGTAGGCATTGCTGTTTCGAGCACGTATAGACAAAAAAGACCAACTTCCACTGCTGGTTGATTTCCCTAGGTGATAAAACGAACCATTTCTGGATTCCTACAATTTTTCACGTCTAAAATTAGCATATGTCACATAAATAGCCCTAACAGTAACGTGTCCCGGGATTTCCATCAACAGAATATTTTGGTCGGAAAATGAATTCCTCCCAATAGTCAGCTGATGGCTTTGGCAACAAAACAAGAGAATATTTTAGAAGCGTCACGGGATGCGTTTGCGAAATCAGCATCGGACCATGTATTTGCAACATGGTCACTATTCCTAAACATCGCACTCGTACTTTCCTGCCGGTATGTAGTAGTATAAGCGCTGTCAACCGGAGGGTGAAACCAGCCGAAATGAATTTCCATTGTCATAGAGCCCACACGCGCGGTAGCTCTTAGCAAGTAAAGTAGGCAGTTAGAAATCAAGAATGACATCCTTCAACCCCGACCACCAACCGAGTGTCATCGTTGGTGGCTTTGTAGATACGGACGGGAAGCTACTACCACCGGTTGCTTCTGCCTATCCTGCATCCCTGCGATCTAATCTGCATGCGTTGCGGCATTCACAACCTCAACACTTTCGGCTTCCAGCAGTAGTAGATAGAAACGAATCCCCGCACTGCTGAAACCCATATCCATAGTTAGGACGATTCACCCGGAGAAAGATTTCTCTTCAGACCAATCTCGTCCGTTCGCCCCACAATAAGCCAACCTTATTTATCTGTCCCGACGACGATGGTCCCATACTAATCGCATCATTCAGGTCCAACGGCTGCCAGGACGACCAGGGTGGCTGTGTGGTGCCATAAAGTGTATTCACACTCTCTAACCATTACGGTCGTTTGTTTTGTTTCTCTTTTAGTGAAATGCCACACGATCAGCCCCTAAACTTCAATACAGTTATTTACTTAAGATTATGACATTCTAAGGTCCCTTTTTCAATCTACTAACAATATGTTTTGCACAGGTTAATATACCCTCCCACTTTTATTAACTCATTAGTTAAACATGTTAGTATGAGTATGTAAAATATGTTACACTGATTGGTGCAGCCCAGGCATAAACAAAAGATGAAACACTTGACTTTTTAGAAGAATTTTTTTTCTTCTTTCTTTCTAACGAAGTATAGCAGTCGGCTTAACTTTTCTGTTGGGGAAGAATAAACGTTTCAAAAAATATTAATATCAATGCCTGACCGCATTTCAAGGTCAAAGACTAAAACACGAATTTGGTCGAAGAATAAATGCTTAACGCGAAAAATGTAGATTCAGGCAAACTGAAAATTCTTGATATTAGGCCAAAAATATAGACTTGGCGTGGGTGAGAGTCTAACTCACAGCTCCCAATCTCTTGTTGAGCACCCAGCTAGCACCAACTCGTATATCAATGTACGAAAACTATCGTAAATATCTCCTAACAAACTCGAAATCGTAACTAAAGCTGAATAAAGTGGGAACAAGTTGATTTTCTGTCATATACAATGATAATGACTGACATACATACGATTTTCGGCACAAAATCGTATAGCGTTACGAAGCGAGTCGCGCTTAATCGGATATTATCGTATATAAATACTTATATAGTCGTAACGCTCAAAATTATTCGTAATCACGCATATCGCCTCCACAATAGTACGGATATGCCAATTTTGCGCATGAAATACGATTTATTTAGCATGTATATCTGTACGTAGTGCTGATTTTTACCCTTTTTATACATATGAAAATGCTAGCTGGGCATGTTGTTTAACCAATTACACCACTAAGCCGGCGGTGTAATTGGGTAAACAACAAGGTCAACTAGAGATTGGAAGCTGTGAGTTCGACTCTCGCCTTCGCTAAGTCTATATTTTTGGTCTAATATCAAGAATTTTCAGTTTGCCTGAATCTACATTTTTCGCATTAAACTTTTAGAAGAATGTTTTGGCGTGGAAAAACGGGGTAATCGTAGGATGGTGAATCTATTATTACTTACCGTAAAAATGTTGGCCGGCTAGGTTGAAAACTCTGAACTTTCCAGAGCAATTGAATTAAAAGTCCAAGTTGAAACTGGACTAGGCATTAGACTTACAGCTGGACTAAAAAGTAGAGTTGAAATCGGACTTGACATCCCAAGGAACAAATTTTGCTTATTAAACGTCTAACCGGCAGCACATGCTGTATACCTACTTTTAAAGTATCTCTGTTCAATGCTTGACGGTTGGTTTAGGATAATTTAATCAGCACAGTGCTGGATATGTGCGTGGAAGATGCGTTTGTAATACAAACTTTGTATGACTGTTATTCAATGTATAGTAAAACGTTTATTCAGTATGATATGTTTATTAAACTTCTGCTGTTGATACTGAAGCTACGTTTATTCCACAGCAGTTCAACATTAGGACAAGCAAATATGTAGAAAGTATTCATTTTATTTTCTGTGTTTCGTTATTTTCATTTATTTTCAATCGACATTTTCGTATTTGAATTATCGATCACCGTCGTAGAGTTGTTGTTTTTACCTTTGTTATACTATAACAAAGGTTTAAAAATTGGTCGAAAAACACGAAATTGATCCGAGGCCCGGAGGACCAAGTGACATATACCAATCGATAGGGTTCGACGATTTGAGCAATGTCTGTGTGTGTGTGTGTGTATGTATGTAATGATTTTTTCTATCGCCTGTTTCTCAGAGATGGCTGAACCGAATCGTTCGCTATTACTTTTGTTTGAAAGGTATTATTGTCTAGTAGATCACTATTGAGTTGTTTCGTGATACGACGTTTCGTTTAAAAGTTATAAGCAAAAATGTGAAAAATACGTGACACGGGTTTCTCCGGAACTACATGGCCGATTTCAACGATCTTAGTATCAAATGACCAAACCGATTTATGCGCTATTAGTCTCATTTGAAATATAATATAGCCAGATAGATAACTATTGAATGATTTTTTGGTTGGACGTTTAATTTGAAAGTTTCGAGCAACCGTATTCACCACACCAAAATTACCAAAAAATTATTCAGATTTTAACCAAGATAATTAACCTAATTTCAATTATTTTAATATCAAACGAGATGTTTTGACACTACGAACATATATGCAAAATTTCATAAGAATTGGTTTTACCGGTCAAAAGATATTAACCCTCGAACACTCGCGCCAACTTTTGTAACGCAGTTACTCGCGCGCACAATAGCCGCAAACCAAAGAAAACGTGTGCACTACAGTTTTGACTGGGAAAACTTGGTTTTAGGTTTATCGAACCTTTGGAAGAGTTTTTTGAAATTGAAAGCTCTATCGTTTGGTGGAATTCAAATTTTGATTAATCTCCCTAAAAGTGAAATAAAATATTTTTCTTCAGTGTCAATATAACACATTGATGTGTTCTGCAAAGTTATAGAGCATATTATTACAAGATATTTTGCTAAAGATAGTAGAGTAACTTTCTATCTCTGCAGCGAAGATAGAAAAAACTTATTTATTGTATATGAATTTGTAAAATTAGTTTTTCTATTTTTGCTCTTTTTGTAATTGTTGTATGACTTTTTCATGTACTACAAAATTGTACAAATAGTAAAAATACACAATTTTGCTCAATATAGTATACCTTTATGTTTGCTTGTTTTGAACTGTAGAACTTTGATTATAAAGAATACCCTAATTTTGACTCCGACTTACTCGACTACCAGCAGACGGATACATTTTAAACATTTTACATTTGCTGAGAGTTTTGCTGCATACATTTTTCCAACAATTTAAATCATTAATGCATTGAATAATTGACATTTTGACGCCCAATAAGTTTGTTTGTCAATAAATAGACATTTATGACATTTTGCGCATAATAAGTTTGTTGAAGAATACACGTTAGTTAAACAACGTTTTGTAACTTTATAACAATATGGCGTTGAAAACCATACATGTGTTGTACAAAATACAGCGTGAGTAACCGAACGTTAATAAAAATTGATGAAAATTATTCAAGAAAACTCTATTGATGTGATTCAAATAGAATGGTATTACAGGAAACTATGCATAGCTCAAAAACCTATAAACTAGACCTTTGCTAGACAATGTATATGTTAAAGAATAAGATTTCCTCTTACAACTTTTTTTTTTCCATGTGTGGACTCATTACTGCGACCAATATAGTTGATCTATTGTAATATCGCCCGGGTGTTTGCTGTATGACCTGCACTGCATTTCTTTTAGCTATAATCGCTATTGAATGAGCGATATGCTTATTAAGCTTTATGCGTGCTTGTGTGTATTGGGGTTTACCCTTCCTTCAAAGCTTGATCTACTTTACCCACTTATTCCTCGCTGCCAGCACTATCCCATATTATAGCCGTCCCTGGCGAGGACTCATTCGTACCTCTGACCAGTACACTTAACTATAGGGGGGACATTTGCACTGTCAAGAGGCTTCAGAGGGTAAATATAGAATTCAGCACGAAGGAATGGTAAATGGAGGGGCCTGAGAATAAACCCATGCTAAAATCACTAGATATCGAATGGTTTGATTCTACTAAGATTCGAACCCACGACCACTCGCTTGTCAAAGCAGACTCGGTAACCTTGCGGCTACGGAGCCCCCCCTCTTACAACTTACTTTTATTTGCACTTACTCAGGTTAATAACAACTTACTTATCCTTACTCAGCAATTTCATGAAAAAAGGATCTATCAAAATTTAAAAGTGTTCCTATTTTGTACAAATTTTGAAAACTTATTCAATTTTCAAAAATTTTATGTAAACCAACGCACTACGCAACGATAACCAATAGATGAATTATGTTCCGAAGACGATTTCGATTTCTATCTCAAATAGCAAGTAAGACCGTATAACAAAGGTTCCTTTCACAACTAGGTGGATTAAATCGGGTTTTTTTACAAGTAATCCGTTGTGCACCAGGGAAGATACGGTGCTATCTGACACATGGGAAGACAGCTTAGGTAGTGTGGGGTTGGCTATCCCGACCCACTAAAACCCTATCCCACTAAAACCTTATCGATATTACTTCAGGGAGGGGCTAAAGTGCTTAATGCATCCTCTTAGGTAACTACTGGACTATGGTAGTTAGACTGTTTGTTCGCCGTTGATCGGTTCTCCAGCGGTTTTGTAGCTCAAGTACAATCTGGGTAGCAGCCGCATTGACCACTCCCCAGAGGTCCGAGCTAGAACACATCCTTTGGACTAGGTTATCCGGAGTAGTGTCCTGTCCGGTCACTGCCATTATGTTGCTTATCGCACCCGCGAAACGAGTGCATATGAAGAAAGTATGTTCTGCAGTTTCTTCTACATCCACGCATTCAGGAAACGGGGGGGGGGGGGGGGGCTCCGCAAGCCCGAATTTGTACAGATACTGTCTAACATAACCATGCCCTGACAGAATCCGTATCAGGTGAAGGTTGACTTCGCCGTGGCGCCTGTCGACCCACCCGGATACTTCTGGGATAAGTCGATGTGTCCACCGGTGGAATTAGACCGTGCCCGCTGCCATGCCGAACTGCCGAAATAGCTGTGGAAGCCTTTTTGCAGGCATAGCCGACGTGGCTCCCGAACTTGAGCTTATCGTCGATCATAACTCCCAGGAGTTTTCAGTGCAGTGCCCGACGCTGATCTATGCTTGCTGCACCGACTTGCGGTTGTTCACCACGATAACCTCCATGTTATGATGCGCTAGCTCTAGTTTCCTAGAGAGCATCCAATCTTCAAAGATGCTTATAGAGTGGGCAGCCGTCAATTCAACCTCTCTGACAGATTCACCGTAGACTTCCAGTGATATCGTCCGTAAAGCCGACAATCACAACTCCTACTGGGAACTTTAGCATCAACACCTTGTCATGCATGACGTTCCACAACACCGGGCCCAGTATGGAACCTTGCGGAACCCCTGCGGTGATTGGAACGCACTTCTGACCCTCCTCCGTGTTGTAGCCTAGCACACGATTCTGGAAATAATTTCCAGAATCCTGTACAGCGACACCGGCACTTGGACGTTCTGAAGCGAGTTGGATATGGTGTCCCAACTAGCGCTATGAGAAATGCGTTATCACGTCAAGCGTGATAACTGCGCAATAACGGATAGCAGTTCTCTTGCGCTGGAATGACACCTCGACTATCTTAGTGACAGACAAGATGGCATCCACCGTAGATTTGCCTTTTCGGATGCCGAATTGGTTCCTTGGCAGACCGTTTGTACCCTCAGTGTACTGTACGAGTCTGTTAAGGATAATCTACAGAACCTTGCCAGCAGTATCGAGCAGACAGATCGGCCTATATGACGTAGGGACATCCGGAGCTTTTCCCGGCTTCGGCAATAGGACCAGGTTCTATCGCTTCCATCTATCCGGGAAGAAGCCATCTTCCAGACATCTACTCATTACTGCCCATTAACAATTCGGGAGCCTCTAAAATAGCCGCTTTAATGGTCAAATTCGGGATTCCGTCTGGTCCCGGTGCCTTGCTCACCTTTAGGGATTTAGCGATCTCAACGAGTTCCTCTTTCGTAACCGTCGCTTTCTTCCCGACCTCTAAACCGCCGTCGCGTAACGTGCTTTGGTTGTTCGGCAGGGAGGTTGATCATCTTACGCTATGGTCTAAGATACTGGAACGTCGGCCGTGGGACGACTCAGCTGCCTGAGGTCAGGGTCTTGGCTCGTGGCGTAGAAAGAGGCCCTCGTTGATCCGCTCCAGCATCTCTGGCGATTGTTCTGCGGGCGCCATCACGCTCTTGGTCTTTGCCATTACGACCCTGTAGACATCACCCCACGGGTTCACATTGGCACTAGCACATAACCTTTCAAAGCAGGCTCGTTTACTAGCTTTTATCCCACTCTTAAGCGCTGCGCGTGCAGCAACAAGGGCTGCTCGGCTTTCAGCTCTGCCTTCGTCCGAACGAGCTTTTTGCATAATTCTCCTCGCACGAAAGCACGCTCCGCGGAGTTCCGCTATTTCATCTGTCCATCAGTAAGTCGGTGACCTTCCATGTTTCATTCAGTAGTATAGAAGTTATAAGAATTTGAAATCTTTCATTCAAACGTTACACGTTACGTTGTCTTTTCGTTTTGCTGTGTGCTACCCTACCCAATATAGTAAACAAAGACGTAGTCCTACGTCAAAAGGGGCTATAGAAATGTTTGTTGCATAATCAAATCAACCTTTTTCAAACTATATCATTTTCTACTTGTTCTGTTACTCAAGTGTTCTGGATATTCACAATGTAGCATGCGCCTCCATTGAATCACCTTCCCATACAAATTTCAAGTTAAGTTTTCTCAAAAAAATTCCGAAGGCTACACCTATACGAGCAGTGCAGTGAAGTTCTGGATCGACAGGACTATACTATAGTGTATATGGTTAAGCTCTAATCTTTTGACCGATAGTGATGTTTCCTTGTTAGTAGAAAATTTTACCTTTTTCTACCCACTGTTTCCTTTTCCTCTGCTCCTTTTCCTGTTCTGTTTTTTGCCCTTTCCTGTGACCTGATAATTTTCGGCTCCGTTTTACGTTATTTTTTACGTTTTTGCTCGTTTTTATTTATTTTCTACCCCGTTGCGCTTTTTTGTTTCGTGTTTTGCACCCGGGTTTAGTTTTTTTTGGTTTTTTAGATCTTTTCTATTCCGCTCACTGGCCCAGTTAGCTTCGAGGTACGATGCCCAAGTAGCAATGTGAGTTTTATTGCACTCTTATTACGGTTTCCATGACCAGTTTTAGTCATAAAAGCCATCATAAAAGTGTAATAAAACCCAAATTGTTGCTTGGGTGCTGCCCCGAGAAGCCAGTCATCGAATGTTCTAATCTCGGCTGGGCGCTGCCCCTAGAGTTAGTAGAATTGTTACCCTAACCCCATAATTGTCCTGTACTCTAATGTGCGGCTGCTAAATCTTACGTTAAAGAAGGGTCATGTCTTAAAGATGTTTATACATTATATGCTTCACTTTGCAAGCCCGTTCTTCGCTTTCCGCTTTTCTGGTTTAGTGGTCTTTCCACTATTATGCTTTGGTTTCCTTATTTTCTATCACGTTCTGTCTTTCTTTTCCGTTTTGTCCCTTTTTTGTCTTTCGTTTTCATTATTTTCTTTTTCTGTCTCTTTTTTCCTCTTTGGCAGTTCTCTTTTCTCCATGTTCCTGCCCACGAATTTTGGTTCTGTTCCGTTTTTTTCTTTTTTGTAATGTTTTTTCTCCTTTTCTGACCAGTTTCTCCTCATTTTCTTTCTTGTGTTCCTAGTTTCTTTTATTTGTTTTGTCTTATTTTCTCTCAATTTTCTTCTTTTCTCTTGTGTTTTTCATCTTTTTCTGTCCAGTCTCCTCGTTTTTCGTTTTTTTCTCTCCCACTTTCTCTTTTTATTCCTCCAATTCTGTCACTATTTCCTTGCCAGTTTTTATAGTCCCTCTCTCTCTCTTTCGCATTTTTCTTCTTTTTCTATCCCGTTTGTCCAACTTTGTCTCGTTTTTCCTCGGGCTTTTTTCTGTTTTTTTTTTCCTTTTTGCAATGTTTTTACTTTGTTGTGTTTTTTCTAGAGAGCAACAAGAGATGATCATCGTCGCCATCGTTAGCAGCCTAGAGCCGGGGTGTCTCATACTGTTTTAAGTAGTCATCGTCATTCAACTCGTTCTTAGGCCGTTCGTCGCCAATTTCTCAGTCGTCTCAGAAGTCACAAAACGACTTTCGACCAGGTCGAGCCATCTTGCACGTTGAGCCCCGGTGTTCATGGTGCCGGTGAAGTTGTTGAAGAGAACCGTTTTCGTCGCACTGCCGTCCGGCATCCTTACGAAGTGCGCGGCCTACCGTAGCCTACCTACTTTCGCCAGATGTACGATGGTAACGATGCCAAGCAGTGTCTGTAGCTCGTAATTCATACACCTCGGCCAATCTCCGCTTTCAGTTTGTGCTCCGCCAAATATCCAGTAAATATGCCGCTCGAACACAACAACAGCGCGCATGAGCAGCGTCACGGCTTCAAATCCATACAGAACTACCGGTCTAATGAGGGTATTGTACAGGAGAGTGTCCCCGAGATGCACACGAAACACATCACTCGATCCAATGAAGCTCTGATCAGACGCGTCAGTTTATCCGGAAGACCGTGTTCGTGTATTATCTGCCATAGCTGATCTCGGTCGACTGTATCATGTGCTGCTTTAAAATTAATAAAAATGTGATGCGTGGACACGTTCCGACATTTCTTTAAGATCTGTCGGTTGGTAAAAATTTGGTCCGTAGTTGCGCGAGCCTTCATGAAGGTAAAAGCCTGGTAATTCCCTACAAAACTCAGTGCTATCAGTGACTCAGCCCGGACATACCCCAGCCTGGACACGTCAGTGTGGATAGTAAAAAAACTAGAATGAGAGCATTATTTGCTTTCAGATTTATTATTTGACTATTGATCGACCTTCACTACAGCAAATATTATGATTTGGTTTAATTGTTATCGATTCCAATTACTCGTAAGAAAAGTTGTATAATGCCAGTAGCTGGGTTGACAATAGCTATCTAATATTATCTGTTCTAGATTGCACGGTGCCCTACTTGGAATTACTATAAGAAAAAATGGAGCCGTTTATTATTAGCTAATTGTTCTTTGTCCAACATAATTTTTTCAAAGTACACCGTAGAAATTACCGAGTTTTTTCTTAAAGTTTTCCAAAACTAAACTCAACTGCCCTTGGATTCTCTGAACACTCATCAATACTATATGCAGACGACGATAGTTTTTCCCGAAATGAACGGCAATCGGTGCAACGTAAAGCATCCATCACCTCTAGGAGCCCCATCGAGAATATGGTGAAATGGATGATGCTAAGAATAGGACAATGCACGGTACGGCAGCAGGACCAGGGATACGTGCAGCAGAATAGACGAAG
This sequence comes from Sabethes cyaneus, assembly GCF_943734655.1. Lineage (NCBI taxonomy): Eukaryota > Metazoa > Arthropoda > Insecta > Diptera > Culicidae > Sabethes > Sabethes cyaneus. The sequence continues at coordinate 210,671,362 of NC_071354.1, read as the reverse complement.
TGTTGTTGTGAGAAGAAAAATCGTCTATTTGAGATGCACTTGATGACACTACTGGGTGGTGCAATGGCGAAAAACTGGTCTGTCTGGTCCCTATAATTCGGGCATAAACTATATATATGTGAGTGTGTAGATCCTACTGTTTGTGGAGAAATGGTCCACCGTTGGCAACATACATAGTTAGATGCTTGCTGCAGGGTCCTTTCGGGGTGGAACCAGACTTGTCAAGAAGTGGAAATGATATCTCTTTGGAAACCATCTAAGGGTAGTTCAAATTATAAAGAATTTGGAAGAGACAAAAACTTGAACAGAGTGTTCTGTGGAAATAGTTTTTCCTCCGTTGCAATAGACTGTCCGTAGATGCAACAGTTCCGGCCAAGCTGATATTCAGAAAGCAAAAAAAAATGGATTTATGCTCTCACCTATTCTTTTCGATGGAATGAACCATCATTCAACCGGCATCACATTCCACAATCTCATTTGTGGTCGCTTTGCTTTTCGTTCTGTTCTACATTGAATTTAGTCCATATATTCCTGATCCGCTCTATACGCTAGAATGAAATGTGTTTCTTGTTAGTGGCTCGTACCGAGCTCCCTTGCAAAGGGTTATTCTTTGGGGAAGCAGCAGAGGGACGAAACGTACACATACATAAGTATGTTAAAGTAACTGAATCAAAAAAATAACACTTTCTAGACTGTGGGGAAAAGATTCTCGAAACCTTGCATTGAGCACACCTGTCAACTTTGTGTTCCCACATTCAATCATCGTCGGATTGTTCAGTGATGAGCGATATAACAAAAAATAAAAATTCGGTTGGAAAATGAAACGAGAAAGGTGAAAGAAGTAACAAATTTGCATGATAATGGATCATGAAAGTGGGAAACTTAGGATGACGAGATTGGGTGATAAGTTGGAAGGAAGGTCTTTCGGATGGATGACGCAAATTGTTGACAGTTTTATTTCAGAGGCCGCTGCCGAAGGCATCTATTTCAACTTTAAACCGTAATCTACCCTCTTTAACGATTATCTTAAACGGAAATTACGCTGGCGTTTAACAAAGCAACTACTACTCCTCATCACAATTTAAAGTTTAAATGTTTCAGTTTTGAAAAAGAGGGTAAAAAGCATCACCTGAATTGAAGTAATTGCTATCAATCAGTACAACGAGCCAATCAATTTTCCTGCGGAAATCATACAACGTGGTCGATAGCAAGCAAAATGAACATCAACAGTTCAACCGCAAAGTAGGGGAATTGTGTATAACGTGCCCCCCCTGGCCAATGTGCCCCCCCTTCGTTTTTCGCTAAACAAGCGAAATCAAAATGCAAAACCACCCAGAAACCATAGTATTTGATGGAACTAGCCTACTATGCAAGTATAACAGTTGTCACATGCTGTAAAAACAAAACAAAAATAAATTTGTTTTTGAGCAGCTTCCGATGTAACTTTTGGCGTCATTTCCATAAGCTATTTTCTTGTCAAAATCTGTAAATAACCGGTTGTTGTGATTCGATTGCGTAAAGTGAACTTCAAAAAGACATCCCTGCCAAAAATAACGGTATAAAACACTTGATTTGCTTTAGCATTTAATATTTTTTCAAATAAGTAAAAGCAGGCCAAAATGCCCCACTTGCGGTGGTGCAATTTGCCCCCCTTGCAAATGTGGCTATAAACATAGGTAAACAGATCTAAGTTGAAGCCAATTGCCATTATTTAATTCAATTAGTATTGTAGAGCAACCGTGGTGGGAATAATTTATTACCAACGTCCAAATTCTAGGTAATTCAACTACCTGGTACAAAACGCCACAGCTGCAGTATAATGTGCCCCATGCAGAAAAGAAAAAGTGCACCAGAAGGCCGAAACTAGGTTTATTTTACATAAAATAACGATATTTTGCAAAACAAAGGAAATAGTTTTACTTTCTACAAAATAGAGTTGGTCTGTCACTGGTAGAAATACTCAAATTACCGCATTGGGCATATTATACCGCAGGTGGGGCATTTTACCCCGCGCAGACGAGAAACACAACATTTAGGTGCTTTTATTAAATAATTCCTAGCATGTTTATTCCACAATACTAAATGAAATAGACAATTGCAATTGGTTGTCAGCTTAAACACCAACATATACACGTAGTTGTAACGTTAATTTGGGGAAGTATAACGGAGATATAACCATTTATTCTTAGGGGGGGCACATTATACACATTTCCCCTACATATGTATGTAGTGCCACTCTGAACATCCCTTTCGTTCTCCCTCAACACCCCTCCCCCACGGGGGCGGGGGGCATTGTGAGTTGAGATTAACTGGTGCACAATGCGATCAAAGGAAACCGCCCGATTTGTTTATGCTGCAGAATTTACATACGCAACAATAGCTGATGATTTTAGTGGCTTTTAGCGCAGCATCCAGCTGCGTGCAGTGATCCGCAAACCGTATGGATTTGTGCACAGCAACCAGCAGGAGGATGCTTCTCTATCCTGTTATTGTTGTTGATGATAATGATGATGCTATTTTGTATTAGTTGTTCAACGATTAGAATGTAAATAGTACCAATTGTGTGAATTCTCCACTAATTAGTGAGTTGAATGGCTAGAAAACTGAATGTTTGCAAACAGTGAGGAAATTTCTCCTATCCTGACGTAGAATTATTAGACCGTGTTTGTATAATACCAGTAATGCGAATGGTGATAAGGACGGTTTCGGTAGAATGTCCGGCCTTTGCAGCTGTTGGGATATCAGGATTGTAATTAATTAGCGAACAAGTTTTTGAAAGCTCATAGATAGTTCTCGTTCAATCCTTATTTGTGTTTGACAAAACTAACCAACATTTTATCATTTTGTTTGATTTTATTCCGAGGAAATCAGTTCCAGACTAAACCAAACTGCACCAGACGAACAATACCGAAAGAGGGATGGCATGTCACCGAGTCCAACTTCGACATTATTCAACGATTTCCGACAAATTCTATCGGAGAAGCTCATCGTCACCAGACCCCTAACGCCCCTAAAGAGGAACTTGTAAGTAAAGGTGGAGTTATTCATCCTCAAGTCGCTGCAAGATGCTGAGTTTACCAAAAAGAAAGCCGGTTATAAGAGATGAACTATTGCGCATAGATCAGTGCGCACATGTGGAGGAGTGCTCAAACCATCCAATTCTGTTGCCCAGGCGACATCCGATCGCGGACCTTATCATGACCAGTGTTAACCAGAAGCTCTGTCACATGAACCATACGACAACGGTTAATGAAATTCGGCCCAGATTGTACGTTTTGGGACTGAAATCGGGGTACAAGTGTGTTCGACAATGATACCAGCTCTGTGATATCTCCCAGCTAGCATTTTTATATGTATGTATACGTATATAAAAGTTAAAAATCAGCATTACGTACATATATACATGCTAATAAATCGTATTTGATGCGCAAAATTGGCATATCCGTGGTATTTTGGAGACGATCGACCTGATGAGGAATAAACATACGCATTTCATCGATTTAAGTAATTACTATATACGATAGTATCCGATTAAGGCCGACCCTCTCCGTACTGCTATACGATTCTGTGCTGAATATCGTATGTATGTCAGCTATTATCATTATATACGAATGAAAATCAACTTGGGCGGACTTTATTCAGCTTTAGTTACGATTTCGAATTTGTAAAGAATTATTCACGATAATTTTCGGTTGTTGATGTACGATTTGGTACTAGCCGGAAGGCCCAGATATGTATGGACTTCTGGCATTCTTTCTCTTACGTCAGTATCGACTAGTTCAGGCCAATGCATGTTGTTATCGGTGGCAGGATCTAAATACAAAGGGACGTACCAGTTACCTGTTTAACTGTGCGAGTGATACACCTCGAGGTGCATCCGTGCCATCCAAAACTTCATCGCCAAAAGGGGTACTCGGGGTACAGATCGTTAGCCTTTGCGGCACCAACTTCCTCAGAGCCAGTAGTACCAAACAGTGAACCAAAACAAGCTAATCGGACATTGCCTTACCGCTGATACGTAATGGTCGTTTAACTCGCCCGCATTGGCACACTTCGGCGGAATCTGGGGACTCCTCGTTTAATTCCTGAAAAAAGCCCTAAAGCACGTCCAACTCACAGATGGCAACCAGAGAGGCTAGTCAGGCAACCCGCGGCGATTACAGCATTGGCTGTGGGTACTGAGAACCACTCACCTCCGGGAATGACACAACTATTCATTGTGTCGTACCAACCTGAAAAAAAAAATTACATTAAATTTTGTAGTAGAAAAAATGCATCTACAACCGTTTTTATTGTGGACGTTGAAACTTGTGGTAGATTTATTGTAAAAGTGTCTCGAATTCAAATTTTATTCATGTTCTTGTTTCTTATTTTATGCAATAGAATTGGCCATATTTCACAAATTTACCGCCTCTTCTTCTTGTTTCTTCGCCTTAGAAAATTACCATAAAAGGACGATAATTCTTACTGCAAATGAAGATTTTTGTTCGCGAAAAAATAGAATTTTTTCATGTTAAGACAACCCGTCATTTTTATGGTATAGTCTCTCAAAACCATGAAAGTTATGGTGGATAACAATAAGTTTGATGGTTTGACCAAACTCGTGACTTTAGTCATGACCTTGAAATGCGGTCAGGCATATATTATTATTTTTTTTTGAAACGATGATTCTACAATTGATGGAGGGACGGTAAGGGAAAGTAATGAAGAAGGATTTTTTCGGGAATGAAGGGGAAGGGTGGAAAGGAAGGGGGGGGGTAATAGGGGGGGTCCAGCGCCTCTGTGGTTCAAAGGTACACGGGTACCAGTGAGCGACACGCCCTGGCAGGTGTTGTGGGTTCGAATCCGGTTATAATCTCTGATTACAGCTTGGTTCGACCCATGCACCTTCCAGCATTGGACAAAAGATAGGAGTCACAACGACAACTTGTTAAGCATAGCTACCTATTACCCCCCTCCCCCCCCTTCATTTCCACCCTTCCCCTTCATTCCCGAAAAAATCCATCTTCATTACTTTCCCTTACCGTCCCTCCATCAATTGTAGAATCATCGTTGATGATTTGATTATCTTTCCCGACGATAAATTTTATAGTTTTTACTGTATTTTAAACCTTACTGTTACAATAATTTTCATCTTCATGTTATGGTTATTTTTTTCCGGGAACTCCTTCAACTGTAGCGATCACATCCCGCAAAACAATATACATTAAATTTTGTAGTAGAAACAATGCGTTTACAGCAGTTTTTATTGTGAACATTAAAACTTATGGTAAAATCAATCTTGGGACCGTTGGCATACCGGACGTTTTCCTGAAGAAGCACATCTCTCGTTTACTTAGACCACTGCAACACGTATTCCAGAGGCACATCTCCAGTGGTATTTTTCCGTCTTGATGGAAACAACTCTGCTCACATATTTCCTGTGTAGAGCTTACTTACTTACTTAATCAGCTCCAGGCCGTGGTTTCCTCTGCTGTACGAAGAAGTCGTCTCCATTCTACTCGGTCCATGGCCGCAATTCGCCAGCCACGTAGTCTACGTAGGGTCCGCAGGTCGCCTTCCACTTGATCGATCCATCTTGCTCGCTGCGCGCCCCGCCGTCTCGTTCCAGTCGGATCGTTATTGAGAACTTTTTTAACCGGGCAGTCGTCCGACATCCTCACGACATGCCCAGCCCATCGCAGGCGACCGATTTTTGCGGTGTGAGCGATGGGTGGTTCCCTAAGCAGCTGATGCAATTCATGGTTCATTCGCCTCCTCCACGTTCCGCCTTCCATCTGCACTCCGCCGTAGATGGTGCGCAACACTTTCCGTTCGAAAACACTAAGGGCGCGTTGGTCCTCCACGAGCATAGTCCATGTCTCATGGCTCATGGCCGTAAAGGACTACCGGTCTAATCAGCGTCTTGTAGATTGTTAACTTCGTGCGGTGGCGAATTTTGTTCGATCGCAGCGTCCTACGGAGTCCAAAGTAGGCAAGATTTCCTGCCATTGTATTTCTCTGCTGGTGTCGTTGTCTGCGGTAACCAGTGAGCCCAGATACACGAACTCTTCTACCACCTCGATTTCATCACCGTCTAAATGAATCCGGGGAGGGAGGTCAGCATTCACTTCTTTAGAACCTCTTCCTTTCATGTATTTTGTTTTCGATACATTAATGACAAGTCCTATCCGTTTGGCTTCAGCTTTCAGTCCGATGTACGTTTCCGCCATCTTCTCAAAGGTATGTGTAATGATGTCAACGTCGTCAGCGAAACCAAGAAGCTGGACGGACTTCGTGAATATCGTGCCACTCGTGTCTATACCCGCTCTTCTTATCACACCCTCCAAAGCGATGTTAAACAGCAAACATGAAAGCCCATCACCTTGCCGTAACCCTCTTCGAGATCCAAAGGGACTTGAGACTGCCCCTGATACTCGAACAACACACATTACTCGATCCATCGTCGCCTTGATCAATCGCGTTAGTTTATCCGGAAATCCGTAGTAGTGCATAATCTGCCATAGCTGATCTCGATCGATCGTGTCGTACGCCGATTTGAAGTCGATGAATAAATGATGCGTGGGCACGTTGTATTCGCGACATTTCTGCAACACTTGCCGAAGCGCGAAAATCTGGTCCGTGATGGCACGGGCACCCATGAATCCCGCTTGATATTGCCCCACGAACTCCATTGCAAATGGTGATAGTCGACGACATAAAAGTTGGGAGAGTACCTTGCAGGCGGCGTTCAACAGTGTGATTGCGCGGTAATTGCAACAATCCAACTTGTCGCCCTTTTTGTAGATCGGACACACGATGCCTTCCGTCCACTAATCCGGTAGTAGCTCATCCTCCCAAATCTTGACAATGACCCAGTGCAGCACTCTAGCCAGTGCGTCACCACCGTATTTCAGCAGCTCGCCGGGTAGCTGATCAGCCCCAGCCGCTTTATTGTTCTTCAGCCGAGCGATCTCTTCTGCTACCTCCTGGAGGTCAGGGGCTGGTATTCTGTCGTCTTCTGCACGTGCTCCAAGATCTATTGCCATATCGTCACCTCCATGTTCAGCTACATCGCTGTTAAGGTGCTCGTCATAATACTGCTTCTGTGTAGGGGAATTGTGTATAACGTGCACCCCCTTCGTTTTTCCCTAAACTCATCCATATAAGTGCCTCAGATTCAAATTTTATTGATAGTTTTGTTTCTTATTGGCCATATTTCATCATAAATTCACTGCATTTTGGTTATCTTTTCGGATGATAAATTTTATTGTTTTTACTGTATTTTGTATCATGCTGCTACCATAATTTTTATCATCGTGTTATGGTTATTTTTTTCCGGGATTTTTCTTCCATCCCTGGTCAAATGACTAAACTAACTAAACTAAACGAACTAACTACTCGATTCGACTGCTTGACACATTTGCTTGACTTACTACTCGACCCGACTGCTCGACTTAACTGCACGATTGAACTGCTCGACTGGACTGTTCGATTCGACTGATCGACTGGACTGCTTGACTGAACAGCATGATTCATCTGCTCGACTTGACTGCACGACTCAACTGTTCGATTCGACGCTCGACTCAACTGTTCGATTCAACTGCTTAATGCACTGTTCGTCTGGACTACTCGACTCTACTGCTCGACTTGACTGCTCGAATGAACTGCTCGATTCAACTACTCGATTGAACTATTCGAATCAGCTGCTCGACTCAACTGCTCTTCTCGATTGCTCGATTGAACTGCTCGACTAGATTACTCGATTTGTTTGCTCGACTCAACTGACAGCTTGATTCAACAGCTCAACTAGACTGATCGACTTAGCCACTCAATCCGACTGCTCGACTTAACTATTTGCTTCGACAACTTGACTTAACTGCTCGACTGGAATACTCGACTGAATTGCTCGACTCGACAACTCGGTTCAACTGCCCAACTCGTCTGCTCGACTCCACTGCTCGGCTGGACTGCTTGACTGAGAAGCTTGATTTAACTGCTCGTCTCAACTGCTTGACTTCTGTTTGAGTCGACAGCTCGACTTAACTGCTCGATTCAACTGCTCGACTGGACAACTCGACTGGACTACTCGACTCAACTGCTCGACACGACTGGTCGACTCGACTGGTCTACTCGATTACTCGACTCTACTGCCAGACTCGACTGCTCGACTCAGCTGCTCAACCGGATTACTCGACTCGACTGCTCGAATAAACTGCTCGATTAGACTGTTCGACTTAATCGCTTGACCCGACTGCTTGACTAAACCATTCGATTCGACTGCTCGACTAGACTACTCGATTCAACTGCTCGACTGAACTGCTCGACTTGACTGCTCGATTTAACTGCTCGACTGAACTACTCGACTTGACTGCTCGATTTAACCGCTCGACTTGACTGCTCGATTTAACTGCTCGACTCAACCGCTCGACCGGACTGCTTGTCTGAACAGCAAGAGTTTTCTAAGCAATATTTTACTTTAATCAGACTACATAAATGTTGCAAACAAACTACATAAACAACTACACTACATAAATGTTGCAAAGTTTCCTGAATTCTGATCAGACATTTATATTTTCCGGATCGTAAGATTCGGGCTCAACTAGTACATTATATGACAAATGCATTCGACAACACAGGGGTATTACATAAGTGAAAGACTGGAGGAAGGAATGAGTACTCAAGCTGAATCACTAGGAAATTTGGGTATAAAAATCGAAAGGATCTGAACCACTGGAACGCAAGTGAACGTCTCCTTTAATCTTGGAACCGTTGGCATACCGGACGATTTCCTGAAAAAGCACATCTCTCGTTTACTTTGACCACTGCAACACGTATTCCAGAGGTACACCTCCAGTGGCATTTTTTCGTCTTGATGGAAATCTGCTCACATATTTCCTGTATATAAAGGACAACAAACAAAATGGGCGCAATTATCGAGGAATTACATCGTTCATTGTCGCCTGGAGCCATTTTTTCACTTTGCAAGCAACATTTGAGCGCGGATCAGCAAGGATTTCTCCTTGGTCAATCCACTACTACCAATTTCCAGTCCCTTCCCAAGCATCAATATGAGTTTTATTGTACTCTTATTGCGGTCTCGATGACCAATTTTGGTCTTAAATGCCACCATAAGAGTGTAATAAAACCCAAATTGTTATCTGGGTTACTACGCACATCATTGACCACATGGCTACAAAGACGCAAACCGACATCATATATACCGATCTGTCCACCGCCTTTGATAATCGCAACCCCTTGCAATCGCAATAGCTAAACACGAAAGACGGGACAAGCGGAACTTATCCGCGTTGGTTCTGTTCTTATCTCATTCTTAGCCATCTCAGGGCAGTTATCTCGGACCGCTCATATTTTTGCTCTATTTCAACGGCATGAACCTCGTGCTCGAAGAACCGCGATTATCATATGCCGGGGATTCTCCAGGCTTCTGTCGTGCTCTGCAAAGTATCTCAATTCTCGGCGTTTTACTGGCAAAGCACAGAAGCCGAATCGATTTGCTCTGTCTCGGTCGAATGTTACCTTCTCCGACGCGACGAACTTTGTTTCGCTTTTGCATCAGTTTCGTTTCATCTTTCTTTTCCTGTCGGAGCGCTACCGAATGCACTCTCTGAAGGTCACGGAGCAAATCGTTCCAATCCATATAATTGCCTATCGCATATTCTCTTTGGGACACGGCCCTGTAAGAATGGTTGGTCCGATATTGATTCCACATCGATTCCACAACTCTGCTTGTCAATTCAACATCGATCCGACATGTCGGTCCGTTTTGAATCCGTTGTCGGACGATTTTGCAACAAAAATGTCGGAAATGTGGGGTTGAAAGTTCATCCGCCGAATCCGGCTCGAGCACCTCTAGTTGGATCGTTGCCGGTCCCACGAGTCGGTTGGTTGTTGGCCTCGAATACGGGACCAGGAAAACGGGAGTGCGTTTTGATTGTATTTGTTTTGAAGCAAAGCCGCTGCTGCTGGCTGGCGTTCGAAGCGGACTTAATCAAAACAAATACAACTGAAACCCTTTTTCGCTTAGCAGCGATGGCGGACCGGCACCGGTCGCTGGAGATGTTTGTTTATGATGCGCATTACTAGGGCGCATCACTTTCATTAGTGCGGTTCAAAATTAAAATTATATTTAAATATAATTTTAATTTAAAATTGATATTTTTTGTTTCACTTTTTATTATTAATAACATAAAGCGAAATTCAATATAGAAAAGATTAGTATTAAGCTATTTTTTGTAAAGCTTTATCTTGGTAATTTCAAAGGTTAAATTATTGTTCTGTGCTCTAGAGTAGATTGCAATGGTTTATTAATTAAAACCGAAGTGTACTACCGATATAGGATGTTTATTTAATTATTTATAAGCTAGTAATTAATATAACTGGGTCGTGGTTAAAAGCCAATAAGTAATTAAATTAATGACTAATTAATAAATCAACAAATTAAAAATTTAAGAAATCAAAAAATCAAGAAATTATAAAATTAATAAATCAATATAAATCAAAAATTCAATAAATTATTGTATCAAAAAATTAATAAATCAATCAGTCAACAAATTAATAAATCAGTAAATCAATAAAACAATAAATCAGTAAATCAATCGATTAATAAATCAACTAAGTAACATCCCAATAACGATGATCAGTAAATTACCATTCTAAAGCAAATCAACAGAGCAATATATTAATAAACTTATAAATTAAAATACCAATAAGTCTATAAATCATAAAATTAATAAATCAATACACCAAACATTCAAAAATTCAATAAATTATTGAGTTAAAAAATTAATCTAAATATATAAGAGCCTTGTCAAAACGTTTTGTTGAGCCAAAACGAGGGACCTCATATATTTGTGGTAACAATCGCCCACATTAGGCAAAGACTCAAACTAATCATATCAGATTGCATTCAAGACGAGCAAAAGTAACGTAGTAACATAGCGTAAGTGTTACATAGCGTACCTTCGATTTGCTCTCAATTAGACGCGAGGCGACGCATGCGGGTTACAGCTAGTAAATCAATAAATCAGTAAATCAATAAATCTTAAAATCAATAAATCTGTAAATCAATAAATCAATAAAATCAGTAAATAAATCGATTAATAAATCAACTAACTAATATTATTAGCACGTGTTGATTCTTTCTTTTTCTTAGATGATCTAAATAAGCAAATAAATCAAATAACTAATATTCTAATAACAATGAACAGTAAACTAAAATTCTAAATCAGGTCTATTTATTGATTTCATGTATGAATTTGTCAGTCGATATGTATTTAAACAAGCCACTTAAGTGAATCTAAAAAAAAATCAGTAAATCAATTAATCAAAATAGAGTAATAAGTCAGGGATGATAAAAATGGGATAGTGACAAAATTGGGACTTTTTTTATTTTAATTATTTTATTGATAATGTTTAATGAACTGCTTACATTCCACGTTGACCATTTTTATGGCATTTACAACTGCCTACTCCATGTTGGCTATTAGATAACAGGGTAATTACGGGGCTGGTGCAACAATCCTACTGATTCTATCTAGCAGCACCGCCTAGCCGAGTTTCGAACCTACTACGACTGGCTTGTTAGACCAGCGTTGTACCTCGAAGCTAATTGATATGGACGGGCTCAAGAACAAAAAAACTGCAATTTTTACCACTAAAAGATTAGGAATTTATAAGAACAAAGTATTTTGAAAATTTTCCATAATTTAGGACATTGTTTTCCGATTTTTCTCCACCACTATGACAAACTTTTTTGATAATATTTTGTTTAAACTGCTAAGAATTTGGATCTTCATTCAAAAATTTTAATTATATGATTCTTAGGTCAGGAGTTATAAACATTTAAACAAGCGATGTCCGAGAAAAACCCGGAATATATCCTTTGGGGTTTTTTCAGAAAATAGAAGACATCGAATATATTTATAGTGTTTTCGTTCAAAGTCCATTGACTGCATGTGTACAAAATATAGAATAAGTAATATGTAGCGATTGTCTACGAATTAATCGAAGACTTGTAAAATAAAATTAAATCAAATTAAAAACTAACCCCTTCTTCCCTGCCCCTGTCTACGAATCTAATTAACGCTGCGCCACTGCACAAAACACAAATCCAAGTAGAAAAACAGTTCGATTTGACAAATATCAATCGGGTGAAAAACATGACAAAAACAGGAAAAAGTGATAAAATCGGAGGTAGACGAAACCGAGGGCAGACAACATCTGGAAGTGACAAAATCAGAATCCCACTGTAATTAACAATTATTGTCTTATAGTGTTAGTAGAGTTCCTTATTTAATTATACTAAAGTAACACAATTGAATTCCACGGCTTCTCCTTAAACAGAATAAATATTCAAACAAACTTGATTTCAATATCGACGGCTGGTTTTTTTTCCATGTTACTCATTACTGCGACCAGTATAGTTGATCTATTGTAATATCGCCCGGGTGTTTGCTGTATGACCTGCACTGCATTTCTTTTTGCTATAATCGCTATTGAGTGAGCGATATGCTTATTGAATTTTTTTATGCGTGCTTGCGTGTATTGGGGTTTACCCTTCCTTCAAAGCTTGATCTACTTTACCCACTTATTCCTCGCTGCCAGCACTATCCCATATTACAGTCGTCCCTGGCGAGGACTCATTCGTACCTCCAGTACCAGTACACTTAACTATAGGAGGGACATTTGCACTGTCAAGAGGCTTCAGAGGGTAAATATAGAATTCAGCACGAAGGAAGGGTAAATGGAGGGGCCTGAGAATTAACCCATGCTAAAGTCACTTGACATCGAATGGCTTGATTCTACTAAGATTCGAACCAACGACCACTCGCTTGTCAAAGCAGACATGGTAACCTTGCGGCTACGGAGCCCCCCATCGACGGCTGGTTAATAAGTGTGGAATTATTCATCAGAAAAATTACGCGCTTATAAATTCAAAAGCTATTGAAAGGGCACTACAACTGTTTAAATTACAGGTACGAAAATTTACTGGCAAAATAGTGGATCAGGGAATTTCGGAGATCAAGAAAAACAACGTATTACATAATTCTTGAAAACTTTATTTTTATGACAAAAATTTTAATTAAAAGTTCGTTATAATGGGACCTGAATACAGCAAATACAACTATAAATACAACAAATACAACTATAAATACAACGATATGCCATATGATATTCAAAGTTGTTTACATATTGTCACAATCAATTTGAATTCGGTACAAAAATATAAAATTATAGTTTTTTACATTATTTGTTTTTATTGGTACACAGATATTTATACTTGATTCAGTAATTGTAACATATAAGTTCCATCATTGTTATTATTATATTAATCATTATTCTGCGTTGAAACTGATTTGAAGAGCGGCTGTGTTTAAATATATAAATTTTTATCAAATTAATTACAATTTTTCAATATGGTCATGTATTTGTATGGCAATGCTGTATCGTGTTCTATTGCGTTTTAGAATTTAATATAAATTTAATTCATGTATGTCTCTTTTCTCATTTCCATACTTTTAATTACACGTTCTACAAGTTTGATAACTTAAATTTTCTACTTTTTGGTATTATTTTAATACAACTTTGAAAATCTTATTTCCATGCTTACTTAAGCTTTGTCTTTTTATTAAAATTAGTTTCTGTCTCAAATTAATCCTGTATAATTAATATTTCAGTGTTCAACCTAATTTTTAAGTTATTGTGTAATAGTTTTTCAGTCTTGCATTATTGGTGATGAATTAGAAAATAAAAAAAATATATGAGAATAATTTATAAACATAACCAAACAATCTTGCGGCGAAATGTAAAACTTTAAACCGAAACGAAAGTAGAACAAAACAGAATAAATTAAAGACAAAATACAATAGATGTAAATGTATACGTCTGTGAATACTGACATGAAAACCGACATAGTTTAAATTGAATGAAGGAAAATTTTCGACTTTTCTTTCATTCTATTTTTGTATTTTACTAAGACACCTATAAATTTTAGTATAGTTTAGATGCAATTTTGATGTAGTGACACGAAACGTAAACAACAAAATTTTGGACAAAATCACGTCAACTTTCAAACCTAATAAAATAACTATAAAATCAACACAAGTTTTTTCATTACAAGAAAAACAATCCAAATTTGTGCATGAAAAATTATACGAAATTGAAAATTAAAGATTTCCAGTCCATTTAGTTTAAGCTTTGATCAAGACAAAATACAAATGAAAAATAATAACACCCAACAGACAATAGTCTTCCTGTGCAAACAAAAACCTTCAATGTATCCATCTATGTGGGATGTATAATGGTGACGTTTCGATTAATTTTTTTGCAATGTATTGTTCGCCAAGAGTTAAATCGTTCAGTTGCAATCACATGTAATTCGTTACGCATGGTAGGGGAGAGACGTCGACAGTGAGACACTTGTTTCCAAAAATTTGAAAAAAAATTTGATGACAGCTACCAACGAGCGCTTTAATCCATTTGAAGGGTATATCCTTCTAATTGTCTGAAAGAAAGTTTCAGTCGTTTTGGTCATAAGCTAAATTAGTTACAGCCACAGGTGTCTTTTTGTCTCACTGTTCCCTATTAGGTGGAAAGAGTGAGACAACGAATATTGATTGCTGAGATACACATTTGAATTCAGTTCAAACAACATTTTTTTGGATATAAAGAGTAGTTTAGAGGCCGTGCTGTTTATTGTGTGTATAAAGGATACATCATTGTTGGGTATGATTGAAAATTCCGAATATTTTCACATCTACATATAGATTCATATAAAGAACTAATCCTAGTCAATTTAACTGTTGACTAATACTTCAAAATAATTCAAAGTCAATCCATATGGATAGATTAACAATTTAATAGAAAAAAATTTGAAAAAAAAATTCGCATGGTGTGAGCATTGTCTGTGTGCCTCACTGTTTCCAATAGAAATGTTTTATAAAAAATAGTGAAATAATAGTGTTAGAAAACAATTCAATTGTCATATTTTTTTTTGTATTTTTATCGCTCATTACTATGTGATGCCATGTAGCACGGGCGTAGCCAGAAAAGTTCCTTGGGGGGGGCTAACCGTAAGCAGCTTATTCAGGAAATGGAGAATTATTTTCAGTTAAAAACTTTTTTGGTTCAAATTGAGTGTTGGTTTCGAGGTACGATGCTGGTCTAACAAGCTAGTCGTCGCATGTTCGAATCTCGGCTAAACGATGCTGCAAGATAGAGTCAGTAGGATTTTTACACTAGCCCCGTCGTAACTGTCCTGTACTCTAGTAGCCGACTGTGAAGTCTGTCGAAGAAGAAGGGTCAAGTCTTAGAAAGGACGTTTAATCCCACGGCTTTGCTTTGCTCATCAAACAAAAAATCAAATTGAAATAACAGAATTAAAGTTATGGCTTCCCAGCAGGCATTGAGGTACGTTGTATGTTCGAATCTCGGCTGGAAGAGGCTGTTAAAGTCCATAGAACTGAGTCTCTTCGAAACGCAGTTAGGGTGCTTAAGAACAACTTATCCTGTATGATTCTCAACATCGCTCTTAAGGTGATCCGACGATCAAATTTCGAAAAGAGAGGTTTGATTCTCAGTAAATGTAGCAAACTTCTTGGCTAAGCAGATGACTTTACCAGGTGGCTAATCCGGTGACAGAAACTTTTCCGCGACGAAGGCCATCTGTGCTAGACTGAAGGCGGAGCCTAGCAGGATTGGGCTTTAAATCAACGCGTCGAAGACCAATTACATGACTGATAATAACTCAATAATTGCTCGTTGTTAAGTCAGACCGAGCCAAGTAACAAAAATCTTATTTCGAGAAAAACGCGTTCAAAATTTACTGCTCTGTATGGTTTGTAGCTATTAATTGTTCGAAATCATCTCATAACACTGGCTGTTTGCAACATTTATGTAGTCTTATTAGAGTAAAATGTAGCTTAGAAAATTCTTGATCGTTTGCTGTCATTAACTCATTCTTTTAAATTTTGCGATTCGGTCTGGTCTGATTTAACGCGGACCAAATGACGAACGTGCTTTTTTCGCGGACGGTAATCGTTGACGGCGACGAATCAGAAGTGGTAGATGAGCTCGTGTATGTGGGATAGCTGGTAGCCGCGGACAACAACACAAACAAGGACATCCAGCGGCATATTCAAGCGTAACGGGCCTTTTTTTGAAGGGGATTTGGCTACTTTGTCCATTAATTTGAACTTTTGTAGTATATCCCTGTTTACCGTACGTGCCATGCATGCCAATTGCCATTTATAGACAACTAGCCATTTGCTTCTGCACATTCCCAGTCAGGTATAATATGGTTTATGAAACCGATAACCTTCCCGGGATTAGCAGACCAAATTTCACTAGGAGATAAACATCTCTTGTCAAGAAATTTAGCTCTGCTCATGTAAAGCGCACTACTACTGCAAAGCAAGTGCAACAGGCCTACTTTGAGCTTCGGCAAACGCTGCGATAAGGAGGCATAAGCCACCTTAGGAACCTGACAATGTACAAGCCCCCTATTAGACCGATAGGCCATGCTCACGGAGGACTTACGCGCCTTTGCGGACGACATTTGACGAAGTACAAGCTGAACGCGAAGAGTAGCGGAGGTACATGAATCAAGGGCACCATCCCCTGCTTGGGAAGATTGCCAACGTACATTTGGCGAAAGTCGGTAAACTAAAGTGAACCAGTTACGTCGTAAGGAAAACGGTTCTATACAACAACCCCACCGACACAGAGAGACTCAACGTGCGAGATGGCTCGTCCAGGTCTATAGCGACATTTTTTATTTTTTAAGTTAAAACTGCGACTTCAGAGATGCCTGAAAAATGGGCGACGAGTAGCCCAAGATCGAATTAAAGGGGGCTTAAAACAGCACGAACCACCGAGTTCCCAGTTCACAACGCCGACGGGGATCGTACAATCAGCTCCGTACATTTTCCTGTGCTTTAAACAACAGCTGGCTGTGAAATTTCAAGCTTGAAAGTGTATGACAAATTTTCTCCTGGGGGGGGGGGCGGTTTTTGAACCCCCAAAACCCCCCCGTCGCTACGTCCATGCCATGTAGTAAACTCAATTTGGAATTAATATGCGGTTTACTGTTGCAAATCAGCTGAAAATGATTGCATTAAAATTTACTTTGAAGGTTCATGGAAACTTTAATAGTAGTGGCGAACAAGTTGATTTTTTTGTTTATTAACATGAAATGTTGGTTTGTATGTATTTTACCGTAATGTTACGTCTGCGTGTCTATATCAACGTGCTAATATGTACATAATAACACACAGAGCAAAAAGGTTTACAATAAAAAATTCGAACCGCCAAACAACCTGAGTCATTCGTGACTTCTGCGGGGTTAGGATTTGAGCCCAAAATTTTAAAAATTTTCGTATTTTTGGAGACTGTAAAATGGCTGGTAAGAGGAATCGTTGCTACAAACATATATCATCAAGGATCTCCCGAGGCTCTTTGTGCTCATAGATTGTTTCCTGAACTGCGTAGATATCTCGTTCGACAGTATCCTTCGTCTGTTCTAAAATTAGAACGCAGGTTTACACAAGCATGACGAGTACACCATCGCAAAGTAACAGGAAAAACTGAACTATATGTTTGGCAAGACTCGTATGGGACGGGTTGGCACATATACGGCCAACTACCATTTAGGGGATTTTGCGTCAATATATCTCATATATCATATTTCAGACTTGAACGCCATCGAAATCCATCAAAGCTATATCGTGATGCGGATTCAAACCCGTGGGATGGTGCTTACGAGGTGAGGATGTAAAAGATGACGGGTACATCTACTCCGTCGAAAACCTGCTTACACAAGCAGAAAGTCATCATGGAAGGATTATTTCCACAATACGATCCATAGAGGTGACCTGCGGACCCGTACGGTCAAGCGAATGACACCCTCATTCCGGTCACGAATGAAGAGCTCATTACGGTTACCACCGATCTAAAAACAAAGAAAGTACCCGGTCCTGACGGAATTCCAAACGAGGCACTGAAAGCGACGATCTGCGCATATCGTAATAGATTTAGAGAGACGCTTCAGAACTGCCTAGAAGTATGCCAATTTCCAGACAAATGGAAAATCCAAAGACTGGTACTGCTCCGAATTGACCAAACTCGTGACTTTAGTCATGACCTTGAAATGCGGTCGGGCATATATTAATATTTTTTTGAAACGATGATTTTACAATTGATGAAGGGACGGTAAGGGAAAGTAATGAAGAAGGATGTTTTTCCGGTAATGAAGGGGAAGGGTGGAAAGGAAGGGGGGGTAACAGGTAGCTATGCTTAACAAGTTGTCGTTGTGACTCCTATCTTTTGTCCAATGCTGGAAGGTGCATGAGTCGAACCAAGCTGTAATCAGAGATTATAACCGGATTTGAACCCACAACACCTGCCAGGGCGTGTCGCTCACTGGTACCCGTGTACCTTTGAACCACAGAGGCGCTGGACCTCTCCAGCGTGTGGGTTCAAATCCGGTTATAATCTCTGATTACAGCTTGGTTCGACCCATGCACCTTCCAGCATTGGACAAAAGATAGGAGTCACAACGGCAACTTGTTAAGCATAGCTACCTATTACCCCCCCCCCTTCTTTTCCAGTCTTCCCCTTCATTACCGGAAAAAAAATCCTTCTTCATTACTTTCCCTTACCGTCCCTTCATCAATTGTAGAATCATCGTTTCAAAAAACTATTACTGCTCCGAAGCCGGGGAAGCCACCAAGGGATCCCTCATCGTACAGGCCTACTTGATACGTTAGGAACGTTACTGGAGCGGGTAATCATAAACAGGCTAACGCCCGTTGTGGAAAGTGTTACCGGACTGACAAGGATGCACTTTGGATTCCGAAAGGGGAAGTCCACTGTCGATGCCATCAAATCTGTCATAGAAAGGGCCGAGAAGCCTATGAGACAGACGAGGCGGGGTGACAGGTATTGTGTCATAGTCATGATCGATGTCAAAAACGCCTTTAACAGCGCTGATTGGACTGCGATTGCGCTAACGCTGTATAGGATGAAGGTATCAGATCATCTACATATGCAGGTTACTTAGAAGCTACTATGAGATCCGGACGCTAACACAGCTGATGGTGCAAAGAAGTAGTGACCGCGGGGGTTTCAAGGCGCTCAATTCTCGGTCCGATGCTGTGGAATGTCATGTAGCATGAAGTGTTGAGATTCAAACTGCACAATGGAGTCGAGATCACCAGCTTCTCCGACGATATCATTCTAACAGTTCCTCGAGAAAGTGGAAATGATGACATTAGAGGTCATAAGCATAATCTGCGGTTGGCACGCCATAAGACGGTAGCTGTAATGATCAGCAACCGTAAGACGGCCCCAGAGGCAAAGATTACGGTAGGGGGACAAGTGATTGACTCTCAACGTAATATGAAGTACCTGGGTGTCATAGCAGACAATAGGCTGAACTTCACCAGCCATGTGGACTATGCTTGTGGTAAGGCGCCAATGGCGGCTACTGCGCTATCTAAGATTATGCCGACTGGCTATGGACCTAGCAGCAGTAAAAGTGCCATATTGCTGCTAAGGCAGGGTGTACCGGTATGGGCTTCAGCGCCGTGCAGTAAACGTAATCAGGCATGTTTGATGGCGCTGTACGTTGCATTCGGGTATCGCACCATGCCGATACAAGCGATAGGTGATATTACGGGTATACTCTCTATACGCATACTTATAGGCGAGTGTCATTGGCAGAATTATTCAGGATAAAGCTAGGCCGAACCCTATAAGTGGGTGGCAGAGAGAAAGGAGCATTGCCGAGCACGGCAGATGGACCCATGATAGACTAATCCAAAATATCTCATCTTGGATCGGCAGAAAACATGGCGAGGTAAGATTTACCTCACGCAATTTTTGACAGGTCATAGGTGTTCTAAGAAGTACGTAAACAGATGTGGGAGGTTAGGGTCACCCTTTTACCCCGTGTGTACGGTAGCCGAGGAAACGCCGGAACTCGTGATATTTCACTTTTCGCGTTTCGATGCCGCTCGACGTGAAATGCTTGCAATCGTTGGAGTCGACACCATCGCCGAGAACATCGTGCAGAGGATGTGTGTGGAACAGCGTGTGTGGAACGCTGTCGATAGGGCGACGAGGGACGTGATGGCCGAGTTGCAACGGCTAGAGTGGGAACAACTATAGCGTTGACATAGTATAGCTAGGGTCAACTAAAGGGCGGAGTAGGCAGCTAGGTGGTACAGGGTCTAGGTGTCGGGTGCAGTAGTTAGGGCACAACAAGTGGTGTTGCTTGATCCTACACGTGTAACGACAAACGACGACGACGAAGCGTTTGGACACGTCCTCCCTCTCGAAGTAATACCTAACGGTGGTCCCGGGAGGAATTGAGGAAAAGTAGAGTAGGAGAGTTTTAGTAGGTAGGCGCAAATTGGCACCTTGCGAATCCCACATCGTGGAGGTGTTATCTTTACAAGATTTTCTCAAACCTGCGTTATAAAAAAAGGCTACACTACTGGTGCCGTTAATGCCCTAAACCAGTGGTTTGTGGGTCGGTCAAGATCGGGTCACACCCAGGTCTAGTGTCGACCAAATACCAATCTTTGGTCTTAGTCTCCATTGTGCGCTAACAGGGTATTATAGGACACTTAATGCCTGTGGGTGCCGTAGTGGCGAGCGTAGCTCAAGTCCCGTAAGCCACTTGCAGCCGTCGTAGTGTTGTGTTAGAGCTCAGGGCTATAAACAATAAAGCCATAGGCACGTTACGCTTGGTTCCAAGAAGGTCCTAATTATGGTCTACTGAATGAGCGGAATGGATTTGGTTTAGACGCTATAGGGCTGTCAGTCGTGTTATTTTACTACTTTACTACTACCTTACACAAAAACGATTACATAATACGAGTGGAGACAGCGGCCCAGAATTGGGACCTAATTGCATGGATAAGTTTACTAAACTTACCGAGCGGTCCAAATCGACCGACGAAGCTACTGTTGGTAAAGACGACGTTTTTATCAAAAGCAACAATAAGCGCGCTCGCCGTCACGGCTACGGGCCAAGAAGGAAACACCCAAGAAGTGAATTCCACCAAAATCTAACACACCTGTTAGATTGCAGGTGCTTGTCGCTGCCCAACAAACATTTTATTTGAAGAGCAGTTTATTCAACCATTATACAGCTAATTTCCAGTAAACAAGTGCTTGATCAGCTATTATACAACCAAAATGTTTGTTGGGTGGTAGCTCCGCCAAAAAAAGCGGACGACAGCGGTTGTGTTACTTCCAGCTAGTAATAAACTGGAAAAGGCACAAAGGTTGCCGGGGAGCTGTACTCGTTCTTCAGTTCGCGGTCTAATGTCCATGCACATGAAGAAGCTATCGGTGAGCGTCTGCTTTATCGTCATAGCTGCCGAGGTGGAAAGGCTTGAGCTGCTAAAACCAAGGTCGCAAGTAGTGGCACAACTGCGGCCACGTCAAGTCAGGTGAGTAAACCGCTTAACGCTAAGCAGAAAGCAGTAACGCCTGACAATTTAGGATCAATCCCAGGAAAATCCTAATTATGGTATACTGGAAAGGCGGGAAAACGGTCGGATTAGACGCTATAGGGCACACGGCGGACCTACTCTACTACCTTAGGTGACACCTAAGGTGACAATGGTGACACCTTCCCAAAACGGCGAGTAGGCTAATGGTACAGCTGCCATCCGTCCCACTAAAACCGTGGCTGGTCTCTAGGCACGACCGAGGGCGCTACTGGAGGTAAATATGATGTCTTTGCCAAAAGTAGCAAGTTGGCGAGAACACCGCCAACAAAGGAAAGTATCCCCTTGGAATCGGGGTGGAGAGCAACCCAAGAAGACAAGCTCCCCGAGAACGGGGGCGATGCCGAGGAAGTCGACTCCACCGAAGGCTAACATCCCAGTTAGACCGCAGGTGGCTCCCGGTGCTAGCTCAACCAAAAAGGTGGGCGACAGCGGTAGAAAAAAAGTCTCGTATATCCTCGTTCCGGTCACGAATGAGGAGCTTATTGCTATTGCGAGGGGTTTAAAAACGAAGAAGGCGCCAGGTCCTGACGGGATTCTGAATATGGCACTCAAAACGGCGATCCAAGCATAGCCTGATATGTTTAGAGAAGCGCTTCAGAACTGCCTAGAAGTATGCGAATTTCCTGACAAATGGAAAATCCAAAGATTGGCCCTCATCGTACAGGTCAATTTGCCTACTGGACACGCAAGGCAAGTTACAAGAGCGGGTAATCCTAAACAGGCTGACGCCTGTTGTGAAATGTAATGTCGGACTGGGAAGCACGCAGTTTGGCTTCCGTAAGGTGAAGTCCACTGTCAACGCCATTAAGTCCGTCATAGAGAAGGTCGAGGAGCGACCTGTGACAGCGGGTGTTCCACAGGGCGCGATGTTGAGGCTCGAGGTGCCCGCTGGAGTTGCCGACAAAATTGTCTTAACAGTGGTAGGCGAGTTTTTAGAACAGGTGGAAATGCTGGCATCAGACGCCATAAGCGAAAAAGAAACAAAGTGAATTTTTTAATCGAGCAAAAAAAACTTGGGTTTAAGCATTTTTATTTAAAGTGAACGTGAGTTTAAGTTGAACGTGAAAACCGAATCTATTCTTGCTTATAATATATACGTTATTATTTTCTATGCAAAAATCTACGAAAAAATACAAAAACGAAGGAAAAATTTTTTGGACGATTTCGGAAATTCCATTGTTCGAATTTCCATTTTTGTTTCGTGCTAGAAGCGTTAACTCAACTTGTACACTCATTTTTCGAGATTTTCAGACTGTAGAGCCCACAGATAATTGAGTTTATAAAAAACATTTGACTCATATCCTATAAATTGTTTTTCTGCCCCCCGATTTTTCAAGGGGTGGTGACAAAAACTTTGAAAATGATTTGCAATGGCCTAATTATTATTAAATAATAATTTTCTAAAAGTAATATAAGTTTAAAAAGTATCTATAATAGTACAGTGCGCTCTGGGAAACCTTAATCGAAATAAGATTAGATAGATTACCTTTTTAATATTGACTTTTTGGAGTGGTAATTAAAAAAGAGAAAAATCACAAAAAAATGATAAATCCTAAAGGAAAAATAGATTTGCGGATATAGGATGCAGTTTTAAGGCATGTGAAAGCTGCAAAGAAACAAAATATGTAGCGAGAATTTTCTAAAGTTCCTTTCAGTAAGTTTAAATAGTTTGTTATACTAGTTCGCTTTCATTCTTTCATATCTACGTTATGATAATGTTTGCACGCAATATTCTATTTCCTGTGTTGCTCTATCCTTTGCATTTAAATTCAACCAGAGCTTGCGCTTTTTCAGCATGTTTTCCAAAATTTTTAAGTAACTATGTGCCCGTATCAAACTATATAGTCGCAACTATCTGGTACAGAAGTGTAGTTTAACCCTTTATAAGGCCGTGGCAACTACCCGTGGAATTAACACAAACTTGAGCGAAACATAATGTTAACATTCGGTAGAACCCATTTATATTCTTTTTGTTGAGAAAATTGCTGAAAAACTTGAAAAAATTGATGGCAATATAGTTGCCACTGCCCGTTTAGAGCAAAACATTGGTGGCAACATAGTTGCCGCTGCCTGTCTGAAAAATACACAAGCATGCAGTGGCATTAATTTGGAAGGGGAATTTACAGGACTTAATAAAATTGCTGAAAAACTTGAAAAAATTGATGGCAATATAGTTGCCACTGCCCGTTTAGAGCAAAACATTGGTGGCAACATAGTTGCCGCTGCCTGTCTGGCGTAAAACGTTGGTGGCAATATTTTTGCCACCCTCTCGCAGGATCACTTTTAAGAAACTGATCAAGTTCTACCATTTAAATCTACAACTATACGAAGTATTCGTTAACATTTAGCTTTTTTTGCTGGAAAAATAGCTGGAAAACTTGAAAAAATTGGTGGCAATATAGTTGCCACTGCCCGTCTAGCGCAAGACGTTGGTGGCAATATATTTGCCGCAGCCCGTTAAGCCCAAAAAACATGTTCTCGAATATTGGTTCTAAGTTTTTGGATAAATCCGCATAATCTGTCACAAAACGCCGTAAACTGAATATTACCATCCAAAAAGTTTCCAATTTAATGATTTTTCTACGAATTTAAACCAAATTTACTGTTGACACTCAGAAACCAGAATTTGTTTTCATAAAAGTGGTTCGTAAATTACCATTTTTACAAATTCAGCGATTGAGAATGTTGCCAAAGGCTATCAGAACATATTGAGTACATAATATGCTAAAACGATATTCTTAGAAAAGCAAAAACAATATTTTTCGTTGGTGGCAATATAGTTGCCACTGCCTTATAAAGGGTTAAACCCTGCAATGTAGTGACTTTTTTTAGAATGTTGCAAAAATAAACTCTTTTGCTTATATGCCTTATAATTTTTAATTTTTTGAGCCCTATGAATTTTTCAGTCTAACCCATGTGCAACTTTTGGTAGTCTAAAGCATTTAAATTTAAATTTTCGTGATTACAGGCTTACGATTTTTATTTATTTGTAGAAGATCCCATCGTACCATCGGGGATGGCTCGTTGCTGTTTTTATATGATTTGATTCTTTATTTCAGAGACTTTCAGCCAGTGGCTGGTTCGCCTCTTTTTTATATGTTTATATAGGTTTATGGCAATATATATAAAAGAATGGAACGTTCTTACCACAATTTGCAGTGCTTCGTGTACGCCAGATTACGCACCAAACATGAATTGTGCGTCATGCTTGAACCTATACAGGAAATTTACAGTATTGCACAACGCGACTTTCCGAAAATGACACTTTTTAAAACTTGCTTCCATCAATGGCAAGCTCGGAACAAAAAACTTCGTACGCTTTATAGCGTACCACATTAGCTAGCTGGAAAAAAAACATATGGATCCGAACACTGGTCATGGTCACAATGTTTTCTTTTGATTTTGGATCACTTTTTCACGCGTAAAACTTTTAACACTTTTGTGAAAAAAATAAAGAAATACGATAACATTCAAATAAAGATGACACGAAAATATTCGCAATTATAAACATCAGCTTGATCAGCTTAACACTAGCCTTTGAATGTCTAGGATTTGAATAACTTAATTTATAAATTTTTTTTCTTCTGTAGGACACTTGAAATCACAACTATCACGTTTTTCTAACAACCGATTTAACCGAAACAAATGAATGCAACGAGAAACACTAAATATTTTGTCAAACGATTTCAATCAACAAAAATTTGTCGCGCCGGTACCGTAAAAACTCTAGACGAATGAAAATTTGACACAAAACAAACTTCGAATGCAAACTTGACGATGAGTTTTGCAAGTAATCCAAGCTGCCAAGTTGTTTAAAAAAATTCTGATATAAAAATTCAATTTCCATAGAGCTGCGTGGAATCATTTGCTTATCTGGCAGCTGTACTATTTCGAGTTTTCATTTCTCTTTGCTTCGCATCGCACACACGCGCGGTACCTCGTGCGCCGTCATGTGTTAGTACGTGTAAACATTCGTTCGAGTTGCGTTTCGTGCTCAAACCAGATGAATTTTCAAGAATTCGAACACGACATTCAGAATTTGAGAGAGAACGTCGGACGGTTCTCGGTCTGGGGGAGCAAATAGTCTCGTGTCTCCAGTGTGCGAAGAAAATATTAGCTCTGCTTGTTGTTGTGCTCCTACTGCGCAAGATGAGTAGTCATAAGAGAAAACAGTATTTAGGCATCGTCCGGAGGGAGAGGAAACGGTTGAACAGAAAACGAAAGCAACTTGCTCTGCCTCTGTATGCACAAGATGAGCCAAATGAAGCCTGGGATTCTCCCGTATCCGCACAACTGAAGGGTTCTAGTTAGCTCTTGGGAGCGCCAAAATGGGCCTGAACCACAGTAAGGCACTAGCAATAGGTGTAATGAAGTCCTAGATAAAGGACACCATACGAATCAAGCATAATTTTATAACTCTAAATTTTCTTAGAATGATAAAGAATGGTCTATGATAAACTTAGAAAGAAAGCTAGATTAAGGAATAAGGGGGTGCCAAATAGGGTCTTCGCTAAGAGCTTCAAGATGTCATATTACGGCTCTGTCCATCTTATTCGAAGTATTTTGCAACTTTCTATTTTGTAACGTCTAGTTGTACTAATAAATTGTAATTATCTGTGTTTACGCCTAAATTAATATTTATCTTGAAACGTCAGCTCAAATTTCGGTAGTTTTTATTTCCCTAACTTTTGTAAAATTCGCCAACTATTTAGCCTGTAACCGAACGAAACTGCTCTGGTCCACCAAATCGCCGTAGAAAAGTTTTACCGACTAACACAAATATTCACTTTTGTTTCATATCCTTCTCTCCGAACCCGTAGAAGTACCGGACTGGCATCGTTCTTCGTCCTCTCAAGAGTAGCGACGAACAGAACTCACCGCAAACTAGCAGATATCTAATTGACTAAATTCGCTTAGCAATTATTTCACCACATACATTTTAATTTGAATCTGTTCGAGCGAAAGCGATGTGCGCCCACTCAAAGAAAAGTTTGTCCCGTTTTTCTCCGCTCACGGACCACTGCACTGCACGCAAATATCCTATGCAGGGATACCGCAAAAATAGTTCCAAATCTCGCCCAAAATGTTGCCGAGTCGAGCTGCTTGGTTCGCTTCCTTGCTTGCTTGCTTGCTCGCGTTTCTCTGCATATTTGGTTACTCATTCGGGTTCACACACATGCACTTGTTTGAAGAGCAAAAAGCACCCGCGCCATGAAAAGCACATTAGAGTAAATACCATTAGCAATAGTATGTACTACCTAGTAGTAACGCTAGTAGCACTGGCAACAGAAGCGAACGGCTACAGTTCATATATTAAAAGGTTATGCGCAAATTCTGTCGGCGAAACCGGCGTCCCTTCTGGAAGTGTAGGCTAGGAGACAGAGCATGGACACAGCACGGACTGCTCCCGCAATCGCCGGCGGACCGCTATATGCCAGAAGCATTAGTTTTAGTTTCATTTTAATTCATTAAAATTTTAACATCAAAAGATTTTCTCTCACGCCTCGATTGTTTTGGCTCCAGCCAGGACGATGAGGATGGCGCTTGGCCACCGCCGCACCGCCAGCACTAGCGGAAGCTATCGCCGCATTTTGCAACATTTGCTGGACTCGAGAGTGTAGTGCCGTGAAGGCGAAATTTCCTAGGAACAAGTGTTCTAAGTGAACGAAATGGGACTATAGACTCTATAGAGTGGCTATTGGGGTAAGAAGGTGTAAAGAGGTTCCAAAACTTTTCGTTCGCGTCGCGAAAAGGATATTCGGCCGAAAATTATTTCCTTAGGCAAAGCCGGTCGAAGCTACCGTTGGAGTGGAGACTTTTTGGCAACAAACACTCCCAATCTGCAAGCTGCAATCACTCACCGTCCAAAAGATGGCTTTGAGCAAACTTTACCAATTTACCCCGTACCACTCACTCGGGGAAGAGAAAAGCTAGATGCAGCTGGAAAAGCTGCAGCCAATGCTAGAGCTGTAGTCTTCAATTCGGCTGCGGCGCTGCGGTGGCGGCGGTCCTTGCGGTGGGCGCAAAACTTGCGCACTGTGCGGTACCGGTGGCTTTATTTATCTTTCTTCCATCTGCACTAATTTTCGCCTCAGCATCAGCACCGCCCGGCAGCAATAGAAGCCGGAACACAGCAGTAGCAGTACACGTACCGGTCTGGTTTTGTGTTCTACAACTTGAGTTCCTTGCGAACCGAACGGAGGCCGCCCGAAATCGTTGTTCATCAATTTGCTCAGGTTTACCTCGGAAATCCGTGCTGAATAATGGAAATGTGAATATGATTTCCAGTAAGTGGTACCAAAATGGATGCTTCTCATTAGGCAAACCGGATCTAGCGGGACTACGGTGGCTGTGTTAAGAGAATTTTCCCAAAATAACCGTTAAGCGTAAGTGGAAATTTCTACTCGGCTCGGTTAATATATCGTACGAAAGTTGCGCTGCAGGTTTCAGGTACTATTATTCTGATTTTCAACTTCTATTTTTAAATGTTAAGGAGACGAAGTTGTTATCAATGGTCTACATTATCGATCGTATTATCAACGTCTATGAAGAGCAAAATTGTGAAACCTCCCTATGGAAATACCTTTTCAAGCTTTCCATCAAACGCGTAAAGAGCATATGTAACGCTAGAAGCTACCGCATTGATACGCGTTAAGAATTTTCGGCTTCACTGCACATTTGCACATGACATACCGATACGAATCTACATGTGAATGCACATCAATATTCCATATCTTCTATTCGACAGAGGGGAAATAAAATTCTATTGAATGGCTGGCTGATGGAATCGTAACGAATGAGTTATGTTAACGTGATCACGCTGTACACGTGCCGGAGTGCGGCGAAGCGGAATGAAGTCAAATTCGACAACTTACTTGGCTCACCGTTGCTGGTTGGCAGCAGAAGATGAATTCCCTCTTTCGAACAACAAACGCACGAGGCACGATCCTACACCGGAAAGAGTTGTCACTGTTCCGGTACACACATTTCTCAAAGATAGAAAACATTTCAACCTGTCCCACCAGACCGAACATATCTAGACAGGCATTCGTATTCTACCGTATCGTGACAAACCTATTCCCGAAACTATGCTAGACAGGAAAGATTTTGGCGACAAAGTACTAACTGGTCTTCGATTCCAATTATTATTCATATATGTGGGAAGTAATTTACTTCCCGCTTGGTTGCGAAACATTTGCATTACCTTTACATTAGCCGAAACAGGATGTTACGACACAAATAAGTGCCGCTTTTGCTCTATAAAATTTCAGATATCATCACACGGCACTTCCCACACGGCGCGGATAGGCTGTGACTCAAATAAATCGGTATATTATTCCCGGATTGTGCAAAATTCCAGCTTCGATGGCACCCGGACGGAAGCCGGCAGCCAGCAAAGCCAGCAGCCAGGCTCTGAAGGATGTTTGTCGTCGATGCTGTGCTTTATTACTTCCGCTCTGGCACAAACATATATCACGTCGCATATCCGGCTCCGGGAGATTTGCAGCTGGCGGATCACAGCGCACCGGATCGCTGCCGTCGTCGTTGTTGTCGTTGTCGTCGTTTACGAATTCTTTCACTTCCGGTAGTATTGCACTGTACGCCACTGACTGCAAGGTTCTTAGATCTCGAACTCAAACGCGAAATAAACACACTAAAATGGGTGAACCTACCTACACTGCACGTTGAACGCGGTATGCAAAATTTCGACGACGGCTTTTGGTGGGACAAAAAAAAGTGTACTGCCATTCTGTACCAACCATCGCTAGGTTTCGCAGGAAATGTTCCATTTTGAGTACTTCAAACGATAAATCTACATTCGGTTCTCGTTACTGTTGGGAAAGCATTCTTCGGAAAAATTATCTACGCATAGATGGATAGGAATTTCGTTTGCAGTAATTTTCATACTTGAATACACAAAAAACGCACAATTACACAGCCATAGGAATGTCATAGTTGAGAGTCAGGTTATGAAATCGTTCATTCATAAAGTGATTTACTTGAAGAATTCCAAGTGAACTACATATTCGCAAAAATTTCTTGATGATGTTCTAATCAGTGTAGATTCAAATTCTACATTTTTGGTTATAAAATTTACAAATATTTTTGCGCCAGGTCAAAATTTCAAAAAAAAAATTAAATCCTTCAAAATAAAGGGTGTCCGACATCAAGTTGGTCCTCACTACGATTATAGGAGGGGATTCCACGCCAAGTGACGAAAAAATAACATATTTTTTAATTTATCATTTTTGATTTGATTTGAAACTTTGCATAGCAGTTCTTCTTAAAAAATGATGTCATTTTATCATATCAGGTATTTTTTTAGGATGTCGACTGCTTTTTCAAAAGGGCCTAACCAAAAATGGTGCTAATCCATTAAATATTTTATATTGGAAAAATGGTTTATTTGATCGAAATAGTGTCTTCAGCAAAGTTGTAGATAATAAAATTGCCTTTCTACAAAAAATATGTGCACTGTAAAATTTTTTTTTGTTGAAAAAAAAAAAGAAAACAAAACTAAAAAGTTAAATATCTAAAAAATGCATTTTTAAACAATTTTATTTTTCGACATGTTAAAGGTAACAATATACACTACTTTTTCTGAAAGTTTCATTGCTGGCGAATGAAGGGCAAATAAGTTATAATATTTTAAAAATTTTATGCTTTTTTATTTTCACCAAAAATAATTTTTTACAGTGTATAACTTTTTCTAAAGATAAGAATTACAATTATATACTTATAACTTATATACTGTTTATGTGCTTCCAGTGCAAAGGGTCTTTAAATTGCTCAGGTTTATTTTTCATTTATTTTTATTTGCTTAATTGCTAAGAAGTTTTATTTTGCTTATGATTTCACTTGAAAAATCGGGAATTGTTTACACTCAAGTCGCTTTTTACGCAAAGGATACGTCCCGCGTAAATTCCGAAAATCGCGTAAATTCCGAAAATCACGTAAAAAACCGCGTAAATTCCGCGTAAAAAAACCGCGTAAATTCCGAAATTCGCGTAAAAATAGTCTCGTAAAAACAAACCACGTAAAAAGCGACTTCAGTGTATTTCAGAACTCTATATCTCGAGATCGGCAAAGAACACCTCGTGGTTATTAGTGATGCTTATGTAAAGAATTCTGAGGAATACGATAGCGATAAAATTTGGAGATCAAATTATACTCATTGAGAGAAAAATGCAAATTTAATTTTAAAAACAAAAATAAAAATACTTGGCAACACTTTAACGGCAGTGTTGCCAAGTATTTTTATTTTTGTTTTTAAAATTAAATTTGCATTTTTCTCTCAATGACACTAATATTTTTTTCGAATTCCTCAGATAATTTCCCTTGAAAATGTAGAATGGAGTTTCTATCTAAACCGATTACTTTCGGAGATATAAGCCGAAGAAAATAAGCGGATTTGACGAAAATGAGGCTTTTTCGGGGGGACTCTCATAAATCGGCACCAAACTTGGAATTTTTGCTTTTTGGCCCAAAATGAACAATCTGGCCCATATATTGAATAGTGAATTTTGCGCAGGACGAGGGTGTGACATCCTGTTATTTGGGAGGACTTGCCTTTTTTACGAGTAGGGAAATCTGCTCAGCACCTTAGAAGATACGGTACTATCAGACACCCGAGAAGACAACTCAGGGAATGGGGTGTAGGTATCCCGACTTTCTTAATGGGGCGTGAAGATCCCGACCCACTACAACCCTAGTCGAGTCTCCAGCCTCAATCCCCCTGGTACCACCTTATCGGTATTACTTCAGGGAGGGGCTATTGTGCTTAACGCACCCATTTAGATAACTACTGGACTATGGTAGTTAGGCTATTTACTCGCCGTTGATCGGCTCTCCAGCGGTTTTATAGCTCAAGTACAATCTGGGTAGCAGCCGCATTGACCACCTGCCTGCATGTTGCTTCTCGCGCCCACGAAACGAGGGCATATAAAGAAAACATGTTCTGCAGTTTATTCTGCATCCATGCATTCGGGACACGTGGGGGATACCGCATGCCCGAACTTGTGCAGATACTGTCTAAAACAACCATGCCCTGACAGAATCTGTGCCAGGTGGAAGTTGACTTCGCCGTGGCGCCTGTCGACCCACCCGGATACTTCCGGGATAAGTCGATGTATCCACCGGGGATTTGCGAAATCAGACCATGCCCGCTGTCATGTGATAATCGAGGCCGATCTTGTGGTACTCCGTATGCCTCTAGTTCCACGTTGGTTGAAGCACTCTACGTTCTCACTAGTGATGATGCCAATAGGCATCATACCCGCCAAGATGCAGATTGCGTCATATGAAACTGTGCGATATGCACTCACCACTCTCAAGCAAATGAGAAGATAGGTACTTTCCAGCTTACCTAGGTAGCTTTCTGTTCCTAACGCCGATAACCACCTAAGTATGGACTGGACCACGTTGGCTAAAAGCCTTCGCCTGCTGCCATATACCGGAGAGCTATTAGACATCATACGGGACAATGCCGAAATAGCTGTGAAAGCCTTCTTGCAGGCATAGTCGACGTGGCTCGCGAACTTGAGCTTGTCGTCGACCTTGACTCCCAGGAGTTTTAAGGACCGCGTTGACGAAATAGTGCAGTCCCCGATGCTGATATTTGCTTGCTGCACCAACTTGCGGTTGTTCACCACGATAACCTCCGTTTTATGATGCGCTAGCTCCAGTTTCCTGGAGCGCATCCAATCAGTGCTTATAGAGTGGGCAGCCGTCAACTCAACCTCTCTGATAGATTCACCGTAGACTTCCAACGTCGATAGATTCACCGTAGACTTTCTCACGTCGAGTGTGACAATTGCGCAATAGTGGATACCTGTCCTCGTGCGCTGGATTGCCACCTCGGCTGTCTTAGTGACAGACAAGATGGCATCCACTGAAGATTTGCCTTTTCGGAAGCCGAATTGGTTCCTTGACAGACCGTTGATACCCTCACTGTACTGTACGAGCCTGTTAAGGATAACCCTCTCCAGCACCTGCCAGCCGTATCGAGTAGACAGATCGGCATATATGACGAGGGGACACTCGGAGGTTTTCCCGGCTTCGGCAATCGGACCAGGTTCTGTCGCTTCCATCTATTCGGGAAGTGACCATCTTCCAGGCATCTACTCATTACTGCTCCGAATAATTCGGGAACTTCCAAAATAGCCGCTGTAATGTCAAAATCTGGGACTCCGTCTGGTCCCGGTGCCTTGCTCACCGTTAGGGATTTAGCGATCTCAATGAGTTCCTCGTTCGTAACCGTCGCTTCCTCCCCGACCTCGAAACCGCCGTCGCCCACGTTACTTTGGATGTTCGGCTGGAACGCCGACCATCTTACGCTATGGCCTGTCTGAGATACTGGAACCTCGGCCGTGAAACGACTCAGCGGCCTGAGGCCAGGGCCTTGGAGCGGAAAGAGGCCCTCGATGAGCCGCTCCAGCATCTCTGGCGATCGCTCTGCGGGCACTATCACGCCCTTGGTCTTTGCCATTACGATCCTGTAGGCATCACCCCACGCGTTGGCACTAGCACATAACCTTTCAAAGCAGGCTAATTTACTAGCTTTTATCCCACTCTTAAGCGCTGCGCGTGCAGCAACAAGTGCTACTCGACATTCAGCCCTGCCTTCGTCCGAACGAACTCTTTGCATAATTCTACTCGCACGAAAACACGCTCCGCGGAGTACCGTAATTTCAGCTGTCCAGTACGCCGGTGACCTCCCATACCTAGGTCGGGTTTTCCTAGGCATGGCAGCGTCACACGCTTGTGACAGTACCTCAACCAAATGATCAGCGTTCGGATCGGGCATACCGCGATCACCGCACTCTCTTCGGATCGCTTTCACAAATACTTCAGGATCGAAATATGATGTCTTCCATCCACGGGTGGTTGGAGTGTCGGCTCTACTCGCCGCCTGTGGCCTCGTTATCTGACCGACACCATACCGGACCGCCTGCTGGTCACTGTGAGTGTAACCATTGTCTACCCTCCAGTCTCCTATCAGTCCAGGACTGCCGAATGTCACTACGATGATAGACTCCGCACCGTTCCTACTGAAGGTACTTGTGGTGCCGACGTTGGCCAGATCTACGTTAAACTTTGCCAGAGCCTCAAGCAGAATCTGACCCCTAGGGTTCGTGCGACGACTTCCCCACTCTACCGCCCAAGCATTAAAGTCACCCGCCACAACCACCGACCATAGACCAGTCAGCACAACTGAAACTCGGTCTACCATCCGCGTAACTGCTCGATAGATCATCTCGGCGGAGCATAACAGCTGCAGTAGAACACTCCACCCGCTTTGGCAACCGCAAATCCCTCGTCTGCAGTTGACACAACCTCTTGAACCGGGAACCTGCTTGTCGTCCATATAGCTGCCGACTCGAACCTATCCGTGACTCAGTTGCCGTTTCCGGCAGGGACGCGATATGGGACCGAGATGATGGCACTGTCCATCGCCGACTCGGAAACTACTTGGTGTAGCAGCTGCTGAGCCGTGCTGCAGTGGTTCAGGTTGAGTTGTGTCACTTGCACTATGATCGTGGCTTGGTCGCCGGCACATCAGCCGGGCACCGTGGACCTCCTGTTACGTAGTTTGCGTCCCGTTTACCGGTACAGATCAAGCATTTGGGCGGCTTCGCGCAGTCCCTTGTTTTATGGCCAGCACTGCTACATCTCCTGCACAATTGACTCCTATATGGTCCCTTGCAGTTCCAGGCCTTATGCCCCTGCTCGAAGCACCGGAAGCAAACCTCCGACTGCTTGAGTACGCTCAGTGGCCATACCGACCACCCCACTTTTAGCCTAGCAGCTTTCAGGGCTTCGTTTCCGTCCGCCAGCGGAAGTCGTATGGTGTCTACCTGGGTCCCGGCCGGACCCTTGCGTAGGCGAACCGCCTCAGTTGCTACCACCACTCCACTTTGCTCTTTGAGAGCTTATACGACCTCGCACACTTCGGTGATCTCATCCAGGTTCTTAAGCTGGAGAGTCACTTCTGGTGTGAGAGCACGTACCTGCACTCCGTCCCCGAGCACTCCTTCCGCTATGGACTTGTATGCGGAACTCTTCTTGGTAACGTCCTTCTTTAACTCAAGGATCATATCGCCCGTGCGTGAGCGGTGGATGCTCCGCACGTAGGGCGAGTAGGGCGTCTCCTCTCATGGCCTTCAGAACCTCCGCGTATTTCGACCCGTCGGTTTTCAGGATAAGAGCGTCGCCCTTCTTCGCAGGCTTCCTTTTCTTGGCCTTAACCTCGATCCGCGGGCCACTCGTCTTGGTGCTTCCCGCTGGTTCATCGGTTAGCTCTGCTAACCCGCTAGCCTGAGGGTTTTTACCGATCAGGCTTTTTTTGGTCCACCAGGGGCTATTCCCCGGAGACTGTCTCAGACGCTTGGCGGATGCCTTACCGCTGTTGGTAGTGCTTTTCGTGGCCTCCTGGGCCGCGTTACGATACTCCGTCGAAGGTGTTTATGATGAAGTTTCTAGTTGCAAGTGAATGCATAGAAACTTCGACTGTGAGCGACCAATCCGCATGTATTTCATTCGGATTTGATCGATGCAGAATTCGCCATTCGAAGCGAGATTCTCGTTTTAACCCTCTATACCAAATACCGGTTAACCCCCCCCCCCCCTCTGAAAGATTTGGCCCCCTAGAAAAATGGAGCTGGCCGACCAAATAAAAATGTCGAAAAAAAATCCGGGGCTATAACCCCCCCAGGAAATGAGCGCTCGTTCCACCAATGTATTTTATACTTTATTATGGTCGCTATAAACCAATCGATCAGGATGATCTGACAGTAAAACCTCAACTTTTCTGTTCACGGATGTATTTTCAAGTTGACATAGCTGGCCAACTGATTTAGCTTTTTACCAGAGCGAAAAGCTTCATTATATTATGGCGGTGGCTATCAAGCAGCGAAGGTTTAATCGGTTTTATTACTGCTTTCAGCAAAGCGTGATACAACTGCTTGAGCTTATAACCTGATTCTTAAACAGGCTATGAAAACCTTCTGAAGAGTGGGGCACTTGGTCAGAAGGCAGTTTCATATCGATTATCAGAAAGTTCTGGTGGAGCTCATACCCAAGTAACAATGCCAAGTTTTATTACGTTCGTATAGTGGTTTTCATGACCAATTTCATAAAACCGGTAATAAAACTATGAGCTCCACCAGAACTTTCTGATGACCGCTATAAAACTGCTCTCTGACTAAGTGGCCCACTCCTCAGAATGTTTTCATAACCGCTATAAGAATCAGGTTATAAGCTCAAGTAGTCGTATCACGCTCTGCTGAAAGCAGCAATAAAACCGATTAAGCTTACGCTGCTTGACAGCCATCGCCATAATTTAAAAAAGCTTTTCGCTTTTGTGGCAACAGCTAAATTAGTTCGCTAGATTTGTCAACTTTAAAATTTATCCGTGAGCAGAAAAGTTTAGGTTTAACTGACAGATCATTCTGAACGATTTTTTTTTGTTTTGATTATAGTCACTTTAACAAGCTAATGTCATTCGTGATTTCTGCGGGTTGGGATTTGAACCCGGGTCCTCGGCGTGAGAGGCGTGAATTATAACCACTACGCCGGGACTGACCCCTCTGAACGTTTTGGTTTATAGCGACCAGAATAAAATATCCGATTTTTTTTTGTATGCCAGAAGGGCCTTGGGTTAAAAGGCCACTGCGACACTCTTAATGATCGTCTTTTGTGGCAGAAAAAATAAAATATCCGATAGAATATTTATTAAATTTTAAGCAATTTCTTTGGTTTGCAGCATGTGCGACTTTAATTTCATCGTGCATATTGATATGCTAGGTCGATAAAATCTGCGCACCACTGAAATTGTGCAATTCTAGAAAACTGGTTATTTTAACAAATTGAAAATATTCAGTTAGTCAATCTCAATTTCTAGCAAAATCATTTTAGTTGCTTCCTCTGACGGGAAAACCGATTGATAATAACTTTCTTTCTGCAAAACACTTTGCTTTGATGGATTGTTGTGTGCGAGCTAAAATAAAATGCTAGAATATGGCAATAAGGCTTCGGATAAAAAAATGATTTTGGTGTTGAACTTTGGTATTCTTCATAATAGCAGCAAAAAAAACTGTGGTCAGGGTGTAACCGTTTTAATGGCTTTATAAAACTAACAGATTTATTGCGGTTTGACAAGTAAGTAACCGCGATAAGATCAATTTTGATTGGTGCGCCATTTTGTATTGCTACGCCACACTTATGGTAAGTTTATAAGAGACGTGCTGCAGCCAACTAGTTTTAACGTGGTAATATAAGCAACCACAATAAATTTGCTTTATGAACCGTTTTATTATGGTTTTATAGCTAGCTATAAGTGTGTTTGGACTCGAATTCTTCTGGTATTGCGCAATACCACAATAAAACTAGAGGTAATGATTAATACCGCAATATAACCTTTATGAAATTCAAGTAAAACCAAGTGGCTTTAGCATTGTTACTTGGGTAGTTTTATGAAGTCATGAAAACCACTAGAGGAACAGAATAAAACTTAGAATTGTTACTTGGCATGAGTCTTTTGTATCCCCCAGCATCAAATGCCATACCCTGTGTGGAGAAATCATAAAAAAGTTCTGGATGCAGGGAGCGGTCAGCCTCCCGCAGAAACCACTACTATTTAGATGCATGCATTTTCCTAGATTTACTTTAGGGATTATCCCTTAGTTCAGACCGAACTAGCGGCTGCGAGTAAGGACAGCATATTCTCAACATTTGTACAGGTTTAAAGCCACGAATATTTTCGACTGGATATGTCATTCGGCAATTCGTGTTTTGGTCATTTGTGATTCAGCCATTAGATCCGTTACTCCATTTGTTATTTCGTGCATTCGCATTTCGGCCACACGTAGGTAATCCCAGAAATTATATTTAGCTGAATCACGAAACGTGAAATACGAAAGGCTGAATCTCGAAATGCTCAACGTGCAAAATAGCTGTTGATTATGTTTACGGGCAGCGTAAAGTTGGTGTCCGCTATGACGTTATTTATTCGTCGTGCCCGAACGACATGATTTGCCAGCAACGTCTAGCTCTGTAGAAAGCGACGTTAAAATATTAAAAGTCTTTGGTGAGCCTATTGAAATTTCATGCCCTTATTGAATCTGATGCGATGGGTTTTTAAAACAAATTAATCAGCTCCAACATTTTTTATTTATTTCGTGATATTTCATCGTTGATAACATATTTCTGTGCTCGATACTTCTTCCCAGATTATCGAAATCTACCGAACCACAACGGAAGGCATAAGTCCGCCTTGTATCAATGATGTCGGCACTACCAGCCGGAATCGATCCTGCACTTAGGCGAATAAATACCTGTTTGAAATTCGGTTTGTTTGTTTCGTCTTTTCAATTAAAACCCTTGCTTCCGCCGGAATGGGATTGCAGAAACATAATGCCAAAGCCGATGATGGCTTGACTCGAACTGGATTGAATTCGAGGGGCGAGGGGTATTAATTGTATATGCGGAAAAGGGGTTGTTGGTTCGGGTTAGTTCAATTGAAATTGAAACCTATGTTAATTACCATCTGTCATGGCATCGAGATACGGTTTATGCCAGTCAGCCTAGCCGGATGGCTCGAGTTGAATTGAAACTTGATTTTCATGATTTAAAGACCGGTGGTAATCGATTTCAGACGTGCAGTTGTAGAGTGTTGATGATAAGGCGATGTGTTCGAACTGATTCCAGATACAGAAAACTATCGGCTGGTTTATAGCTTATGGAAAATGGTTTATGTCAACTTGTGATCGATTTGATTTGTTTATATTGATTGATATTAATATCATAAGACTGTTAGAGATAAGAAACACAAGAAGCTCAAGTTTATCCACTGAACAATTCAAGCAGCTAAACCGGCAATCTATTGTAATTTAACGATAAAATCAGAAAGAATCGAGAGATAACTATTTACGTTATAATCGGCACAAAACTTTAAGCTTGCTCAAAGAGTAATGAAACCAATAATGAGCTGAAAACTTATTCGTACTTCACGAAATGCTACCGGCATGGCACATAAATTTTATAATTTCTCTAATTTAACAAATTCTACAGTGACCTTTTAGATATACATATCAAAAATGTTAGTCATCATATTACAGTGCTGATACCAAAGAACCAAAAAATCGAAAACTACTATAATTATAGTAAACAAAACGCCTCCATCGATTCCAAAGAAACCCGCTATTATCGGCTGCTTAATTGCTTGAGTTACGCTATTTCGCAATGGATATGCGAAACAGTTCAGTGGCAATAAAGATATTGGAATCACATAAGGAGCGTGATAAATGCGTAAAAATAACCCTCGTTCAGGGTATATCAGACAATGAACGTTAAACGCCATTACCAACTCAATATGGTTATGGTCGTGGTTGCCTATCAGATTTATGCAAACAGATTGCGGTAATTTGCAACTTTAAGATGCACTACAAAGATTAGGATTAATTTCATGATAGGCAATATAATCACAGTTGACGGAAGTGGTACAATAACGATATTTTGTCAGCGCTAAACATAAATGCATCGTGGTTGGGGGGGGGAGGTTATATTCTACCTATTCACTAAATCCAACACGAATTCCACGAGTTTACCGCTCTAATTAGGCTTATGTTTGCTCCCGTTGCTCTGCATTAGCCACATTACGGTGTACCAACCGCATGAATTATGGCCGATTTGGGAGTGCGTGGCTGTGGGAACGTACACAGCCGCCGCCGCCGTGCTTACCTGAGATTCTCAACGAAGTGTAGATCGAACTGGAAAAGTTTCCTGAAAACATTTTCAAATTGAGCCTCAAATCCTCGCCCTGCAGCATATGGTTGCCAAATTCTACGCATTCGTGTAATGCGATTATGCAAATGTGTATCACTTTTCGGGCGCTGCTGTGCTTCCGCCGAATAAGCCGTAATGCCGCCAGTTCGAACGGTTCATAAAATCCAACTTCACTTGCTACTAACACTACTACTGCAACTGGCTGATGAAATGGATTCGGTAAAATGAAGTTTTATTTTGTTTTCTACTCATTGAGCAAACAGATCCACCTCGTAAGTATCGGGTTGAATTCCGTTAAAACGGAAACCATCCAGAATGTTTAACTATTGGAGCTTCGTCGGTGAAGAAGGAAGCCCATTTACTCTACGGGCAACGGTAACGTTGCAGTTTGTGGGTGCCGCACCACATTTCCACAGCTTTCGGGAAGTGGAAAAGCTTACCAGCATGATTAAATACTGCACTTGTTGCTACCGAACGAAAGTTCACGATTGTTTCTGATACATGGCCACAAAATACGGTTGATGCTTCATTCATAGCAAGTACAAGTGTTACATTCACATGTGTGCTTGTTAGAGATAGAAATAAAGTATCTCACCAAATTCAAATATTTATGGCGTAATTACAGAAAGAGCAAATTTAGTCTAACGAAGCGAAATTTTTGCTAATTGCACTAGGTTACTATTATAAAACTTTGCATTAACACAAAACGCCCTATTTTTTAGGTTTTAGTAATCTGAAATACATTTCTAGTAGATGAACCCGTCAAATTGATAATATTAAATATGTAAATGATTATACTGGGTGTGTTGCTTTGTGGTACGATAGTGGTCTAACAAGCCAGTCATTGTATGTTCAAATCTCGGCTGGACGAGTCTGGGAGAGCCTGTTAGAGTCAAAAGGATCGTAGCACTAGCCCCGCAATTGTCCTGTACGCTAATAGCTGGGTGGAAAGTCTGTCTTATAAAAACAGATGATCGAGTTTCGATAACGGAATGTAGCACCTAGGCTTTGCTTTGCTTTGTCTCGAGGGAAATACGTCGAGGCAATGATGTGCTCCCCGACAGTGATTTCTGTACGGCTTTAGGGTTACACATTAGCACGACCTCCATTTTATGATAGGGTATTTTCAGCTTCGCTCTCCGCATCAAGTTTCCATTTGCTACGATCGATGGCCTCAGTTGCCGGCATTTTTACTTCTCACCTGCCCCCGCACTGGTAGCGCAATGTCCCCAGCAAAACCAATGATCACTACTCATTTGGACAGTTTCAGGGCCAGGTCTTTGTGTATATCGTTTCAAATCGTTGGCTCATGGATGGAGCCTTGCGGAACTCCCACCATGATAACTAGTGTTTTCCACCCCACGCTGGTCTCGTAGACAGGTACTCGGATATGGAAGTAAATTTTCAAGATTCGGCACAGATATCCAAGTACCGGCATTCCTCTCATAATTTGCTTATTTAGATCACCGTGACACTAATATTATTAGAACTTGTTGATTCTTTTCGGTGAAAATCAAAAACTGGATTTTTCGTCGGAATCGCCATTCATGCACAAATCCAATACAGCTATTGCGTTGATTGATCGTGCTATTAAACTTTCGGATGGTGAAAACCGTCCGGAAGCAATGAAAACTGCGAAAAATATGCTAGAGTTAAACAACTATCCAACATGGTTTATCAAAAAAACTACAAAAGAGCGAGTTCACAAACACTACAACACCCTAAGTGAACCACAAAAACCACAACTAAAATATGCTGCCACAACATACATCCCGGGACTGAGTGAAAAACTCAACAAAATCATGCGCAAACATAACATTGTGCTTGCGTTTAAGCCAAAAAATAAGATAGTAAACAACATCTACAGCAAACTGAAGGACACGATTCCAGCAGGGAAGCAGACGAACGTAATATACTCAGTTCCGTGCGGTACGGACGATGGGAAGGCCTACATTGGTCAAACAGGGAGGAAACTGGAGGTGAGGCTGGCGGAACACAAGAATGACACCAAGAAGAAGGAGGCTAGGACTGGATTATCGCAGCACACTATCCAAGATGGACACCTGTTCATCTTTGATGATGCTCGAATAGTTGCACGGATAGAGGACCAGGACACCAGACTTACAGCAGAGGTATTCCACATCAAAGTACTGGGTGAGGAAAAAACGGTGAATCTTCAGCGAAAATGTGGAAAATTCAATACGGCATACGATGGGTTAGTGTTCAAACTCCGCTACATACAAACAAGAGAAGCAAATCGTAGGAGCTCAACCCGAATACGAACCGACGGGTTTACATAATTGGTTGTGAGTGATGATGCAGAATTGACGCGTTATTGTAAGTGATAAATTAGACCAAGTAAATGTATTGTAATTAAGAAATTGACTGAAAATTGTATGTTGTATGTAAAATGTAATAATAAATAAATTTTATAATTGTTTTGTAGACGTTTGATGATGGCCGAAGGAAAACAGTAGGCAGAAACGTCACACCAAATCAATAGTTTTTGATTTTCACCGAAAAGAATCAACAAGTTCTAATAATATTCCTCTCATAAGTTCTTGCCCTACATATTTTCATTGGATTTCGCCTGCCAATCCTACTGTTTAAAACTTGATGATCACTATCGGTATATCGAACATTCTTATGGTTGGTTGCAAGAAATCTTAGGATTTCGGAAGATTTGCCATTTCTAGCTGGTGATTTGGCCCAGTGGGTATGAAATGGAGAGAGTTACCTGCATTGGCGTAGCTAGCAAATTTCCCTGGAGGGAGCCTAGGGGGTGCCTTTCAAAAAAATTTTGATAATGATCTTGTTACTCTGGCTGACACCGATAGCACAAGGTTTTGAAGGGAAATACCAGGCGGGCTTGATGAGGATCCGCGCAATTACCAGATATGTCGGGAGTACAACCTGTCCGCGCATCACATCTTTATTAATTTCAAAGCAACATGCGATACAGTCGATCGAGGCCAGCTATGGCAGACGCGGCGAAAGTTGGGACAAGGTGACGACTTATTTTGCATGCTATTCAACATCGCACTTGAAGGGGTGGTCCAACGAAATCGGAATCTAGAACGAGTGTTCTAAACATAAATGCGACCAAATACTCAAAGGAAACAAACGCGTGCCTCTCGCGGACGGTAACTTTTGATGGCGACGATGTAGAAGTGGCAGAAGGGTTCGTGTATTTGGTACTGCTGGTGCAAACGGACAACAACACTAGTAAGATGATCTTGTTGCACATTCAAGCAGGATTAGGCTTCCTTACCCCTCCGCAAAACGCAAGCCATACGCGATTTTCGAGTGGAAGATACTGCGGACGATATTTGGCGGAGTACAAACTGAAAGCGGAGAGTAACGGAGACGTATGAATCATGAGCTCCAAGCACTGTTTGGAGAGATTGCCATCGTCATCGGCAAAAGTCAATAGGCTACAGTGCAACGAAAATAGTTCTCTTTAACAACTGCACCAGCATCAGGAACAGGAAGGCTTAACGTGATGGCTCGACCAGGTCGAAAGTGATTTGCGACTTCTGTGAGTGGGAAATTTGCGACGAGCTCAAGATGTAGTTGAATGGAGACGAACGCTTGAAACAGCATGAACCGGGGTGGCTACTGACGACGACGACAAATACGCTTTTGCGATGCCTAGTGAACAAGAAAATATCTTCACAGCGGGAACATATACACTGAGTTTTTTCCCGGTTTCCAATTCCAATGAGGAACATTTCTGGAGGGGGCCTGCAGAATTCT
This sequence comes from Sabethes cyaneus, assembly GCF_943734655.1. NCBI lineage: Eukaryota > Metazoa > Arthropoda > Insecta > Diptera > Culicidae > Sabethes > Sabethes cyaneus. The sequence continues at coordinate 210,628,298 of NC_071354.1, read as the reverse complement.
GGAGGGGGCCTGGCACCCCAGTCACCCCCTCTAGCTACGCCAATGACGGGCTGGCTTGCTTACTCGAAAGCTGCATCAACTTGGAGTGGAGATCGCGGTAAAGAAGTAAAACATGGAGTCGGCTTCATAGTGTTTGGAAAACAAAAGCAACGAGTTATCCGGTGGAAGCCCGTAGATGACCGTATATGCGTGTTGAGGATTGGAGGCAAATTCTTCAATTACAGCCTAATCAACTTATACGCACCGACCGAAATGATAAATCCGATGATGCTAAGGACGAGTTTTACGACAGCCTTGAGAGGACCTACGGAGAGTGCCCAAAACACGATGTGAAAATCATCATCGGAGATGCAAATGCGCAGATCGGGAGAGAGGAATTCTGCCGTCCAGTCATTGGAAGACATAACCTTCATTTGTTGACCAATGATAACGGTCTGAGGCTCATAAACTTTGCCGCGGCCAGAGGAATGGCCATCTGTAGCACCTACTTTCCACGTTTGAATATTCGGAAACTCACCTGGAGGCATCCAAATTGATACTCTAGCTTTCAGATCGATCATGTCTTGATTGACGGTCGACACTTTTCGGATGTCATCGAAGTACGGTCTTTTCGGGGACCAAATATTGACTCTGACCACTAGCTCGTAGTAAGATTCGCGCAAGGCTGTCGAACACGGCGAAAGCTCGCGCTGAGAGGAAGCTGCGTTTCAACATCCAGCGGTTAACGGCAGACGGCGTAACAGTGGAGTACGCCAGGAAGCTTAACCAACGAATCGCAGAACAGCAGGTAGAAGGAGAAGATGTAAATGGGCTGTGAAGGAACTTCCATGGTGCCATCGAAACAGCTGCGAGAGAGGTGGTGGGCACGACGCGTGGAAGACAGCGTAACAGCTAGTTTGATGCCGAATGCCAGAGAGTGACAGATGAAAAGAACCAGACCAGGAGTCGCATGGTCACTGCGGCAACGCGTCAAAACAGAGGGACTAGAGCTGCGGAAAAAAGAATCCATAGTCTAAAGAAACGTGAGTACGAGGAGCACGTGACGCTGGCGCAGAGGAGCGATACGCGAGCAACGACACACGGAGTTTCTATAAAACGGTAAGATACAGAAATTTTGCCATGCCTGTGATGTGCAATGATAGTGCTGGTAACCTGCTTACCGACAAAACGGCGGTAGCAGCCAGTTGGAAGGAGCACTTCCAGACACTGTTGAATGGAGAAGTAAAATGGTCAAGCTCCGGAGCCACTAACACAGGAGGAGGTTAAAAAGGCAATCAGTAATTCCTCAGACACACCATCTGTTCGTGGACTTTAAAGCGGCGTACGATTCAGTTAAACGTGGGTACTCCTAGGTTAACTTCCGTTCCGCCGTCTTCCGCAGCTTCGCTATTGAGATATTCATCAAAGAACTGCTTCCACCACTTATCGACCGCCTCGCGTTCATTTGTGACCAGACTGTTTGGTTCCGATGTGTAGCCCTCACGAGTTTGGTTCACCTTACTGTAAAACTTACGCGTGTCATTTGCTCGGAATAGTTGTGTTAAGTCTTCACGATCTGTGTCCTACTTCTGACGTTTTTCATACCTCAGAATCGTGGTTAATTTGTTCCTCGCTCGTCAGTATTCGATCCGACTTCTTGCCAGTGGCAATGGTCTGGAAATGTTCCAAGTTTTTTTTCTCTCCTCAGCTTGTTGACATTCCCACCAAACAAATTATTTCGTATACTAGGCAAGCTCTTGACATCAAGTGCTAGTATCTAGTATCTAGGAGCTAGTCTCCCGATGGCCGAGCGAATTCTCCCCCAACCATCTTCGAGGATTGCAGGACCTAACTCCTCGGAAGAAGGCAGGGAGTCATCCAGTATTTGCGCATCGGAACTTCTCGGAAAATTTTGTGTTATCTAACGGCCCAATGTTCAGCGAAGGTGGATGGCTTTAGCGTGTCTTCTATACGGTTGACAGTTTTGAGCACACATATGCAGCTACTAGTGGGTGATCTGGGTTTTCATATTCCCGTTGACGATCTTGAAGTTCCGAGGCGAACAGCTGTCGTACGTTACGTATCGTCGGGTCTACCTTCATGCGAGCAGTGCACGTTGATAATGCTGTAATTGAAGAAACTGCCGCTAACCTCAATAGACACATCCTCGCGTTGATCGTCTTGCAATATATATCATGAGATTCTGCATTATACCCAACGCTATAAAGCCCGTTCCCAGTTCGTTGATAGTGCGGCCAGAAATGCCTATTTAGAGATTTTTTTTTGCGCGCATAAATTTCGGATCCTATCATTTCCTCAGCAAAATTTAATTTTTTCTGCATTATTTTATCTGTAATATACATAGTTTATCAAGTACTTTAATTATCAGTCACATTGGTAGAACCAGTACTCACAGGAACTGACATATTTGGTGGGTCCCAAATTTATGCATGCAAAAAAATCTGTATAAATGGCATCTATTAGTACGACTGCTCTGATAAAACTGGGCCTTTTCGCCGCGGATCGTCCAAGCCTTCTTTGCGGGGTTCAAGCTGTTTGAGTAGCACCCGATCGCCACCTGCGAAATTCAGCGATCAGTTCCCAGCACCGAGAGTCCATTCGTCGTTTCGTCGTCTCTTGTCGTCGTCGTCGTGTCGTCGTCTTGTTTCGTCGCCTAGATCGATATCCTAATCCTAACCCTAATATTCCAATCCGTATTTGTTTAAATATTTTTGGTAGTTTGGTTTAGATGGGCTGCCCTACTAGGAGCATTCTACTGGGTCTCGTGATAACGCTGCCATTTTAGCTTTAGTGCCGAGACCCCAGGTTTCTTAATGTAGCCGCTCGTTGCGATTCAGAATCTGTCGTGAACCGCTTCTGTCCTGGAGTACAACTGCTTACTTGGTTAAGGATTCGTCAAGCCATCGAGGACCGCTCCTGATATGTAAACAGACGCTCAAGCTTGACCAGGCTATTTCTCTTTGCTACATTCAGTGTTCATATAAGTGGCTCCTTCCCTGTCGCTATAAGACCTTAGTTTCTTGACTGGGGTTGGTTACCCGAAGTTGCTAGATAAGATGTTGAGGATCACTGTGGGGTCTATTGTGGGGTTTATGTAGAGTGATGAATTGAATCCTATGTGTACCTCAAGGTAGTGTGCTTGGTCCTTTCATATTTATAATTTACTCTAATGAACGCTTGAGCTGCTATCGACAGTCGAGCTTTTTTTGCCGATTGTCTGATTTTCTGAGCAATTGCTCTGTTGATCTACATGAAGATACTAACCGTTTGCTAATCTGGTGTAGTTTCAACAATATTCGTGCAACCAGTAAATAATGTAAAGCAACGAATACACACCGTTGTCGTGTAATTAACTTGGACACCCTCTCAGTAAGGCGTGTCAAATAACGGCATCTCACATTGACCTCACATTTAACACGTATTGCGGAATGCCCCGAACTTGTTTCGGATACTGCTGCCCAGAATGAGCTACAGTGTTAATTGTTTCAATTTATATTTCCGTTCCTTCAATGATGTTTATAACGTGTTCTATTTTCCTTTGTCCACCGATGTGTTTAGTATTAAAACTTCAAGCTTTATTGAGTAATTACATAAGCTGTACGACGTAGACGAAGATGCTGAAAAAATAGGCCGATTACGATTTTCTTTTTTGTTTCATAGGAAATTATAACATTCTTGCGCCCCAATGTTACAGTCTCTGTAACACCAATATATTCTCTTCACGTATGAATTCGAACGTACAATCATTTTATGATACCTGCATCTTAATCTCAGAATATCTGACACAGTTCAAGCACGTGTTCATTCGCGTTTAGGTTCTAACGAAGATCGCCAACTTGTGCACACTTGGTAATGACCAATCTAATTACGGCTTCCGCCAACCATCCAACCGAACGACGCACGGAACGAAACCAGCCTTCCGGGGAGGGGGGGGGGGGGGGGGGTGTGGAGGCGAATGGTAAAGAAAGCCAGTCGCCGTTTAATTGCTAGACAATGCACATTGCAACAACCTACCGGCGTTTGCATATATGCATATCGGAAACGATTTCTCCTTAGGATAGCATTTCCGGCTGAATTTTCCCTTTGTGCAAGTGCTTTTACTCGGTTGGGATGAAATTAAATTATTCACTGGAAAGGCAAATATAAACGCTCATGCAGGGAAGAATCGACGATAGATTGGGAAGGGTAATTTACCGCGATCTCAGCAGTGCGCGGTTCGACTGCTAGGTTCATTGTATGTTCAGAATAATTTAGCCGTTGATTTGCATTATTACAAACGCTCAAAACTGTTACCAGCACAAACGTATAGGTAGGAGTTGATAATATTTTTCACCTTACTCTACGAGCGGGCAAATTTATTCAAACAAATTCCAAGTGGGCCACCAATTTTCCGAAAAACTGTTGGTTCTTTCTCAGTCAGTAGGTATAACTACTGCATGGCAATACGTTCCCATGTTGGTCAACCTGAATGAGTAAGAATAACGGAATGCTGCAATATTTGAATTCATTATTCCCGGTGGAACGTTTTTCCCCGGAGCGAATATTTCCACTATCTTCCGCGTTCTCGTCAACTCGTTACGTTCCTCTCTGAATACAAAAACTGTAGGTACGTACTACTGGTGCCAGCACATGAGTTTTCATCGTGCCTTGCTTCACAGGATGAATGGTATGATGTGAGAAAGGGAAAAAAACCTGAATTTTGTGCCATCACCACACTGGAATTTCAAGCACCTTCCATATTCGCAGCAGGGCAATTTTTCTTCATGATGCAGAGTCATTTAAACAGATCTAAAGTGAGAAACTCGAGAAAATTTCATCAGAGACAGCAGTGTAAGCCGCCAACGAGATAATTTCTATATTTTTTGCCACTGCACTCCGATGTGGTGCTGCATTCCGGAACAGTAATGTCTCGTTGATTTGGATGGAAAAAGTTATCCGGAAGCGCACCGGTCCGGGTCCGTTGCTACTGCTGCTGCTGCGGTGTACCGCGACTGGACGGAAGCAAAAACGATAACGGACATCGCTTATCAGTCGGACGCGTTTGTGCACCTGGCAGGAAAATTCTAGTGAAACATTCAAGAAACAAATTTACTGAGTGACACACTCAAATGCCACTTCTCTGTGCACAGGATCTGTTTTCGATTGTCTACTTGCCTGTGTTTTGCTTTCATAAAAATTTTCAACGAAATGCTTTCTGTTATGCATTTGTTGAAGCATTTTTCTGTATCTGTTCTAAAAATGATAAAAATTTCTGTTTTGCATTCAGTTTTTATAAAGTCGATTAATTATAAACGTACCTGTTTCCGGAATCAACCATTTATATTGGAAAACGTTTTTGCACAGATATTGATCAAGTCAATGCAAACAATGTTCATGTTAATGTAATCATTTTTTAAGACAAGACAGATACGTTAATCAACGAACCGAAAAAAGGAAAAGTTAAGGAAATGCATTCACCTTTAACTTACTAAATTAAGGGAAAACGTATCATCGTACTTCCCTACGGAATACTAACTACGCACCGTGGATGAGTAATCCCGGCTGCATCCACGTCACCACCTGCGATCGGAACTTCTAATTGTATTTGTAATTGACGTTGCACTTTCGCATCGTGGCAACTTTTTCTTACGTAATTTCGCCCACAATCTCCGCCATTTCCTTTCATTATTAGGTATTTGTTATACTCATCACTCGCACTTTGCGCGATGCAAAATGGATGAAACAAAATTGAGTTTCATCTGTCTACTTCAGTTGGGCGAACGGTTGGATAGATGTCACTCCTGTGAGGGGTAACTCGAGGACAAGAGTGAGTGAGAACGAGAGAGAGAGGAAAAAAAGAATAGTACCACCGGGTTCACTCCGACACTAATGCTGCACCAAAGGAAAAGTTTTTTTTACGTTCCCAACTTCGACTGCGCCTTCGTCGGGTCTTCATCATACTAGCGCGCTTTAAAAATAAATTGAATTCAAAAGTTGGCGGAAATTTCATCTCTTTGCTCGGTGCGGATTTTTTTTGTCCGCTCATGTGCCTGAAACTTACAGTGCTGAATTTTTCAGCTCGCCACGATTTTCTTACCATGCGCAGCTTTCTTGGTTGTTCTACAAACCAGGAGCCAGGCTGAACAGGGTTAGGACGGAGACACTCCTTTGACTCCGTTGTCGTGTGTTTATCTTTGTTTCTACGACCGGGCTGGTAAGATAAAGGAAAACTTTTCATTCTGTTTCCTTTCATCACCGGGTGAATTCTTTACTTTGCAGTTTCCGGCGAGCTTTGCCATGGGAGGTGCTGCCCCGGCCACTGATTGCTTCCGTGGCTGGCTGATCGATTGATTCTAGTGGTTGCTCTGCAAGGAATCTGGAGTTTAAATCTAATATTCGCGAGTACTGCATGGCAATGTTAGCCATGTTAACCAGCAAGTTCAGAGGTGGGACATCACCTCAAAACATGGTTAGACTCAGAAAATCCAGGCTTTCGAAAATTTTTAGTAGGTCAGTTTTTCAAACTTTTATTTATGACAGCTCTCATAACAGCTCGCGTGATTGTACCCTGTGTCAATGAAAAGAAAGTTCAGTTTATACTGCCATTTTCGTCTGTGGAAATTATTTAACAAATATATCAATATAAATTTATGTGTTTGTCGTTAATCCAAAGTAGACGCGCAAACAAACAGACATATTATTCAATGTCCTATTCTTTGCACACTATTAGGGTAAGGAACGAGTTAAGCAGTGTTACCTATTTTAATCAGTTGAACATAAATGATCCGAAAATGCACTTTTTTATTTATATTTTCAAAATCTTTTGATAGGATCATCTTCACAAATCACTTAACCATACATTTGATTCACACAAACACAATTTACTGGGTTTCCAACAAGAAATATGATGAATTAAAAATTGTTGTCCAAAAACATACATTTTTCAGCTGCTCTTCAGCAATCGCCACCTCGCTACTAACGAATTCATCAAATTTTCAGCACTGATTACAACCACTCTGAAAGTCAAGTACTCAATTGTCACATACCATATTATTCAGTCTCTTTTTTTCTATTATCTAAGGCTTTGTCACTAGACAAAAGTTTTATTATTTTCTAACAAAACTGAAAACAAATTCTACATTGACGGAACCTGTTCACCACTAGCAGCAGCTGCAGCACAACTGATGAACTATCGTGTTGCCAAGACACTGTTTCGGTTCTGGAAATAAGAATTTTAAGTTTGAAATTAACTGAAACCTCCTATGGTGAAAACGTGGTTCAATACTTTCAAGAGAAATGTATGTTCAGAATTAATTTTTCTTTATTAAAAACAACACAAAAGACAGCTTTTTCAATATTTTTTGAAGATTTTCTCAGTGATTTAATAAAGCAACGATGTGTTTCAATGTTATTTGCTTTGACAACACTGTTCTGAGTCGGATGGTTTGCTATATGCTATACTGCTATATGTTTACCTGTTTTGTTCTCGCACCATCCTTATGAACAGCGAGTGAGACGTCAAACTCGCAGTTTCCAATAAGAACACTAGAGAATAAAAGAGAGGATGAATACCGTTTGCCGAACGGTGCGGTGAGTGTATGCCCCGATAAACAATTTAGACAGATGGCATTTTACGCATCTATGCCGATACGCTATGCCGATTACGCATCAGATGCCGATTAGTAGGTCGCGGATAGGAACGCGAACTTACTGAATAGGGGGAAAAGTTCGAGGGATTTTTTAAGGGGACGTAAAAAAATTCAGATTTCAGCATTGCTTAAAAAGCACCTTGCGGATGAAAATGAGTTCGGTCTGTTCAAAATTAGTTCCGCCGCTCCAAGTTTTAAAGCGAAATATCAAAAGTTTAGCTTAACAACAGTGTCTTCCAATGGTAACAGCTTGAAGAACTAAAGATAGCAAGAAGATTGGTATGCTGATATCCCCCACTTAGTCAACCCATCGCTTGTAATAAGGTAAAACAATCAGTGACCCGCTTAGACTGCTTAAAACTAGTTCTTTACCCTACAATCATTTCAAATTGAGCGTTGGTTGCGAAAGACTACGTCTTCGTCAAATTGGCACTTTTAAATAAAAGGAAGGGAATGCCACTTGAAAATATTTGCTTGTGCTAGAGACACTACTGATGTTCGTAAATTTTTGGGAATGTCGTTCATAGATGGTGCTTTCGGACAAAATACGATGATATTTTTGTGGAATATTCTATATAGAATTGCGTCTAATTGTTTCTGGTAGACCGTTTACATTCATTTTTACAATCATCGGAAATACGTTCATTTAATTTTATTATCAAACTTCGTACTCTGTTAAAAATGTGACTAGGAAACTCTAATGTTCATAATAGGCCCTGCGAGCAAAACTTGAAATTTTATTCAAGTAAACACCGAGCTTTGGCAACCTGGTTTTTATATCAGCAAAATAGTAGATAATAACTGTAGAACTGTGGAATAAAGTGTCCCAAAATAGCACTATGTCAGAAAACCAGGGGTTTTTTTACAATATTTATAACTTTGCCGAAGAAACTATGTCTATATTTCCTAACACAAAAAGTATTTTTTTATTTTCATTATAGTAAGCGATGACTAACTTTTGACAGTTTTAGATCAATATATTCACACTAGGAAAACAGTCCCACTTTTAGCCGTTTTGGACTACTGTGCTCTGCTCGCATGAAGGTAGACCCGACGATAAGTAACGTACGACAGCTGTTCGCCATGGGACTTCAAGATCGTCAGCGGGAATATGAACACCCAGGTCACCCACTATCCTCCTCCTCCTTCCTCCTTCGCTGAACATTGGGCCGTTAGATAACACAAAATTTTCCGAGAAGTTCCGATGCGCAAATACTGGATGACTCCCTGCCTTCTTCCGAGGAGTTAGGTCCTTCAATCCTCGAAGATGGTTGGGGGAGAATACGCTCGGCCATCGGATGACTAACTCCTAGCTACTAGATACTAGCACTTGATGGCAGGAGCTTGCCTAGTACACGATATAATTTGTTTGGTGGGAATATCAACAAGCTGAGGAGAGAAAAAAAAAATTGGAAATTTATTTTCAGACCATTGCCATTGGCAAGAACTTAGACGAATACCGACGAACGAGGAACCAATTAACCACGATTCTGAGGTATGAATAGCGTCAGAAGGAGGACACAGATCGTGAAGACTTAACACAACTATTCCGAGCAAATGACACACGTAAGTTTTACGAGAAGGTAAACCAAACTCGTAAGGGCTACACATCGAAACCAAACAGTCTAGTCACAAATGAACGCGAGGCGGTCGACAAGTGGTAGAATCAGTTCTTTGATGAATATCTCAATAGTGAAGCTGCAGAAGACGGCGAAATGGAAGTTAACCTAGGAGTATCCACGGATGATAGTATTGTTCCAGCACCTGATCTCCAAGAAGTTAAACGAGAAATCGGGTTGCTGAAGACCAACAAAGCCACCGGCAAGGACTACCTAACAGTAGAACTTTACAAACATGGTCGAGAAACGCTGGCAATGGCTATACACTGGGATATTTCCATGATTAACGACATAACGCTGGTAAACGCGGTCTACAAGGTATCGTTTGGAATTATCAGGCGAGCTTCATAGGGGCTCGTGCAAAGTTAAACCAAATGTTTACCATTCGATAGATCTTGCAGATATGTCCGAAGTACAACTTGGCCACGCATCACACCTTTATTGATTTCAAAGCAGTATACGATACAGTCGATCAAGACCACCACGAATCCCTTCGATACGCGGCGAGGGTTGAAACAGGGTGACGGTTTGTCCGGTATGGTGTATAACATCGCCTTTGAGTGGATGATCGAACGAATGGGTATCGAAACCAGAGGCACGGTTCCCATCAATGGCAGCCAACACCTAGGCTTTGCAGATGACTTTAATATCATAGCCAGGAAGTTTGTGATGACGGAGACAATCTACGCCACACTAAAAGCGGAGTCTGAAGGATTGGGGTAAAGATAAATGCGTCAAAGCTAGCAACTGTCTGTAACTTACGACTAGCTCGGTCGGACTCTTGCCTACAGGGTCGGCTACCCACCAATGTACTGGAGGAGACTCACTTCCCAGAAACTTACCTCGGACTATCAAGCAGACAAAACACCAAATACACATGCAAGATAGACAGGGCTCAGTAACGAAAAAGTTATACAAAGCAAATCATTTTAATACTTATATTTATATGCGATCATGCTTCATTTGAACGGTGCGGCCGACTGGAACTGTTGGGGCCCTGATGACAGGAACATGCAGACGTAGAGAGGGAGAGAGTGTGACGTACCTTGACTGGAACGATGATGTGGATCGAGCTTCTAAAGTCCTGACGGTCGCTCTATCCACGGCGCTCGTGAACGAAGTAAGGACTCATCGGTTCTGGCGTCGAAGAGCAGGGGCCAGGCTCAACCAGACCTCCTCGGGCCTTTCCCTCCGAAACGTTCGTCCTTCCCGACGAACACGTGTGACTCGACGATGGCGTAGTTCGTCGGCCACCAGCACCTCCTCTGCCACCGGTGACACGTGGTCAAAATAGCTTCTTACTCGGCCGGAACGAGATTTCCGTGTTGGTTGCAGGTACAAAGAATCCGACCGATGTCGGCCGCGTTGATGACAAAACCTTCCAGGAATCGGGCTCCACCCGAAAATGTTTTCCGGGATGCTTCGATTCTCCCTTTGCGAGCGAACCGAAATGATGAATTCACGATGGCGACTGAAGAAGTGTACAAGATGAATACAGTTTTCCTCTTGCTGTCGCATACGTCCGTTGGCTCTAGCTCAGTCAGGAGAAGGCTGTTCCTCCGGACGAAATATCACACGTGGACCGACCAACTACAATACCAAATCCTCCGCCGAAACCTTCTAGGCAGGCCATTTTTCTTTTCGTAACGGCTCAACTACCACGGAATCGACTTTTGCACGCGGCGATGAAACTTTTCACCGGTAGACTCGAATTAGAGAATCACGGTTTTACTGGAGAACAGGCAACAACGCTCCTGCCTCTTGATCGGTCTAACCACGAATCACTCTTCCGCTCATCTGTCATCACTCTCAATCCCCCTGTTACACTCTCTTTCTCTGTCGAACACCGGACACAGTGGTGTTGCGTCGATTTCGCCTATATCTGAAACTCGCCGAAGAGATGTTAGTCGTTGTTTTCAGGGTTGAAGATTTTAATGCGGTTCTTTGCCGTCTTTTTTCTAGTCTGTACAATCTTGTATTTTTTTGACGTCGACTCCATGCGTAGTCTTACAGAACTTATTTTGGGCTGGGTGACTAATTAGCTGTGTGGTGAGTTTAGGGTTAGTAGGGGGATTAGGGGCATAATGAGCACCCTAACTTGTTGACTGATTTAAGCACCCAAAATGACAGAATTTTTAAAGTGTCGTCATTGCAAAACATACATTCACTATCGATAATTAAAGGCATACTGTTAACAAATTGAAAAATAATTGATATGATGACGAAAATTGCAATTTAAACTTATGTTTCAAAAACTAAAAATCGGTCAGTGTGTGGGGCACAATGAGCACCCCCTGGGGCATAATGAGCACCCCCTGGGGCATAATGAGCACCCTTATAAACACATGCTTGAAGGGTGTATATAAGAACAACAATCACACACACATATACACACACTCACACACATGCATATACACATACATACACATATACACATACACATACACACCCATACATACACAAACATAAAACGTGTCAAAACGCCGATAAAACTGTTGACCGCAAGCCGCTTAAAGGCAATTAATCCGCGGAGGTTGCCTCTGGAGCACACAAGGAAAGTTTCGGATGACGCTTAAGCTAGCCGTGTTTTAGTGTTGAAGACATATGCTTTTCCGTTTCCCTCTACCAGCTGGTATACGAGGGTTCTGATTTCACGGGTAGTAATACCGTAGCATTAAACCTCCATATACAAAATATGGACTACCAGCTCTTGTCCAGTAGCGGGAGCGGAAACAGTTTTGAAGCAATCAATTTAGTCCACCTCCTGCCCAGAGATTGCCCTTTCGTTTGGCCTAACATACCGAGCTAACGTCTGCCGCAGAATGCTGTGGTACTTGACGACTTGTTTTGTGAGTATTCCGTCTCGCCTTAGAGTGGTCAAGGCCACTTGCAAGGCCTTTTTTGACCAATTATGTCTTCCGGATTCTCTTGGCATATTCATACCATCACTGTAAACAAGCATTGATGCGATAAACAAAGAAACTGACAGGTTAGTCAATGTGACATAGTGCTCGTTTCACCTCACCTAAGGGTGCCCATTTCGCCCCCAGTCAAGTAGTTAAAGTAAAAATGGGTTTTTACACTATTTATAGTATAAAATCAAAACTTCAATGATGGTGAAATTTGAGATACAATGTATACATCATGTTGCAGTGTGCACTTTATAGTTTAAGATATTTAAATGATCGTAAAACCTTATTTGGTAGTGCACCAAAATTATAATTTTTTCAGCGTCTGAGAACCACGTTGAGTTTTTTAATATAACTCCGTGTTTTAAAAGTAGAGATCACTAATTTTTTGATAAATAGATACTGTAGTACCTACAGCAGTGTTCCGCATGCCATATGATGTTACAAAATGCGTACTTTCGTAGAAAAGAGGGGTGCCCATTTCGCCCCGTGTGCTCATTATGCCCCTAATCCCCCTACTTAAACTATTTAAATCTAGTACAAATAGAATGAGCCACCAAATATTTTACGAAAACGAAATTAATGGAACACAGAATAAACTGGAATTTAAATTAACCAAAATAAACTAAATGCCTTGTTGCCGATAACGACGGTAACATGTCGAACGCCAATGCATCTTAATACAGTCAGTGTTATGTTCGGATTCATTGCAGTTTGGAAAGGCTAATTGTTTCGCATTTCAGAGAGTAGTCGATTGCAATCAACATACACCACCCTGTGGGTGATTGCTTGATAACTCGTTTTGATCATTGAATAAAACGTAATCAACCGAATTTTCTTTACTACCCAAGTTGATGTACCCCAAGTTGAGGCTTAGGACTCTAAGCCTCGGTTCCGCGAAGCCAAGTATGTTACACTTACAACAACTGGATAGCAGTTAATGCAGCCGAGTAATTTTAGTCCACAAACCTCTAACATTCCGAGAGTACACAGAACGCATGCGATCAAATACATCTACTCCAGCGATGGGCACACTAGAGTGCGACATTACGCTTCTTCCCGGTGTAAAACATACATTATTTAGAAATGGGGTACACCATTTGGCGTTGTTTCTAAATGGATGTGCTTAGTCTTTTTTCCGCAGTCTTAAACTAACGTTGTTCTGAGAGATTCGATAAGCAAAGTAATCGAGCACAGTTCCTTCTAAAATCCATCAGAGTGAACTGGATCTGGAAAAACTGTTGGATTATTCTAAAAATACGGAGGCACGAGAGGGTACCATGGTAGAGGAATGTCGTCATGTCGTCGTCGTCATAAATTTTGTTTTATTTCGTCATATTTCATCACTCGTGACTGACGTTCTCTAGCTAATATTGCGCTTCTACACTGAAAATTGTGGTGGTTCAACCTTAACCACACAAGTGGCCCGACCGTTTTATAGTATTTTGCCTCACCCTACCCAAACACCTTACAGGTCTTAATGTAAAGCAAAACACATTTAATAAATTTTCAATATTTTGTCAATCATTTCTTGAAGAAAAAGTAACTGCGCCTGGAGAACTTTTTCTAAAAATTTAATCACTGAATTCAGTACGCTAGTTTTGTATACACGATTGAAACGCACAATATTGGAAAAAGTTGGTTATCACAGTTAGAAGTTTCACAATACTTCTACATAGATAGTACAAGTCACTAAAACTGTCAAATCGCGGTGGTCCGATTATAGCAGTTGCTCAACTCAAACGATATCACTCTACAAGGGAACTCTCCGAACTGTCTGCAAAGTGCATACCAAACCCTCTGGGAGTGGAACTCTCAATTGTGAACTGTGGTTCAAAGTTATTCGGAAGTTCAAGGTTGTTTAAAGTTGATCAAAGCAAATAGACCACCCAACCGGGCCCTGAAATTACAAATAGCGGCCAGAATTCGTGCCCTTTAGCTTAACGATGAAACTTACGCAAAAACCGATTTCAACCAAATCTTGGGGGTCAAATTCTATAAGGTTCCTAGTCGCGGCAAGCTTCCTAACACGTTCAAGTTTGTTTTCACTAATAAGTTCGACGAAAAAATCATAACTTGGCATGGAATCTATTACTGCGCCGAAAAAACAGCCTTTTTGTGACGGATAACACGATGAATTCGGAAGTAAAAGAAGAGAGTGACACAATAGGCCTTATGAATTTTCATTAAATTCCATGATGGTCTAGTCCAGCTAGGGCTAGGGCTAGGGCTAGGGCTAGGGCTAGGGCTAGGGCTAGGGCTAGGGCTAGGGCTAGGGCTAGGGCTAGGGCTAGGGCTAGGGCTAGGGCTAGGGCTAGGGCTAGGGCTAGGGCTAGGGCTAGGGCTAGGGCTAGGGCTAGGGCTAGGGCTAGGGCTAGGGCTAGGGCTAGGGCTAGGGCTAGGGCTAGGGCTAGGGCTAGGGCTAGGGCTAGGGCTAGGGCTAGGGCTAGGGCTAGGGCTAGGGCTAGGGCTAGGGCTAGGGCTAGGGCTAGGGCTAGGGCTAGGGCTAGGGCTAGGGCTAGGGCTAGGGCTAGGGCTAGGGCTAGGGCTAGGGCTAGGGCTAGGGCTAGGGCTAGGGCTAGGGCTAGGGCTAGGGCTAGGGCTAGGGCTAGGGCTAGGGCTAGGGCTAGGGCTAGGGCTAGGGCTAGGGCTAGGGCTAGGGCTAGGGCTAGGGCTAGGGCTAGGGCTAGGGCTAGGGCTAGGGCTAGGGCTAGGGCTAGGGCTAGGGCTAGGGCTAGGGCTAGGGCTAGGGCTAGGGCTAGGGCTAGGGCTAGGGCTAGGGCTAGGGCTAGGGCTAGGGCTAGGGCTAGGGCTAGGGCTAGGGCTAGGGCTAGGGCTAGGGCTAGGGCTAGGGCTAGGGCTAGGGCTAGGGCTAGGGCTAGGGCTAGGGCTAGGGCTAGGGCTAGGGCTAGGGCTAGGGCTAGGGCTAGGGCTAGGGCTAGGGCTAGGGCTAGGGCTAGGGCTAGGGCTAGGGCTAGGGCTAGGGCTAGGGCTAGGGCTAGGGCTAGGGCTAGGGCTAGGGCTAGGGCTAGGGCTAGGGCTAGGGCTAGGGCTAGGGCTAGGGCTAGGGCTAGGGCTAGGGCTAGGGCTAGGGCTAGGGCTAGGGCTAGGGCTAGGGCTAGGGCTAGGGCTAGGGCTAGGGCTAGGGCTAGGGCTAGGGCTAGGGCTAGGGCTAGGGCTAGGGCTAGGGCTAGGGCTAGGGCTAGGGCTAGGGCTAGGGCTAGGGCTAGGGCTAGGGCTAGGGCTAGGGCTAGGGCTAGGGCTAGGGCTAGGGCTAGGGCTAGGGCTAGGGCTAGGGCTAGGGCTAGGGCTAGGGCTAGGGCTAGGGCTAGGGCTAGGGCTAGGGCTAGGGCTAGGGCTAGGGCTAGGGCTAGGGCCAGGGCTTCATCCGATCCTTTTTTTCTACCGCAGTCACACCAACGCGCATTCAAGTTCACACCGTCCGTTTAGAGGTGGAATACGAACGCTATGCATAACACAACTGGCAGTTTGCTCAGTCAAACGCCGAATGCACGCAACAGTATGAATGCGTTCTAATGCTTTTTGACATTTTCGTTTCGATCAAGTTGCCTTTACCGTTTGGAGCAGCGAATGACTGCAAAACAGTCAAATGACTGGCAATCACCACGCTAACGAAAAGCAACCGCACAATCGTATGATTCAATACTACAAAAAAACAACCACTACATGTGCATGGAAGAAGTCGGTCGGACTCCGTCCAATACAAACGAATATTTTGCTTGCGTCGGACCGACGTCCGGGTGACAAACTATTACTGTGAGCAGCCGATTTGGAGACAAAAAGAGAAACGAAAAATACGTCACCGTATGCTTCCAGTCAGTTTGCAGTTTATATTCTCAAAGCGCAAAGCAAAACGGGAGATTGACTGTTTGCTTTTGCTGAGATGCCGCATGAATTGTAAGACGGCAGCAGCGCAAGCGGCATATTGACTGGATAAGAAAAACAGTCAAATGATCGTTCAAAAAGCGGAGTTTGAATGCGGAAAGTTCGCATTCACGGCAGTCACATTCAACTTGCGATCCCTTTTCAAGCCCTGGCTAGGGCTAGGGCTAGGGCTAGGGCTAGGGCTAGGGCTAGGGCTAGGGCTAGGGCTAGGGCTAGGGCTAGGGCTAGGGCTAGGGCTAGGGCTAGGGCTAGGGCTAGGGCTAGGGCTAGGGCTAGGGCTATAACTTCACAAAATACAAATGAAGATTCTTTATCATTGACTGGTTTGTAAGTTATCGCTAAGCCCAGGCACGAGCGTGGTATGGACCCCCTGAACCAAGCCTCAGGGTCGGCCTGCCTATCTTAGTTTTCGCAGGTAAAGGGAAATGCTCGCGATGGATAATGGAAAACTCACGATTGGATGTACAATGGTTCACAAATTTATTCTCGTTCACTACAGTTTCTTTGGCTAAACTCGTCCCACTTTCTTAAAACTATCTAACCTTCTTATCTTTTCTCGTTGACGTTGACGGAGCCCCGTTTCCACCACACACTCCTTGCTTACTCCTCCAGAATCCGTACTCCAGCCATTCCGTTTCCATTCCTCTGCTTCCGCCAACACACTCTCTTCGCATACACTACGATCCCTTGCCGTCAAGTATATCTTCGACAGGACACTATCGCAGGGATCGGGATCCACACAATCCGATACTACCGGGTTAGCGGTGCACTAAACTCCGGCACTGACGATGACGGTTATATCAAATATAAAACAGCAGGGTCCTGTAAGTTGAAGCATGGACATTCCGACTTTAGTAGGCTGGCGACGGGTAACTTGACAAGGGGCAAATTAAGGAAAGGCAAGGGAAAAGGTTTACCTGCAGTCAGGCTTGGCATACACTTTTCGCTTTGATTTTGCTCTTTTGATTACTGCACCTCAGCCAAGCAAAATTTGAAAATGTGGTGTATGGGGCATTTGTAGAGCTAGTCATTATTTATAATATTGCTTAAGAAAGTACAGTTTTATCTTTAGTATTTACGACACTGTAGGGCTGCAATGCCGTTGGTAGCAAAAAGAGCGCTCTTTTTGCTACCAAGAGGGTAGCAGCCTTATAGCGCCATTAATACAAAAGGCATAGTAATGCTTACTTCCGCAATGTTGTAGATAATAACTAGTCCTACAAACGCCCCATACATCACTTTTTGAAATTTTGCTTGGCTGAGATGCTGTAATCAAAAGAGCAACATCGGAGCGAAAAGTGTATGCCAAGCCTGCCTGCAGTCCAATTGGTGTATTTGGTAGCTCTTTGAGCAATCGTATTGTATTAACATTTGGTTCTTCGATAATGTCACTTTCTTCCCGTATATAACGTTTCATTGTCGACTGTTTCGACCGGGATAATATGCACAAGTGCCTTATTGTATCTCGTCAAGGCCTTTTTAATACCTGCAGGGTTTTCGTCTTTGCCACAGGAACGTTGCCCTCGTCAAGTATATAAACAATCCCGATCGTCGTATTTTCGCCTCCGTCTGCCTACGATCATCTGAGAGCGGTGTCCAGCTTTCTGCCTGTTTTCCTCTGGTGGCAGCGGGTGGAAACTCGATGGGTGGTGGGCTGCGTACTTGGGGTATATGGCTCTATATTTGACTTTAGTGGGAATCGTGGCCTATTTCTACCTTCTGTGGGATGTCTTGTGGGAGTTAACATTAACCAGACCAAGCATTTCTCACTTTTTTTTTAAATAAAACAAGAAACAAATGAATAAAATAAACAACAAATCCATAAAACCTCCAAAGCGGAGCCTACCGACACTTACAGGTTCAAGATAAGTCTAAGAGAACATTTAGAAAGTAGTAATTGGCGAAAGGTAAGCCATCACATTATTTAAGCGCATCAAAGTTAAATATTAGTTTCGGTTTAAGTTTGTCAGAAAATTTGCAACAGTACACACTGGAAAGCTACCAAACTTCGCTGATCATCATCGTGCAATTTCAAATAAACTGACGCCAGCAATCTATCCGCCACGAATTATGCTGTAGGTATTAAATTTGACTCAAAATTTAGCGTTAATCCTCCTCCCACATACGATAAACCGCCTGGATCGGTATGAATTTCACGCAGCGGTGATTGGTGATGGTCGCTCGAACGCTCAGGAATTGAATGCATCCGACCGGCACTGCAAACTTTAGCCAGCCACCGTGAGCGTAATTTCCGCATTTAATTGAATGAAACCGAAACTGTTCGGCGCGGCTCAGCTCGGCTCGGCGGCGCAACGTGGTATGGCCTGGCGGTTCGGTTCGGCTAAGCTTGAAAGTGTACAGTGATTTTCGCATTTTCGCACGAAACCGAACTAAGCTATTGGAACTAATATTCACGACTACCGCCGCGTTTCTGACAGCTCCATTTTAGAATACCACCACAACTGCTGCCAATCAAATTGGTTCCCACGGAAATTCATTTAATGGAAATAAATTTCCTGCAATTTGACGGCTGAATCGGCCATTCGAAGTGGCTGTCGCAGGACAAGTTTTCCTACGTATCTAGATTGAATTAATAATTCTCCGGAGATCTCAGAGTTTTGCAACATGCAAATGGCACCGCTAATTGACACGCATTGTTAAGCGGAAGGATTTGATTTTATATAGATAGAGCTTGAACCAGTTTAAATTTATGTCGAAGTTTTCTGGTTCACTCATCAATAAACGTGAAAAAATAAAATCCTGATTGTTTTTAGCAGCTAGTTTGAATAGTAATGTAAAACTTTCAAAGTTAAACACTAACGACTTCTAAAAAGAAACGCATGTTCATACCGATTTTCCAGTAGGAAGCAGAACGCTAGGAAAAATCTACTTTCATCTATCCACTAGCATCGCACAGAAATGAAAATTGAAGTTGCCATTACACGAAGTTTTCCATTTGTGTCAGCCCCTTCATGTCGAAGAAGCAATATTAAATTCTTGCAGCTCTCTCTGTCTCTAACGACTCGAAGGAGGAAAACGGGGCCGGGGTATCCTCGCACTTGATTCCGACCGGAAAGCAAACGGTATAAAAAGTTCCGTACCACTGTCGCACCGCGAAAGGATGCAACGAGAGCAAACCCATCCCCATCCCAGTAACGCAACGAGCAGGTGAAAAGTAAATTTGCAATCCAAAGCGAAAGCCTTCAGCGAAGGAACATATTGAGATTACGATTCGAACACCAAATTGATCGGAATCGGCACTGGAAACTGAGGAAAAAAACTTCATTATCCTGTCTGGCACATATGTTTGGAGGTGATCAGGGTGAAACTTTTTTCATTTCCATGATTTCCTCTAAACAATCTGCAAATTATCGCGCTTCAGGTTTCGCCAGGAGTTGAAACTACTAACTGAGTATGCCCGAACCCGAACCGAGCGGGTGCGGGAAGCAACAGCCACAATGATTGACCGAGCCCCGTTGCGTTTGTGATACAATCCGAATCACATCCAGTCCATAAATCAAATCCCCTGCAGGCAAAACTTTTATCCCAACAGCACTTGGCAGCGATTTGTTGCTTTTGGCGTGGTCCGTGGCGGGCGGCGGCTGCGGCGGCGTCCGCAAATCGTGTGTTCGGGAGGACCAAATCTTTAGGGTCCTCAAAATGCAATTTATCAAAAGTTTTGCTTTCGTTGATGCCCACTTTTGTAGTTAAGCTTGCCACCGACGTGGAATGCGTTGTAGTATGTGTGTGTGTGCATCGGTGTGTGACACTCTTCCCTATCAACTGCAAGCAACTGGATGGTGTGAAGTACTCCGGATGTCACTAAACGGGCAAAAGTGTCTACAAAAAAGTGATTTGTGGTTTGCCGTTTGGTTTTCGACATTGCCAGTTTTTGTGACCAGCAATCTGAACCAAACACAATTGTTGAATTATTTGAGTTTTGAGCGTGTGACGAAGCATATAAATTTGAAATTTTGTATAAATATCCATGCACGGCTTATTATTTATGAAGGTGGCCTCAG
Organism: Sabethes cyaneus; assembly: GCF_943734655.1. NCBI lineage: Eukaryota > Metazoa > Arthropoda > Insecta > Diptera > Culicidae > Sabethes > Sabethes cyaneus. Next base: position 210,608,214 of record NC_071354.1, on the reverse strand, counting down.
AATGTATCTGTATAAACAGGTATTCTAAAAATAAGTCGTTAATTGATATATAAAAATAATTATCAAATAGGTGCAGATTATTTTTTACACAAAGGCACTTTCCGCCAGCGGGAGACAAATTAAATACATACATACGACGCATCAGTATTTTAAACTTTCATTGTACCTGTATACAGGTACACACATTATAACGAAACGGGCATTTAAATTTTATTGTTTTAATTTCAATCACATGAATAAAACAATTTCGTTCGACACAGAGCATCAAAATTATCAAACAAGTGATGCAGTATATGCAAATGGTTGCAGTAAACTTATACCAATTTCGTACCATTCGAACAGTTAATTACACGTAATACGAATCAGTATTTCGCTATCGCTAGGAAACAAATCATTACGTACATCAAAGCACGATGAATACAGTTTTTTTTTTCGAGTCAATACCAAAAAGCAATTACCAACCATTATTGATGGGTTCGTTCGAAGGATATTCTTCATCAAACAGTTCATTTGTAGGTTTAAGACTCTAGAAGGATTTTTTCCTCCACTGGCGTTTTCCTTAGCAGTAATTAGATCTAAAGTAGACTAACCGCTACCACCACCACTGCATCGACCCGTATAAATTTCGAGCCAATTCGTTGCTTTCAGAGGTTCTATAAATTTTGCAAAACGCATAAAATTCATAAAATGTGTAATAAATCACTTCACCCTCCCTCCTCCGCACTGCATTCACTCGCGGAATCAAACGCTAGCTTTTCGAAAGCGTATTGCCTGATTACAGCGGGAAGTTGCTATTAAAATTCAAATTAAAAATATAATGAGCTATTGTTCCGGGAGCACACGCATATATTAATTTTTTTTAAAAGCCACAATGTTTTAATGATTAAACATTTTTTTATGCTGCACCTGACAGTGTGCATCGTCTTTTCCTAGTCATCTTTATTTTACCAAGGTTTCTATTAAATGTAGAATAAACCTAAATAGGTTTTCTATTACAATCCCTGATATTGCTTGCTATAAATCGTTTGCTTTGGGTCTTATTCATCAGGTCAACCTACACACCAGTTGTGTGATTTTTTTATGACAGGAAATAAAATAAAAATCCCATGATAATTTCTTCCTTTGTTATGGGCGCGCGTTTTCATAGGAGAATGATTTTTTGTTTTAATGTTTGCACATCCAATTTACGCCACCACAATTAACAATTACGTTGTTATGCGTTTCGTTTGGTGGTAATCTAGTAATTAATGGGCATTTTTCGATTTTTCAGTTAAATTATAATTTCCATTGTAAGTGCTGTCAGTGGATCCGATGTTAGATGTGAAAAAGTTCAATCATTTTGCTTTCACTTATTGCCGTTGGGGAAGTTCGCTTGAACTTCAATATTTCGATTCTTTTATTTTTGGCTTTTCCTTTTACAGCCTCACAACGTAAAAACCTAGGTGTAACGTAAGGAGTAAACATACTTCATTTTTTATGTAGTCATATAGGTGCAACTAACAATCATCTTTAAGCAAAGCTATAGCGTCCGGCATTTTTTCGACCACTTTATTCTGTCAGTGTATAACAATTGATGATAGCTTTAATCTAACCAGTACGAAAAATGCATAAAAAGTTCCTAAGAATTGTTTTACGAGTAAGGTGGAAATCAAACCCAACTGATACATGGCTGAAAATTCATTGAAGCTCGACGATGGCTTCGTTTGCTCCATAATTTATCTTTTAAAATATCGTGTGTATTGAAATTCATATTTACAATGCTAGTTCTAGTGGCTTTTAGCGCATTGATATCAAAATTGCGTTACTCCAATTAGCTATATACACTATATTATGACTAAGCATAATATTTTATATCTGCTCATTCTCGAAGCTCTGTTAAGTACTGGTTGTCTAATATCTAAGTATAATGATCGTACCGAATCATATGACTTATCAATGCACAGCCCAGCCAGCACCAACTCGTATATCAAAGTACAAAAATTATCGTAAATATCTCTTAATAAACTCGGAATCGTAACTAATGCTTAATAAAGTGCGCCCAAGCTGATTGTCTGTCGTAAATAATGACAGTGACTGACACACATACGATATTCAGCACAGCAATCGTATAGCAGCACGGAGTAAGCCGGGCTTAATCGAATATTAGTGTATATAATTACTTATATAGCTGAAACGCGTATATTTGTTCCTCATCACGTATATCGCCTCCAAAATAGTACGAATATGCCAGTTTTGCCGCATCAAATACGATTTATTGGTATGTGTATATGTACGTAATGCTGATTTTTAACTTTTTTAATCATATAAAAATGCTGACTGGGAGTGGTCCAAAAGGGCGAAAAGTGGAACTTTTTTCAGCACTTTTGTTCGTATGAATATCCCCCTTAATGTAAAACTGTCAAAAGTTAGTTATTGCTTACTATTATGAAAATAAAAATAGCTTTTTTGTGTTACGAGATATAGACATAGCTACTTCGGCAAAGTTGTAAATATTGTAAAAACAAGCAACTTTACTGAAGAAATTAATTTCTGTCTTTATCGAGTGCTGAACTATAGGGCATATTCTTTGAAATTTCTTTAAAAATTAGTTTTACATTCTTAGCTTTTGTTAGTTGCATTTTACACGAACACATTGTTCTAGGAAATTATCAAAGCACTCAAGATACACGTTTTTGCAGAAGATCGCAAATCTCTTGGACTTTTACTTTCTAAGCAATCATATATTTAAGCTTTAAATTTCCATAGCTTCACGAGCCCATGGGGTAAAATGGGGCAAGTGGAATTATGAAATCAGTGCTTTATCTAAAAGCTTTTTTTTTAGAATGGGATTTGACTACTTTGTCCATTAATTTGAACTTTTGTAGTAATCTTAAAGCTTAAGACAAGTACTATAAACTTGTATGGGTTCCGTTTGTCCCCAACCACTCAAATGAGAGTACGGCTAGCATACGTTTATGTGTTTTGCGTTCGCTATGGGCTCGATACACGTCCATTCTTTTGTGTTAGTAGATAGACACATGGTTTCTTCGGCAAAGTTATAGAAAATATAAAGGCAAACAACTTTGCTAAAGAAATGACATTTCTATCTCTATCGAGTGCTTAGCTATAGAGCACTTTCCTTGGATATTCTCTAAAAATTCTTGTGAGATGCAAGCAACATACGCTAAGTATGAAAAACTTATTTGTAAAGAGCTTCCATTGTATTTTCTACAACTTTGCCGAAGAAACCATGTGTCCATTTACCAACACAAAAAATGGACGTGTATCGATGCTATAGCGAACGCGAAACACATAAAACGTATGCTTGCCGACGTAAATTTTGACAGTTTTAGATTAAGATTCATACGAAGAAAAGTGCTGAAAACCATAAACGATAAAATGAAAACAAAACACACTAGGAAAAAGGTTCCACTTTTCGCCCTTTTGAACTACTGCGCAATGGTCTTACCGAACCGATTCATCCATCTATGGTCATACCGAACCATATACTTCATTGAACAACGATCATACCGAATCATTTTACTTATCAATGGTCGAATCATATACTTTATTCAACAACTAGCTATCCCGGCAAACTTCGTATTGCCACAAATTAAGCTCCCAGCAAACCACAAATCGCATAATAATATGTGAAAATCATCTTAAATATCGCTAAACAAACTCGAAATCGTACAGAAAGCGTAATGAAGCGCTAGGGTGCATTTATTTATTCGTACAAAATGATAGTAACTGATTCACATACGATTTTCGTCACATAATTGTATAACATTATGGAACTAATCATGTTGAGTCGGATTTCATCGTACACAAATACTTATGAATGTGAATTGTTTTCATATAATTTGCAGTACGTATATCGCCTCCAAAACAGTACGCATATGCTGGTTTCGTGCATCGAATGCGATTTTTCTAGATATATATCGGTACATATATCATATTTGTTACTTTGATATACGTACGAAAATGTTTGCTGGGCTGTGCTGTACATAAATTGTAAATCTCGGATGACCTATGTTACGATCTCGAGTTTTGCAAGTTTCTGAGGAGTTCAATCTTAGATTATTCATTTTGGTAGTTACGTAACTATGAAACCATGGATAGTTTAATACACAAATTTTCAATTTTTTCTCACAGTGAAGAGAAAACAACTGGAGGGTGCTATGCCAGATAAAATAAAGCTGATAGCATTTAAATATTCGCCGTGGCCCGTGATTGTATAACATTTCGCCGAATACCGGAATAAAGAGTCTCGAGGAATACCATTTCGTGAGAATTCTCTTCGCGGAAAGTACCATTTCGCGGATGTGATCCCCTCCTTATTCGCTATCCCTCGTTCGGATCCAACTGAAGGAAAATAATAGAGGTCAGTAGATCTAGGAAAACAAATAAAACTGGATCGAAGTGAGTTCTGCGGAGGGCTGCCCCCGCAGTGACCGGCACTTCCGATGGCGGGTCGTCGGCAATATTTGCCGTCTGCCGTCGTTTCGCCCAAAATCAGCTAGTGTTACTATAGCTAGTTTTTGATTATTGCTTCATAGAAGAGTCTAAAGTTGCTCGAGTTCGATTAGTTTTTATGCTATTGCTATTGCTATTGCTATGCTATTCTATGCTCAAACCACCGTAGAAAAAATTCCAGGCTCAAAAAACCCTCACATGCCTAATTTGGCTTCATTTGCTTGATTAGTTCTCGAATTATGCAGAAATTTGTATTTGATTTGTATGGAAGCCCCCCCCCCCCTCTTAAAGGAAGGAAGGGTCCTAATTCACCATAGAAAAAACTACTGACTCCTAAAACCCTCACATGGCAAATTTGGTTCCATTTGCTTGATTAGTTTTCGAGGTATGCCGAAATTTGTGTTGCTTATGTATAGGAGCCCCCTCTCTTAAAGGGGGAGGGGTCTCTAACCATCAGAAGAACTTTCCCCGGCCCCAAAAATTCCTGCATATAAATTTTCACGCCGATCGGCCCAGTGGTTTCCGTGACTATAAGGAACTAATAAGGAAATATATTTTATAGGTATAGATAAACGTACCGAACCATTCACCGTAGCCTACTGAATTTAGCCAGTTTAGTATGATAGCGATCTCTCCAAGAAGTGTATGTAGCTCGTGATTCATAAAACGTTTCCGCCACTCTCCGCTTTCAGTTTGTACTCCACCAAATATCATCCACAGCATCTTCCGGTCAAACACGACTAGGGCGCGTATTGCCACCGTGCGCGACGTCACAGCTTCAAGTCTGTGAAGAACTACCGGTTAAATAAGGGTTTTGCACATTGTCAGCTTCGTGTGGCGGCGTATGCTTCTTGATCGTAGCGTTTTTCCTCCGAAGGTCCGGCCCGATTTCGTGCTTGAATGTGCCAATTAATAAAGAATAATGCGCAACAAAAGAAATGTTCGATATACAGTGAAGTTATTCAGAAAATCTTCAGAGTACTCTAGAGAAATGTCAGAACACATCACGGAAGAGGAATTCGTTCGGTTTCTAGTACAAACTGGAATAAAAATAACTTTTTGATTAGTTGGAATAGCCTGTTGGGGTCACTGAGTCAATTCTACGGGCTCTAAGCATCGCTTCGAATGTCTCTATCGGATGTAAGAAGTAAGCATACGCTTTACTTTAGCGATGCGGAATTCATGAAGAAAGAAGAAATCGTCGCAGTGCTAGAACCAGTCACGGCTGCTGTCGAATTGCTATACTTGGAAAATTGCAAAGGTTAACCGCACTATTTGTGATTTAATATCAAATGACTTTATCATATTCCCAAAGGTATCAAAAAAGTTTCGATAATGAAATTCTGCAGAATTTTATTATTTTAAAAGTCAATGGAATAAATTCAAAAACCGAGCTGGCAGAGGAACCAAATCAACTGGACTTTCAGTATTAATTTATCATAGATGTCAGTATCTCAGCACCAGTCCCTCATGTTGGTTAGTTCCAGAACTTCACCAACTCTAAATGCGACGAATTGTTTATATTTATATGGATCTCACTGCAGCCACGTGTACTGTCGTTCGGGAATCGGTCCACAGAGTGGTGCGATCGATATGCAGCGTAGTCGTTTCCAGAAAGGTTTGGCTCATTCGAGCACCGAGGACGGCAGCTATCAGCTCAAGTCTGGGAATTGACTGACGTTTTAACAGCGCTACCTTCGCGCGCGACATGACCAGACTACAGTTCACTTCTCCATCGACGACTGACCGTAGATATGTTACGCAGCCATAGGCGTACTCGCTGCCGTCAGTAAAGATGAGCAACTCGAGGGACTCTACCGCCGAAGATTTAGCGCAACCAAGGTAACATCGTGGAATTCGTAGTGTCTCGACTTCCGGAAGCGAACCAATCCACTGCTGCCATAGGTTCCAGCAGCGTACATCGATCTCTTGATCCCACTCGCAACCACTACGCTAGAGATGTTGAACGAGAAACTTGCCAAGGATTGTAAATGGCGACAGTAGCCCCAAAGGATCGAAAATCCCATAACAGAGCTTAGGACGTTTCGCTTTGTTGGCCGTGTTTCCCCGCACAAGTAGGCTTGCATTTCCGGTCGGGCTGTTGCGGAGAACGCAAAGATTTCCGCTTCTTGCTGCCAGCTTACCCCAAGTACACGTTCGTTAGACTTCTGGGAACTGGACTTATCTAGATTGAAGACGACTGCTCCACCAGGTTTGGCGTCCTCCAAAGCTGTGAAAACTTCTGGCGAATTCGATACCCAGTTTAGAATCTCAAAAACCGGCTTTCTTAAGAATAAACCTCACCTGTTTCGCTTGTTCAACCGCTTCCTGAACCGTGTCGGCACTGTCGAGGTAGTCATCGACATAGTGCCTTTTGATGATGACCACCGCTGCTTCTGGGAACGACAGCTCCTCCGCATTCCGGTTATTCACGTACTGATGTGCAAATGCAGGCGAGCACGTTGACCCAAATGTGACGACATCCATCACGTACACTTTTGGCTTTCCTGCGCTGTTGTTCCGGAACGGGAACCACTACAAAAGAAGTAGAACGTTGATTTCACAGAACATTAATTACAAACTAATTTCATCAAGATTTCATCCCATTTGGCTAAATTCTGCATTAGCTTATGAAACAAAAACTGTGTTAGTGAAATTTCCATAAATAACAATGCTACTTTATATGTCTAAAAGATTTATTTGACTAATCGGAAAAGTTATTTTTTAATGAGTGCACTGTTCTGATGCACCAATAAAATTTTACCCGGCAAATGTTCCAAGTGTCAACTTAAGTACTAACCACCCGCATAATGTCTTCCATATTTCAAGCCACACTGCACGGTGCACAGCACCAGCCAACGGCACCGGGCCAATATTGCTGATGTCGCTGCAGACGTTTACGCCATGGAAGTTTATGAAACGAAACAGATCCGCTCGCTCTCTGGCCTTATCCATGTCCAACATCATCGAGGATACATACTGCGGTGCCGTTATCGGCATTGGACCCAGTACACCCGCAGCTCAAAATTTGTTTGCATCCAGCGCCACGCATCCATTCCCCTCGGACCGGCGGCGGTCCGAGTCCTGTGGTATGTCTCGCTGTCACTCGGTCGAACATTAACGACATTCCGCACGGCCGAGTTAAGCTCGGACTATCGTCCGCTCGTTTCGGGCAATCCTTGCCATCAGGTCGACCCGGTGGTGGCGCGGTGGTGGTGTGTGCCTGCGACGTTCCACTCCGTTTACGGTTGCTGCAATCTCTGATCGAATTTCCAATATCCCGGAACCAATTGTTCTGCCATTTGCAGCCATTATAGTCTCTAACCAACACCACTGACAGACGATGATTTATCGTGTCGATCGAAATAAATGTTGGAATAAAAATTCGAATACTTATGACGGCCACCTTTCGTCGGCGAGTCCTTCTCGTGTCCGACGGATTATTACCGTTGAGCTTGCAAAATAAATCATAACACTCGCACTCGACGCCCGGAATCCCGACACAGTAGCAAGCGAGCGAGCTAGCTGCCACAGCCAGCCGGATGATCGGCCAGGTTTGGCAAGCGGCCAATGAAAACTGTATTCTACAAAGGGTATTGCTTGAAGCGCAAACGTTTCGGGGTTGTTACTAGTCGACACCGAAAAAGTTTTCCCCACTGACGTGTGTGAGCAGAGGAAATCACACAATAAGTTGATTGCGATAATCGTATTCATGTTTGAGCAGTTGTTGAATTCTTGGTTTTAGTGCTAATGCAAATGAAAAATTTAGGTTGGCGTGCTCTTTCCTAGTGACTGTATAATTGCATCAAAAGAGACAGGGAGTACGTTCAACAAATCACTGCGTATATTTTATTTTATAACATATCATTAATATTGATGCCGCAATCGAATACGTTCATCGTTAAAAAGCAGATAGCTCAATAAAACTGAATCAAATTTGAAAATAAACTGTTTGAGGATGGTCTCTATTATACTGTCAAAACTGCTATATTATTAAAACAAAACCACCATTGATGTTGGTGAAAAAAACCGGCACCTCAAAGGAGTTTATGGATAGACTCGTCTGTGATCGTTTCCGTAAAAAATTATGTAACTAAACTATTGCAACATTTACACTGTTACGATCACACCGCACCTCGTGAGGATTCCTTCGTCATAACTTGACGATTTACTGTGGCGTTCGATTTGACCCTTTATCATTCCCAGTAGCAGTTCAGCGCGGTTGAATTCTTTTTTTTTTTTGCTCTACTCCGCACTCGCTCAGCCTCGCATGCCTTATTCCGGTCTGCAGGGACTGGACCGCCCTACAGCTCTGTGTGTCGCAGTACTGCACCGTAGCGGGATCATTGCGAATGCACATAAAATGCAATTTATATGTTAATACATTGGAATAATTTAAAACTCAAAAGAATGACTGTGCTCTCAGCTGGCACAGCCGGATGGAAGTCGACACATCCAAGAAAAAGGATTCTTGCTCCCGGGGTTGCCTGGTGTGAATTTCTCGCAAAAGTATAATCAAAACAAAATTACACACGACCCGCACACATACCGCTACACACATACACTCACACAAATAGCAGTTCGAAACGAGTTGGGAACCCCGAAACGACGGGTTTCTCTTTAGCCTCTTTAGCCGTTTCTCTTTGTGAAAAATGTAACTATAAACATCAGTTTTCCCGATGTGTACACAGTTTTCCTCCTGCAAACGATGCGACGTGCGATGCGTGGCAGGATAATAGGAAGCGTGGGAGTACGATGATGTCACACACTCTGAGTTGAGCGAGATAGGAACGGCACGAAACCAACGAAAAAAAAAATGGGAACAGCAGAAATTGTTTCCTCGAGGTTTCTCGACTCGTGCACTTTACTTGCACTGCACTGCATTGTATGCATGTATATCAAAATGATAGAACGCACGTGAATGTGCGCAGGAATGTGTGAAACGTTCGGTGAAAGTTTTCTTTTTTTTTTTCGAGGAAAGTACTGTTGTGCCGTCCTAGGAAATGGAACGCTTTCATGAGTGAGTAATGTGGCAGTCAACAGTATGTATGCTTAAGGAGCTGTTGCATCATTACCTCAGAGAAGTGGATATTATTCAAAGGTAACGTCTTTATTTGAACTAACAATGCGGAGAACATGTCTGGCTTCATGAACCGCAGAAGAATGTGAGCTACTTCTTGCACAAAACACTTCGTTATTTGTGCCAGTGTTACACTAATATAAATTTAGTTAGAATTTCGCATCGATTCTCACAACTAAGAAGAATGTGCTTTTTAATTTTTAACTCAAATTTTGTATGTATTATTATTCTGCTTTCTGCTCTCTGCTTTCTGCTTTCTGTTTTCTGCTTTCTGCTTTCTGTTTTCTGCTTTCTGCTTTCTGCTTTCTGCTTTCTGCTTTCTGCTTTCTGCTTTCTGCTTTCTGCTTTCTGCTTTCTGCTTTCTGCTTTCTGCTTTCTGCTTTCTGCTTTCTGCTTTCTGCTTTCTGCTTTCTGCTTTCTGCTTTCTGCTTTCTGCTTTCTGCTTTCTGCTTTCTGCTTTCTGCTTTCTGCTTTCTGCTTTCTGCTTTCTGCTTTCTGCTTTCTGCTTTCTGCTTTCTGCTTTCTGCTTTCTGCTTTCTGCTTTCTGTTCTCTGCTTTCTGCTTTCTGCTTTCTGCTTTCTGCTCTCTGCTTTCTGCTTTCTGCAGAAATCAAAATTCAAAATTCAAAATTCAAAATTCAAAATTCAAAATTCAAAATTCAAAATTCAAAATTCAAAATTCAAAATTCAAAATTCAAAATTCAAAATTCAAAATTCAAAATTCAAAATTTAAAATTCAAAATTCAAAATTCAAAAGTCAAAATTCAAAATTCAAAATTCAAAATTCAAAATTCAAAATTCAAAATTCAAAATTCAAAATTCAAAATTCAAAATTCAAAATTCAAAATTCAAAATTCAAAATTTAAAATTCAAAACTCAAAATTCAAAATTCAAAATTCAAAATTCAAAATTCAAAATTCAAAATTCAAAATTCAAAATTCAAAATTCAAAATTCAAAATTCAAAATTCAAAATTCAAAATTCAAAATTCAAAATTCAAAATTCAAAATTCAAAATTCAAAATTCAAAATTCAAAATTCAAAATTCAAAATTCAAAATTCAAAATTCAAAATTCAAAATTCAAAATTCAAAATTCAAAATTCAAAATTCAAAATTCAAAATTCAAAATTCAAAATTCAAAATTCAAAATTCAAAATTCAAAATTCAAAATTCAAAATTCAAAATTCAAAATTCAAAATTCAAAATTCAAAATTCAAAATTCAAAATTCAAAATTCAAAATTCAAAATTCAAAATTCAAAATTCAAAATTCAAAATTCAAAATTCAAAATTCAAAATTCAAAATTCAAAATTCAAAATTCAAAATTCAAAATTCAAAATTCAAAATTCAAAATTCAAAATTCAAAATTAAAATTAAAATTAAAATTAAAAATTGAAAAATTGGCAAGACAAAAAATCGACAATTCCGATCAAGATCCAAGACGGATAATTGACAAGACACAAAATTTTCAAAACAGAAAGCTGGCGATGCAGAAAATTTTCAAGATAGAAAAATGGCAAGACAGAAAATTTTCAAAACAGAAAGTTGGCAAGACAGATAATTTTCAAGACAGAAAGTTGGCCAGGCAGAAAGATGGCAATGCAGAAAATTTTCAAAATAGAAAAATGGCAAGACAGAAAATTGGTAAGACAGAAAGACAAAGCAGAATGATGGCAAGGCAGAATATCAGCAAAACAGAAAAATGGCAAGAGAGAAAGTTGGCAAAACATAAAGCAGGCAAAGCAGAAAGTTTGCAAGACAGATAGATGGCATGACAGAAAGTTGGCAAGACAGAAAGTTGGCAAGACTGAAAGTTGGCAAGACTGAAAGCTGGCAAGACAGAAAATTTTCAAGAAAGTTGGTGAGGTAGAAGGTTGACAAGACAGAAAATTTTCAAGACAGAAAGTTGGCGAAGCAGAAAGTTGGAGATGCAGAAAATTTTCAAGACAGAAAAATGGCAAGACTGGAAATTGACACGACAGACAGTTGACAAAGCAGAAAGATGGCAAGCCAGAAAATTGGCAAGACAGAAAAATAGCAACACAGAAAAATGAACAAGACAGAAAATTAACAAGGCAAAAAATTGGCAAGACAGAAAATTTTCAAGACAGAAAATTGGCAAGACAGAAAATTGGCGAGACAGAAAGATGGCAAGACAGAAAGTTGGTAAAAAGACTCTGCAGGCAAAGCAGAGAGTTTATACGACAGAAAGCTGGCAAGGCAGAAAAATGGCAATGCAGAAAACTTTCAAGATAGAAATTGGCAAGAAACTTTCAAGACAGAAAGTTGACAAAGCACAAAGATGGCAAGGCTGAAAATTTCAAGACAGAAAGCTGGCAAGACAGAAAACTGGCAGGCAGAAAGTTGGCAGGACAGTAAACTGGCAGGCAGAACGTTGGCAAGATAGATAATTTTCAAGACATAAAAATGGCAAGACAGAAAATCTTTTAGGTAGAAAGTTGGCAAGGCAGAAAGATAGCAATGCTGAAAATTGACAATATAGAATGTTGGTAAAACAGAAAATTGAGTAAGCAGAAAGTTTTTCAAGATAGGAAATTGGCAAGACAGAAGGGCACTGGGACTGGGACTGGGACTGGGACTGGGACTGGGACTGGGACTGGGACTGGGACTGGGACTGGGACTGGGACTGGGACTGGGACTGGGACTGGGACTGGGACTGGGACTGGGACTGGGACTGGGACTGGGACTGGGACTGGGACTGGGACTGGGACTGGGACTGGGACTGGGACTGGGACTGGGACTGGGACTGGGACTGGGACTGGGACTGGGACTGGGACTGGGACTGGGACTGGGACTGGGACTGGGACTGGGACTGGGACTGGGACTGGGACTGGGACTGGGACTGGGACTGGGACTGGGACTGGGACTGGGACTGGGACTGGGACTGGGACTGGGACTGGGACTGGGACTGGGACTGGGACTGGGACTGGGACTGGGACTGGGACTGGGACTGGGACTGGGACTGGGACTGGGACTGGGACTGGGACTGGGACTGGGACTGGGACTGGGACTGGGACTGGGACTGGGACTGGGACTGGGATTTTTATCGGCTGTCAGGCTTATTAAATCAGAACAGATTTTGTACTTTCTCCGACGTTTCGACTATATTTAGTAGTCTTTATCAAGGATTTACAAACAGACAGTATTAAATCCTCGATAAAGACTACAAAATATAGTCAAAACGTCGGAGAAGGTACAAAATCTGTTCTGATTTAATAAGACTGACAGCCGATAAAAATAAAATAGTGAAAATATATAGAATCGCAAAAATTCTACTGTCATTTATATAAATTTCAACCAAAATTAAAATCAAGCATTCTTGATTTCTTGATCATAAATGTAGGACTACCAATACTTTATACTAATCTCTCCATTAGACCCAGTATCGAAACATGTCACCGTCCTGTATGAAAACCGGAATCGCTGTCCGTCACATGAACTTTGCAGAGGCCATCCGCCTACTAGCTTACTGCCAATTTCAGCGTGCAACTGAACACTCTTCAAAAACTAATCAGCAGGTACTTGAAGGGATTTTCTCGTAAATTGAATTGTTAAACTACTACCCGGCTTAACGATGCCACCCCAGAGCAGTGCTGCAGTGCATCGTCATTTCCAGGGTTCAGGTTGAGAATCCTCGCCCGCCGACCAAAAACCCGGCATTCACCGGCGCCGTTCGTTCATAAAGTTTAATTAGTCAACTGAACGTGATCTAATAACCGTATAAACTAATTTTCTGGGCATTACATTCCGCTGTGGCCGACTTTTTGGTTGACCCTTAAAGTAATTTCCAACTTATAGCCAGCCCCGGTGCTGACTGTGACAGAAACAAGCGATACCATCATCATCATCGTCGCGTCGTGGTGCCGCCTAACGGAAGTTGAAACTAATATTCGGACGAGTTGATAATTACAACACGTGCCGTTCGATATGGTCCTGCCGGTTTGCAATGCGCTGATTGCGGTAATAGGGTTAGCTAAGGATTAATTTCTGGTCGCCTGTGAACCAATCAGTCTTAGTGTCATCGTAATATAATCAAATTTGCAGTTGTTCGGATAATATTCTAGCTCAATCAAATTACATCCCGAACGCTTACACTCTCGAAGCCTTTCAGTTAAATTCCACTCTGCCGAGCATAATAGCGCTACTGGACGTGAAGCACTCAACCGATATGACTCCATCTTCTGACAACCGAGATGAATGAGGACATAATTCGCTATTCAGATTGATTCGGAAATTTCAATAATTTTTAATCATCATAATTAAGCATCATTCCGATAAACATAATTCATCGCGTTTTCCCGCGCTCTCGCATTCCATGCATACGTTTCCGGACGCGTTTCGTTCCCGCAGTTGCCAGGCCACCAGCCCAGCACCGGGCGGCCGGCGATGGGGATTAAACAGATTGATTGAATTGAAATTTACGGGCGCGTGTAATCTGCCCACTTGTCCACACTCTTCCTAGCTTTCGGAACTAACAGCCAACGCAACGGTAACACGGACAGTTTACCCCCAAAAACTCAATCTGAGTGTGTGTGCTGGTGTGTGTACACGTATGTGTGGCTCGTTGGCTTTAGCCATTCTTTTGTGGCTCATCATCGCAATTCCCTGATATGGACCATTAATTAATGCGAGTAGTTTTTGGTCAAAAACGATGTCTTTATATTCGCTTTATTGATATCGATTTCAATGCAAATTAGCCGGTGGATAAATCCAACAAATGGCTTTTGGTCGAATCATTGAAAGTGGTCCAGTGAATGCTGGGAAAATCGGTCACTGGTCGCCGGTCGCCGGTCGACGGAAATGGTAAATAATGGAGATCATTAGGATGTATTAATTAGGAAAAACTTTCATTGTGTGTGAAGATGTGGTAAATAATGCATAACAGGGCGTTTGACGGTGGGATAATTAATGTTAATTCCAATGACTTGTTACACAGATTTAGTTTGTTTTGTGTTTCTATGTGTTGTTTTATGTTTTTAATGTGTGTGCAAAACGAATTTGTTCGAGTTAATTCTAGAAACTTTAGCATCTAGGGTTAGTTTTTATGCTCAAATAAAATATATGTTCACGACAATTTATCATTGTGTTTTTTGCGTCTGTCACAATGATAAATTTTCGTGAATACTTTTGTTTGACACAGAACTATCGTTAGGTTCATGGGATGATTAGTCGTGAATTCGAAAATCTTACGCAATGGAAAATCCATCCCAAGAACTAAGATTTGAACCATAGGATTTCTTTTACGCATCTTAACACTAAACCTACTAATCAGACCGGACCAAGTCGCAAAATTTAAAAAAATAAGTTAATGACAGCAACCGATCAAGAATTTCCTAAGCTACATTTTACTCTAATCAGATTACATAAATGTTGTAAACAGCCAGAGATACGAAAAAATTTCAAACGATTGATAGCTTTAAACTACACAGCAATAGCAAACTTTGACTTCGTTTTTCTCGAAATCAGGTTTTTGTCACTTGGTTCGGTCTGACTTAACACCGACCATATATAGATAGTCATTCGTATAGCCGCACTCTAGTTTTGCTTTCAAGAGGCATGTTTCGTTTATTTCTATAAAATTAATTCATTTAAATGATTCGAACTCACTTTTTGTTAAGACCTTATATATGTGAAAATAACCTTATAACCTTATTATGTGAAAATAGGGTAGATTTTCGTTTTGCCCAAATTTCAGCGAAAAAATCAATGTTTTGCTGGAAAATCCAAATCCAATCCGAAATAAATACTTAGTGTGCCGATCAGGGTTGATTTGCTCTTTTTACGTCTTTTTTGCTCTTTTGACCAAACAGAATTCGAAAAAGTGATTTATAGGACAAGTGTAGAGTTACTTATTATCTGCAATATTATTGAACAAAGTATAGTTTAATCTTTTGTGTTTATAGCGTTACAGAGCAGCAATGCCATTGGTAGCAAAAAGAGTGCTCTTTTTGCTACCAGCGGAGTATCAGTCCCATAGCGCCATAAATATAATAAATAAAAAGATACTTTCTTCAACGATATTGTAGATAATAGTCAACTGTACAATTGGCCTATGTATCACTGTTTTGACTGGAACGCTGTAGGCACTGTTTGTTTGACTGGGATGCTGTAGTCAAAAGAGTAAAAATAAAGTAAAAAGAGCAAATCAAGCCTGGTGCTCGTCTCCATTTAGGATCACTCCAAAAGTCGACTCCAAAAGTAAATTGAATTCGATGCGTTTTCTAGTGTTGCCATGTCCATTTTACATCAGCTCTCCTTAATTGCTGCTTTAGGGCTGCAGATGTTGTCAAACAGTTGACTGCTAGGTGGGCTATCCCAGCCAAGACTCCCCAAAGGTCCTTTATTGGATTGCGATCGGGACTGGTGACTTGATAGTCTGCCAGTTGATTGGGAGCTATCTTTCGGTGTTAGATTTAGCTTGTGTACCGACGTGATATGCACAGTTCGTCAAACCTGGAAAGCCTGGACCCGGAGGATTAAATCCCGGTTACTTCCTGGTAAGTCAAAAGTAGCCTCATTGGCCAGGAAACAGACAACCAACGGCGAAATAAAGTAATAAACTATTTCTTGGAATGCGCGGCCTAGTTCCCCCAAGGGTGCATGCAATGAAAGCAAGCATAAAACAAACTTCAATTGAATTCTTATTCCGCGTGCCTTTTGGCCCGGAGAATGAAGTAAACATGTGAACATCTCGGCGTGGTTTGCAGAAAAGCATCACGGTTGTTCTTTCGGCAGCCACAGGGGTTCTAAAGAGTTAGAGGGGTTCTAAAGAAGTCTCAAAGCGCAAGCGATGCTCTATGCTTAGCCAACTTTGGTTATGAATCTTTGCCTACCGCGGGGCTTTAATGAATCCACGAGTTAAAGGGACGAGCGAGGATCTCAACGCACGCTGTGCAGTTTGGCAGAATAGGAGAAAGCGTTTATAATGCGGAGAAACCACTTAGGGCAACCAAGCAGGTGAGGAAAACCTCCCCTTTAACGTTAGGATAGGTTAAGAACTAGTGCATGTAGAAAAAATCTGAGGGGTTGTGCAGAAGACACGACCGCATAGGTGACGTAGGACTACGTAAGTCTCTTTGTAGCGATAGTAGGATGTATCCATGTATGTAATAATACGATTCTTCATGTATACAACCTACATACGCAACTTTTATCCTAGTTTTAACATTGTATACGTACAATCTTCAATCGATTTCGGAGTTATTTCCATGAATTGATTGAATCCATTTTATTAAAACGAATCGAAGTCACACTAAACCTGTTTATACGTTGAATAGTGCTTTTCCTCTGGTAATCGGTAGACGGTACTCGCGAGTTTTCAAAACGCTGAAAAATTTGCGCAAAACTTTTCTGCAGTTTACCAAAGAAGAACAATGATAATAAAGCATTTACAAGCTGCAGACGTTTTGGTAGTGGCAGACAATGTCGCCCGTGACCAGAAAACTTATTCCCGCCATTTGTTGGTCGTTTGCAACGGCGAAAAGTTCAACTTTTCCCTCGCTGCCTGTGTTATGGTATTAACTGGGCAAGACAGTATAATAAACTCTTCAATCGTTGTGTGATCCTAAAAAGGACCGATTGTTTGCACCTAACGCAATTCTCTTTTCGGTAAATTGGAGTACCGATAACCGCTAACCAGGCACGGCTTGTTGCAACGAATAAACCGGAAAGCATCCCGAGCAGGAGCGAAGAACAAAATAATATCAAAATGTGTTATTGGAAATCGAATAACTCATATCAAAATTTAGTCTTGTTTTGGCTGACATAGTTGGTAAAATAACAAAAAATAATGTAAAAATTTTACCCCTCTAAGGCCAAAAGAATAACTACTCGTGTTATTTGAATAACAAAGTAATAACATGACTGTATTCAGAGTTTAGAATAATATATTTTAGTATTATTAAGGTATTGAATAACAAATGCAGTAGAATATGAGATATTAAAAAATCATTTTATAAAATATTTATAATCTAAAATCTATTTAATCAATAAAAAAAACTGTATGAAATATGTCGAATGTCATTTTAAGGCCAAAATAAGATATGATAACAAAATCAGTTATTAAACTCATCTTACAACCACTATTTTAAATATCTACTCAATAACAAAACGTGTTATCAATGTATCTCCATATCTATTCGATAACAAAATATACCATTATAACACAGTTTGATATTGTTTTTATATTATTTTGCTCTTCGCTCCTGCTCGGGATCAGCAGCTATGCGATCGACGAAGGCGTTCGTGTATGGTCATGAGTCACTATGAAGTACCAGTCCAGGTGGTCAACTGCAAGTAACGTGGCATAATTCTGGTCATTTTGTTGTCGCGAGCAGCACATTTCCTGCCAATTCCAGAACTTCAGCAGCCAGATATTCCATCACGGCAGCGAGACGAATGCTCCAGCGCCAACACACGCTCAACGTACTTTCCTTTCCTCAGCAGTCGATGAACATGACCAACTGACGACGATGTGCACCGTAAGGCAAACAATGTTTCAAATACAACCTTTAAAATCAAGCCACGGATGTGACGCGAAAGCTGCCTGTCCGATGTGTCGCCAACGGAAGCCACTGATCGACTGACGATGCGCAGTAAAAGGCATAGCCGGTAAAACCATATCGTTCACTGGCGGATGAGTCGATGGATTCTTCGGTTTTTTTGGCGTTTCGCTTGGTGAATTTGGATGTCTTTGTTGCCTTATCCGGGGAAGCAGCAACAGCTGAAGCTCAACTTCAATCAAATTCTATAGGGCGTAAATTAAATACAATCAGAACGAAGCTTAACCCATAGCTCATATCGTATATATTTCCGTCATCCGTGCTAGGGAAGCACTGACGAGGGAAGGCAAAAATATGAAAATAATTCAATTTTTCAATGACGCGCATTGAAAATCAATAGTTTTCTATATTTTCATTATTTTCCAAATCGATTTTCCGATCAATTGGTGTAAATATCATGGAAATCTATTAAAAATTGACTGAATTATAAGCCGTAGCGTGAAAACGCATTTCCACTTTGATGGCGTCATTTCCAACAACCAATCACGAAGCGAGAATTCTGGTAAAATATAGGTTCATTATTTTCAATTTTTCAATAGTTCAACATCAAGAATCCATACTTTTCTTCAATTGGGTCAATTATTAGTAGATTTTCTCTGGCTCTCTCAAGCTCCCACCTGGCGCCTCCAGGTGAGCTCCAGGTCCGCAGATCTAAGTCAAATGATGACGGTCGATGGCCTTACCCGGAAACGCTTCATGTACTTACTGAAGCAGCTAAGCTAGGAGGTGCGAACTAGAGCGCCTGTTCTCCTGGTGAGGGGCGGCTCACGCAGCGTCTGTCTCGTAACGGGCGGCTGAATATGAAATGCAGTATCCCGCAAGCTATACCTAAGATGGCAGACCCATCAGCGGGATGTAGGTATCGCGACCCCGGTGAGGTAGTATACCGAAAACACAATTACCACGAACAACGAACAAAGAAATTCAGGACGGAACAATCGGTATAGGACACGACAAGGGACAAGGAAACGATTAAGGGATAACGATTGGAAACTTGGTACCTGGAATGTCCGAACTCTCCATGAACAGGCACAGGCTGACTTGCTTGCTCGAGAGCTGCATCAACTCGGAGTGGAGATCGCTGCTATTCAGGAAGTTCGGTGGCCAAATTCCGGAGAAAGGGAGTTCCGTGCAGTAGACCCTATTGCAGGCACTTCCTTCAAGTACCACATCTACTACAGTGGCGGTAAGAAAGCAGAACATGGAGTCGGTTTCGTAGTGTTGGGAAAACAAAAGCAACGAGTTATCCGGTGGAGGCCCGTAGATGACGTATATGCGTGTTGAGGATTAAGGACAAATTCTTCAACTATAGCCTAATCAACTTATACGCACCGACCGAAATGATAAATCCGATGATGCTAAAGACGAGTTTTACGACAAGCTTGAGAGGACCTATGGAGAGTGCCCAAAACACGACGTGAAAATCATCATCGGAGATGCAAACGCGCAGATTGGGAGGGAGGAATTCTTCCGTCCAGTTATTGGAAGACATAGCCTGTATCTGTCGACCAATGATAAAGGTCTGAGGCTCATAAATTTTGCCGTGGCCAGAAGGATGGCCATCTGTAGCACCTACTTTCCACGTTTGAATATTCGGAAATACACCAGGAGGCATCCAAATGGAGACTCTAGCTCTCAGATCGATCATGTCTTGATTGACGGTCGACACTTTTCGGATGTTATCGATGTACGATCTTTTCGTGGACCAAATAACGATTCTGACCATTATCTCGTAGTGAGTAAGATTCGCGCAAGGCTGTCGAACACGGCGAAAGCTCGCACTGAGAGGACGCTGCGTTTCAACAACCAGCAGTTAACGGCAGTGGAGTACGCGAGGAAGCATGACCAGCGAATCGCAGAACAACAGGTAGAAGAAGAAGATATAAATGGGCTGTGGAGGAACATCCATGGTGCCATCCAAACAGCAGCGAAAGAGGTGGTAGGCACGACGCGTGGAAGACAGCGTAACAGCTGGTTTGATGCCGAATGCTAGAGAGTGACAGACGAAAAGAACCAGGCCAGGAGTCGTATGCTCACTGCGGCAACGCGTCAAAACAGAGAGAGATACAGAGAGACTAGAGCTGCGGAAAAAAGAATCCATCGTCTAAAGAAACGCGAGTACGAGAAGCACGTGCTCGCCGGCGCAGAGGAGCGATACGCCAGCAACGACACACGGAGTTTCTATAAAACGGTGAGATGCAGGAATTTTGCCATGCCTGTGATGTGCAATGATAGTGCTGGCACTTTCAGACACTATTGAATGGAGAGGTAAATGTGGAGATCAGCAGGTACAGGATAGAAATTGTAAGCGATGGTCAAGGCGTGGAGCCACCAACACAGGAGGAGGTTAAGAAGGCAATCAGTGAGCTGAAAAACGGTAAGGCTGCTGGGAAGGACGGTATCCCGGCTGAACTTCTAAAAGCGGGGAGCGAGCAGCTGTACGAAGCAATCCACCGGATCATTGTCAGGATATGGGAGGAAGAACAAATGCCGGAGGAGTGGTTGGATGGCCTCATTTGCCCAATTTTCAAAAAGGGACATCGAATGGAGTGTAAAAACTATCGAGGAATTACATTTCTCAATTCTGCCTACAAGGTGCTTTCCCGTATCCTGTTCTGCAGACTGAGACCGTTAGCGGAGTCCTTCGTCGGCGAGTACCAAGCTGGGTTTCGTGAGGGTCGCTCCACGACGGATCAGATGTTTACCCTGCGTCAGTTGCTAGACAAGTTCCGGGAGTACAACTTGCAGACACACCATCTGTTTGTGGACTTTAAAGCGGCGTACGATTCAGTTAAACGAAATGAGCTGTGGCAGATAATGCTAGAACATGGTTTTCCGACGAAACTAGTTACGCTGATTCGTGCGATGCTGGACGGATCCAAATCATGCGTTAGAATAGCGGGTGAGACCTCAGCTGCTTTCGTGACGTTGGATGGACTGAAGCAAGGGGATGCACTCTCTAACCTGCTATTCAACATTGCCTTGGAAGGTGCATTACGAAGAGCAAACGTGGTAAGGAATGGAACTATCATCACGAAATCTCACATGCTTCTTGGTTTTGCGGATGACATCGATATTATCGGAAACAACCGTAAAGCAGTGGAAGAGGCATTCAGGCCCTTTAAAAGGGAAGCTGCGAGATTGGGACTTACCATTAATACCGCCAAAACGAAGTACATGGTTGCTGGTAGGGAACGTGGGAGCTCAAGTGGTGTTGGTGCCGAGGTGGAATTAGATGGGGAACGATATGAAGTAGTGGAGGAATTTATATACCTTGGTACACTCGTGACATGTGACAACGATGTAAGCCGCGAAGTGAAACGACGAGTTGCAACCGCGAATCAGTCTTTCTACGGATTACGTAGCTAGCTGAAGTCCCGTAGTTTGCAAATTCGCACAAAACTGGCGCTCTTCAGAACACTAATCCTCCCGGTGGCCCTTTACGGACACGAATCATGGACGCTAAAGGAAGCTGATCGGCGAGTGCTTGGGGTTTTTGAGCGTAAAATTCTGCGATCTATACTTGGTGGCAAAATGGAAAATGGAGTGTGGTGCACCGCATGAATCACGAGCTGTACCAAGTATACAAATATGCTGATATAGTGAAGGTAGTGCAATGTGGCAGGCTGCGGTGGGCTGGACACGTGGCCAGAATGCCCGACGAAAGAGTAGCTAAAACTATTTTCAGCAGAGAACCAGGAAGAGGCCGTAGACTCCGAGGCAGACCCCGCACCCGGTGGGTGTGTGCTGTCGAAGACGATGCACGTTCAGCTGGTGTTCGTGGGGATTGGAGAACGGCAGCCCAGGACCGACGGTACTGGAGGACCATAATTCGTTCGGCGCAGGATCAGTGACGGACCGTTGCTACTAAAGTAAGGTAAATATTAGAAGATTTTCCAATCGATTGGTGTAAGAATATTGAAAATCGATCGGAAAACCGCTGAACTATTAGCGCTCAAAACCTATCATTTTTCGTGACGCTCGCATTTTTCGATTTTTTGGAATGACACCCTATCTCAAAACTTGCCGTAAGACGTAGTCCTACGTCAAAAAATGGAAAACCGACAACAAATTACAGGAAACAGAAGTCAAACATGCTACCTACAGATGGCAAAAAGACAATGAATAGTCATATTTTTGTCGTCTTTTTGCCAGCTTTTCATCGTATTTACACTATCTTTTCATCGCTTTTTTTCATCATTTTATCACATTTGCGTTAGACCAACCTTCTGTTTTTGTATTGACCTTCAAAATGAGGTCAGGCATTTAATTACTTATTTATTGTGCCTGGCAGCTAAATCTGGACTATTTTCCTTAATACCAATGTATATGACGGAGCGAAACAGAAACATTGTCGTTGTCGCTCTTTTTTTACTACAGTGATTTCAGTTGGTCGCAGTTTGATCGCAGTTTGGTGCAGACGCACTTTCAAACTGCAGAGTCCAGTTTGGCGAGAAGTGTGATTTATAACGGTAGTTTTTACAAGTTTCTTCCGGAGGGGACGGTAGAAGAATGGACCAAAGGTGTTCATAGTATCCAAACAGAGTGGGACAAAACGTGAAGGGGAAAGAGTTTCTCTTTACCCAGGCTGGCTGATCCAAAAGTGAAGAAAATTTTAAACCTTTTCCATAAAGTCCTTCAAGGTCCCTTTGTCACATGGCAAAAAATACGAAATATTCTTGGTAAGAAACCTCTGTCGCTGTGTTTACCAATATATTTCAGCTAGCCTTAAATTTGCGGAAATGTTTGCCTAAATAGTATAACGAAAACAAAATTGATCTTCATTCTCAATATACGATTTCATTTATTTTTGGAAATCACAAAAGGTTGTAAATATCGAAGCCCAAACCATTTTTTTCCATTCAATTCTCAAACTGGAAATGCCACGAAATCAATTCGGAACATCTCAATTTCAGCCGATAGTATAAACACCCCCCATATTTCGTAGATTAAAAGTGAAGCCAAACCGCTGCTGCTGCTGCTGCCTGGCTGCAAATAAAAACTTGGCCGTGTTACCGACATAAAGGCAGTGTTTTTAATTTCCGGCTTTCATATCGCGCCGCGCCTTTTGCTTTGCTTTGCTGCACACTTCATAAGCACAATCGTCGCCGGTGCCGCCGCCATCGCCACCGCTGGCGCTGCTGTTTTATTTCTCGTCCTTGAAGCAAAAAGCCAGCAAGAAACCCGAATTTTTGGCAGCAAAAAAACGATGTTTTGTGCTGTGGGCTACTTGCTGGCTTTAAAATTGGGTTATTATTTATGGGAAGTGGAGTAGGCCTTTTTCCCAGACACACACCCACTCTCGCACATACACACACCAACGAGCGGCCCTCACTTCTGTATGGATGGACCAACTGAAAGGATGATGATGAAAAATGGAAAGCACACCCTCGCAGTCCGGCTTGCGGCCGTCCCGTCCGTCGAACTCGTTTGTTTAAGAACAGAGCACACAGCTGATGAAAGTACGTTTTTAGGGAGATAGAGTGCGAAAAAAAGTGCAGCATCCTTGCTTTCACCACCGTTATCATCACTTCCAGTATTATTATGACAGTGTTGAGTTGAAAAACAGGGGAAAAGCTTTGCATATTTTCAAGTCGTGAAAATTGAGTTTTAGTGTTATTTCCGAAATCTTTTTCTGCCCAGCGAAATTAAATTGGTCCATAATCATTTGCTGGCTGTGGGTTGGTGGCGGTCGGTTTTGCAAATTGCGCTTAAATTGAAGAAAAATGTGCGCAATAAATTAGATGAATTTTTTGTCTTTGATGAGAGGTTTAACTGTTTTACTTCACTGTTGAACTTGAAATAAAATGAAAAATTCATTACAAGCATTATCCTGACCAACATTTTGGAATAATTTGACCAGCAAATAACTAGATATTTTGCAGCTTTATTTAATCTCTTAATCTAATAGAACACAATGGTTTCCTGGATAAACTTCAACCCATGTTTGAACGTTGATCTTGTGAGCAGCGCATACAGCAGTGCAGCCAGTGCCGAGTAAACTACCAACCGAATCAAATAGTGAGCCAGCAGCAGCCGGAAACACTTCCGCTGGGATTGTTTTAGATTTTCAAGACTCTCCCGGACGATGTACTTTCGCAGCCCGAGCAGATAGGTTAGGAAAAAGTCGCCCCAGTTGATGTTCTTAATGTCGGCCGGAAAATAGTCCCGATCCTCCGGTGCCATGCTGTCGTAGACTTTTCGCATTTTGTCGTTGATAAATATCCACTCGTTGGTGGTGAAGAAGGTGAGAACATCACTGAACTGCTGAATTTTCCGATAGATATATAAAACCCTATAAAATAGAATCGATAGGAAAAAGGCAATTTCTGGCATCTTGGAAACAATAACTTACTTCGGTTCCATCCCATTTAACTTCGCCAGGCAATCAAACAAAATTGCTGGAATGAAATGATAGAACAGTTGTAGCACATAGTAAACGTTAGCTGATGGCGTGAGTTTGCACGTCGGATACCACAACGCATTTAATGGCAGAAGCTGTAGAATGTAGTCCTTGGAATATTTACTGACATCAGAGAATGCAAAGGGTTTATCCAGTCGAGTCGTGCAGTTAAACACATTTTCAGCCGAACCGCAAACTTGATTCGGCTGCTTGGTCGACGTATACCATATGACAGCAAGACTAGAGTTTACCACCAAATCCGCAGGAATAATATCTACATGATAATCACTATTGCAGTGCAAAACACGTAGA
This sequence comes from Sabethes cyaneus, assembly GCF_943734655.1. Taxonomy (NCBI): domain Eukaryota; kingdom Metazoa; phylum Arthropoda; class Insecta; order Diptera; family Culicidae; genus Sabethes; species Sabethes cyaneus. Next base: position 210,583,385 of record NC_071354.1, on the reverse strand, counting down.
ATACCACATCCGAATCCAGTCACTACGCCATTCAGACCATACACGTTGTCAGTCCATCCTTCAATGGGATCTTCCGCAGTTGAAATTACTTTCAAAATAAAAGAAAATTTTCATTTAGATGAACGGAACAATAAAAAAGCTCAAAACACCAACCAATGGACGGTCTAATCACCGCTACCGGCAGTCGACCGCAGTAGCCCCGAATGGCGTTCTCCGCCAGTGCTTTGGCGTAGGTGTACGAGTTCGGCCATGGATGCATAATCTTTCGGCTTAACGCATCCAAGTGCTGCTCCTCCGTCACTTCCACCAGTCGAGCCATCGCCATCGGGTCGACGTTCATTTCGTAGAACTTTTCCGCAACCACCTCCTGGTTGCAGTTGGAGTACGCCGTCGAAATGTACAAAAAGGAAACCAGGTTTTTCATGTCCAGCGCAATTTGCAACAGTTCATTAGCGCCGGTTACGTTCGTTTTGATGATAGTCTTCAGGGAAACATCGAACCGCACGTCCGCGGCGGAGTGAATTACGATATTGACATTCCGCCGCAGGTAGTCCAGCTCCGGCTCGGTCAGGCCGAGCTTGCCGTCCTCCAGGGTGCCCTCCATGATGCGTAACCTGTTCCAGTAGAAGTCCGGTTGTTTGGCGTACCTTACGTATATCTGAAATATATTCAGAGCAAAGCCGGTTGCATTGTTTGAGTGAGGTTGTTGTTGATTGATTGAAAACAGGAGGTTCGGAAAACTCCTTTCCGGTTCAGAGTAATCAATTAAAATGAATTACAGCTACCTAGTTGGCAGTCAGTCTTTCTTTGAAACGTTTTCAATTAAATCAAGTACAACCAGTAGTTGAGCGGGCTAGCAAAAATGAGAATCAAATTATAATAAATTCTTTATTAAGCGTATTTCCAGCTGTCGAAATAATTGAGCAGCAATCTTTCGTGGCAGCAGTGTTCAAAAATTCATAGCAGCAAAAAACTCAATGAGATTTCAAACACATGAAATTTCAACCTTGATCACATGCGCGAAACTCACATATGAATTTCTCTCGCTATTATACGCGATGTCTCTGTTGCTATGCGATGTGAACCAAATTCAGCTGTGAGCATTTTGCTTAATTCTTCCACAGCTGGCATTTCATACAACGAACCAGAGAGTAAAAGAGAATCTACCGTCAGAGAAAACATCAGCAGCGAAAAATGCAACACACATTCATGAATTAAGATGGCAAACATATTGGCGGAATTTACATTTCCCTTTCACGAAAATCGACATTTTCTTAACTAGAAAGTAATAAGCCTAATAAGAATTAGATAAACATGTAATTTAGATGTGCGTTTCAGTTTAACTTTGCGATTTATTTAGAGATTTATTCCCTCACGCTCACTCACAGTTACGTATCGCACGAGAGAATGCCTATGCTGTTCAACAAGGAATTTGTATGTATATGTGTAAAGCTCCGGGTAGCAGTTGAAGCAAAGCAGAATGTGAACAAGCCGGAAAAAATGTGTGTGAGTTTTGTGCTTCTTGCTATGAAAACAGAAAAACTCACGCTTGATTTTTTTCTGCCTAGGATCAAGCTGACTTGATTCACAGTTGATTTTAATTTTTGATGAGTTTTGAGGTTTTGAGTATTTACCATCACTGCGTGACGTGACAGTGAGTCACGATAAATTCTCATTTACGAAGAAATTTTGATAAGATTACATCTTTGCAGAGCTTTTGTTGGTGTACTCTAACGTACCATATTAGAAAATAACATAACAGCGAAAACGGGGAAAATCTCTTAAGTGCACTTATTGCTTGAAATATAACGAACAAGTGCACCGAAGATACCGAAACGATTTAAGCTAAAATAGTACTTTTATGAGCGATTGCGCACTTATTGATTGAACAATTGGAGGAATACAATATTGTCACACTTTTATTAATCTTATTCAGACACAATTGATCGCTAATTTAGGGTTTTCCTAATGATCACACCTCTTAAAGATATCACTAAATAGTAAGTTTAGTGGATATTTTATCCAACCTGTGTTATTTTTCTAGATGCTTTAAAGCGAGACGGCCGCAGGCAGCACGTGTTTTCCGGTGGCGCGCCACATAACCGTATTGTCAAGCAGTGTTATGCCAAATGACTTTATGACATACACTTTACAAACAAACAACTAGCTTAACCTTAAGACTGTTAAACGTCCGGATAATGCGTGTCGTCAGTTCCTAACCCAACAATAGTGGTTCACAGCCAGTTCCTACCCAGTAACTCCTATCCTAACATATTCGTGGTACCAGCCGGAGTACGAGCGACCTTGGTGGAGATCGCATGACCAACCCCGGTAGAAGCCAAGGCTGACAGGGGAGGGGAGCTCTTTCGAGCTTTGTCGATCCTCCGGCGAGGTTGGTGCCGCAGGCCATCCAAGCCGCCACCATGAATAATTAATAAGCAATGAACGAAGAACAAGAAAATTAGGGCCGAAACAATCGAAATAGAACCATGCGACACAAACGGACTGTGGCTTGGAAATTCGAAACGTGAAACAGCCAATCTACAATTTACAAAGAAGCAATCGAGTGCACTCTGATGTATTGAAGCGCCGTAAGTTCGACGTCGTAACACTGCAGGAGGAGTGCTAGAAGGGCTCGACCGTATGCACGTTCAGAGACCAGCCAGATCAGACCTGCGGTAACGCAGGTAACGGAAACGAGTCGGGTGCGGTTTTCTTAGCAATGAGCAAGATGCAGAAACCGCTGATTGGGTGATAGCCAATGTGGGGGTTGCATACCCCTGATACAGAACATCGCTTATCCTAGCATCAGAACAGTTACGTTGCGCTACCGTCGCGATAAATACGGTGACCGCGTTCAACGACGAAATCAGATGCTCCGAACTCCGAATATAAATGGAACGGTTCGATGCGACCATAGCCAAAATAAAAAACCCGATTTAATCCACCTAGTGGTGAAAGGAACCTTTGTTATACGGTCTTACTTGCTATTTGAGATAGAAATCGACACGTCTTCGAAACATAATTCATCTATTGGTTAACGTTGCGTGGTGCGTTGGTTTTCATTAAATTTTTGGAAATTTAATAAGTTTACAAAATTTGAACAAAATAGCAGCACCTATAAATTTTGATAGATCCTTTTTTCATGAAATTACTGAGTAAGGGTAAGCTGGTTGTTTCTAATTTGAGTAAGTGCAAGTAAAAGCAAGTTATAAGAGAAAATATTATTCTTTAACATATACATTGCGTAGTAAAAGTCTAGTTCATAGGTTTTTGAACTACGCATAAATTTCTGTAACGCCATTATTTTTGATTGACATCAATAAAGTTTTCTTGAATAAATTTCATCAAATTCTATAGACCTTCGATTACTCACGCTGTTGCATTTTGTACAACACGTGTAGGTTTTTGAATGCCATATTGTTATAAAGTTACAAATCTCTGCTTAACTAACGTATGTTCTTCAATTACCTTGTTATGAGCAAAATGTCATAATTATGCATTAATACTTTAAATTGTTGGGCAAATAGATCAGCATAAACTGACATCACAGAAACGAAGCAATCAGCATGTGAGTTGTACCGCGATTGGCCCTGGAAGTTTCTCTCGTTTCTTCATATGTAAAAATGGTGTCTGTATGCAGCAACACAATTAGCAAATATAAAATGTTTAAAATGTATCTGTTGGTAGTCGAGTCATTCGGGGTCAAAATTAAGGCTTTTTTTTAATCAAAGTTCTACAGTACCTAAACAAACAAACATAGAGGTATACTATATTAATCAAAGTTGTGTATTTTTACTATTTATACAATTTTGTAATACATGAAAAAGGAATGCAACAATTACAAAAAGAGCTAAAATAGAAAAAACTGATCTTACAAATTCATATACAATGAATAAGATTTTTCTCTCTTCGCTTAATAGATAGAAGGTTACTGTATTCAACAAAATTTCTTGTAATAATATGTACTAAAACTTTGCAAAACACATCAATGTGTTATATTGAAACTGAAGAAAAATAATTTTTTTATTTCACTTATAGGGGGATTAATCAAAATTTAAATTGCACCAGACGATAGAACTTTCAATTTCAAGAAATTCTTCCGAAGGTTCCATAAACCTAAAACCAAGTTTTCCCAGTCAAAATTCTAATGCGCATGTCTTTTTGGCTTTGGCTGGTAAATGGCTAGGTAATGCGTACCATCGGTGCCTTGTGCACTGGGCATAAAATAGACCCCACAGTGGTTCACAGCCTCTTACCTAGCAACTCCCACCCCAACCTCCTCGTGGTACCAGCCGGGATACGAGCAACCTCGGGTGGAGATCGGGTAACCAACCCCGGTGGAAACCAAGGTCGTATGCTGACAGGGGGGGGAGGGCTCCTTCGAGCTACGTTGGCCCTCCGGCGATACTGTGGGGTTGGTTGCGGGCTTTGCAAGCCTGAACCACTAAAAAAACCAAAGCAATGGACTCCGTAAGTAATAATAATAACTCTAATCGGAACAATCGGCAAAGACCCAGGCGACGAAAACGGACTAACGATTGGAAATTAGGAACATGGAACTGTCGGTCTCTAAATTTCCTCGGAAGTACCCACGTGCTTTCTAAAGAAGTGAAGAGCCGCAAGCTCGACATCGTAGCGCTGCAGGAGGTATGCTGGAAAGGAACGATGGTACGTACGTATAGAGATGGTCATACCATCTACCAGAGCTGCGGCAATACACACGAGCTGGGCACAGCTTTTATAGTGATGGGCGAGATGCAGAAGCGGGTGATCGGGTGGTGGCCGATCAACCCCCGAATGTGCAGATTAAGAATCAAGGGCCGATTCTTCAATATAAGCATAATTAACGTGCACAGCCCTCACCTCGGAAGTACCGATGATGACAAAGACGAATTCTACGCGCAGTTGGAGCGTGAATACGACCGCTGCCCAAGACATGATGTCAAAATTATCATCGGGGACTGTAATGCTCAGGTTGGTCAGGAGGAGGAATTCAAACCGGTGATTGGACGGTTCAGCGCTCACCCGCAAACGAACGAAAACGGCCTAAGACTTGTCGACTTCGCCGCCTCCAAGAACATGGCCATACGTAGTACCTTCTTCCAGCATAACCTCTACCATCGGTACACCTGGAGATCACCCAACCAGACAGAATCACAAATCGACCACGTTCTGATAGATGGTCGGCACTTTTCAGACATTATCGACGTCAGAACCTATCCGGACGCTAACATTGATTCGGATCACTACCTAGTGATGGTAAGGATACGTCAAAAACTATCTGTTGTGAACAACATACGATACCGCCGCCCGCCACGGTATAATCTAGCGCGACTGAAGCAACCAGAGGTCGCCGAAAACTACGCGTTATCTCTCGAAACCGCGCTGCCGGAAGAGGGAGAGCTGGATGAAGCCCCTCTTGAAGACTGTTGGAATGCCGTGAAAACAGCCATTAACAGCGTAGCGGAGAACGTCCTAGGCAGTGTGGCACCGAATCGACGTAACGAATGGTTTGACGAGGAATGCCAGCAGATATTGGCTGAGAAGAACGCAGCGCGGGTACAAATGCTGCGTAGAGCCACCCGTCAGAATGTGGAGCGATACAAACAGAAGCGGAGACAGCAAACCCGACTCTTCAAGGAAAAGAAGCGCCACCAAGAGGAGAAGGAGTGCGAAGAAATTGAACAGCTGTACCGCTTTCACGACACACGGAAGTTCTATCAGAAACTCAACGGATCTCGCAAAGGCTTCGTGCCGCGGGCCGAAATGTGCAGAGATAAAGATGGAGGTATCTTGACTGATGACCGTGCGGTGATCGAAAGGTGGAAGCAGCACTACGATGAACACCTGAATGGCGTGCAGGCGGAAGACCACGATAGCGGAGGAAGTGACCACATTGGTGCAGCAAGCGACGAAGGTGTGCCACCCCCATCGATAAGGGAAGTTAAAGAAGCCATCCAGCGGCTGAAGAACAACAAAGCAGCGGGAAAGGATGGCATTGGAGCGGAACTTATTAAAATGGGCCCGGACAAGTTGGCCGGCTGTCTGCATCAATTGATTGTCAAGATTTGGGATACGGAACGACTGCCGGTGGAGTGGAAAGACGGGGTTATCTGCCCTATCTACAAGAAAGGTGATAAGCTGGATTGTGAGAACTACCGAGCCATCACTATCCTGAATGCCGCCTACAAAGTGCTGTCCCAAGTCCTCTTTCATCGACTATCGCCAATAGCCAATAGATTTGTGGGAAGTTACCAGGCCGGCTTCATGGAGGGTCGGTCTACAACAGACCAAATCTTCACCCTGCGGCAGATCCTCCAGAAGTGCCGTGAATTCCGAGTCCCCACGCACCACCTGTTCATCGATTTCAAAGCCGCATATGATAGCGTAAACCGACAAGAGCTATGGAAAATTTTGGACGAAAACGGCTTTCCGAGTAAGCTTACTAGACTTATCATGGCTACGATGGATGGGATCCAGTGCTGTGTGAGAATCTCGGGTGGATTGTCGGACCCATTCGAATCTCGCAGGGGACTTCGACAAGGAGATGGTCTTTCCTGCCTGCTATTCAACATTGCGCTTGAAGGTGTTATAAGGCGAGCGGCGATCGAAATGCGGGGCACGATTTTCAATAAATCCAGTCAATTTATCTGCTTTGCTGACGACGTGGATGCTGTCGGCAGAACATTTGAGGCGGTGGAAGATCAGTACACCAGACTGAAACGCGAAGCAGAGAAGATTGGATTGCAGATAAATACGTCTAAAACGAAGTATATGCTGGCGGGCGGGACCGAGCGCGACAGGGCTCGCTTGGGCAGCACCGTGGTAATCGACGGGGATGAGTTCGAGGTAGTCGACGAGTTCGTATACCTTGGCTCGCTGGCAACAGAGGACAACAATACCAGCCGTGAGATTAAAAGACGTATTATCAGCGGAAGTCGGGCCTACTACGGACTCCACAAACACTTGCGGTCGAACAATCTGAGCCCCCGTACAAAGTGCACACTGTACAAAACGCTAATTAGACCGGTTGTCCTCTACGGGCACGAAACGTGGACATTGCTAGAAGAGGACCTACGAGCACTCGGAGTTTTCGAACGGCGGGTGCTAAGAACCATCTTTGGCGGAGTGCAAGAGAACGGTGTATGGAGGCGAAGAATGAACCACGAGCTCGCGCGTCTCTACGGCGAACCAAGTATTCAGAAAGTGGTTAAAGCTGGACGGATTCGTTGGGCAGGACATGTTGCTAGAATGCCGGACAACTATCCTGCAAAAATGGTTTTCGCATCAAATCCGGTAGGAACAAGACGAAGAGGGGCACAGCGAGCGAGGTGGCAAGACCAGGTGGAGCGAGATCTGGCGAGCACTGGGTGCCCGCGGAACTGGAGATCAGTTGCCATGGACCGAAACAGATGGAGAAATTATACTGCGCAGGCCTTGTCATAAGACGTCAGGCCAATTAAGTAAGTAAGTAAGTAAGTCTTTTTGGCTTTGGACCATTGTGCGCACGAGTAACCGAATTACAAAAGTCGGCGCGAGTGTTGGAGGGTTAATATCTTTTGATCGACAAAACCGATTCTTCTGAAATTTTGCAGATATATTTGTAGCATTAAAATCTCTAATTTGATGCCAAAATAATTCAAACTAGATAAATCATCTTAGATGAAATCGTTATAAATTATTGTAAATTTTAATGTGTTGTATTCAATTGATCATAACTCTCAAATTAAACATCCAATCAAAAAACAAATCAATAGTGATCTATTAGGTTATGTTACCTGTCAAATGAGACTAATAGCGTCTAAATCGCTTTAGTCATTTCTAAGAAACAGGCGATAATTATTACCTTGTCAAAACAGGTTTTTTAAGCATAACTTTTAAACTGATTGTTTGTTTTCAATAAAATTTATCCGAAAAATTTAGTGTTAACAAGAGCTTTCATTCGATACCAAGATCGTTGAAATCGGTCATTTGGGTACGGAGAAAATCGTGTCACGTAATTTTTACTTTTTTACTTATAACTTTTAAACGAAATGTCGGACCTCGAAACAATTCAATAGTGATATACTAGGCAATAATACCTTTCAAACAAAAGTAATAGCGAACAAATCGGTTCAGCCATCTCCGAGAAACAGGCGATAGAAAAGTTGCGCTCCGCACATACATACACACATACACACACACACACACACACAGACATTGCTCAGTTCGTCGAACCCTGTCGATTGGTATATGTGGCTCGGCCCTCCGGGCCTCGGATCAATTTCGTGTTTTTCGACCAATTCCTAAACCTTTGTTATAGTATAACAAAGGTAAAAACTGGTTCGGTACGACAATTGGTAACCAAAAAATTTTTGTTGGTGAAGTTTATGGTTCGGTAAGACCAAAGATGGATGAATTGGAATTCGGTAGAAGCATTGGCGAATAAAATGATTCTGTGTGGCATTTAATTAAAATGGTTCGGTACGACCTTACAAGAACTAAATGGTTCGGTACCACCATTGATAAGTAAAATGATTCCGTACGATCATTGTTTAATGAAGTGTAACGTTCGGCACGACCATAGATAGATGAAATGGTTCGGTACGACCATTGATGGATAAAATGAGTCTTTCATTTAATTTATTAATTAATGTTCGGCATAAGGAACATCGCACAGACATAAAACTTATTGAACTAATTAAATATTACAGATTCTTAACCTAAATACATTTTTTGACACACCAAAATCGAACAAGTAATAAACATCATTAAAATGACTGTAGCAAACTTCCAGCGGGTTATTCATTCCATAAGTTCGATGAGGCAATTGTCGAAAAAACTCTGTTTGGAGCATCACTCGGGATGGCGTGTTGAAGCATAGTTTGCTCAGTATATCCGCGCAGTCGATGTTGCCTGCTAGGACGTCAAAGATTATCATTCGTTGCAGGAATATTCGCCTACTTGACAGCATCTGTATGGCATTGAGTTATAATGGTTCGGTACGACCATTGATAAATCAAATGATTCGATACGATCATTGTTGAATAAAGTATATGGTTCGGTACGACCATAGTTATATGAAAAGATATGGATCGGTAAGATCATACATGAATGAAATGGCTTGATACGCGATAAAGTGGTTTTGTACGATCATTGTCAAAAAGATGGCTTTATTCGACATGATGGTACTTGACTATGAAGTAGTTTTATTCATGGATTTATTTAGTTTCTTAGCAGTTAAAATGGTTGATCCATTTTAGGGAGTTATATACATAAAATTGGATATCAATCTAGTTCTAAAATAAGGCGTCTTACGCTGAGTACGATATCTATGGACTGAATAATCGAAAATCAAAAACCAAAAAGAAATCAGTGATAAAATATATTACCTATAGATTGATCGAAGGATTCAGCAATACATTCGTTTTTGACGAAATGGCGGCTTGTTAAACATAAAAAATCGATTTTCGGCATAAATTTTGCTCCTAAATTGTCCATAAAATAAGAAATATTAATCAGTGAGTGAAAACCTTCGATTAATCTGTAGAATATATTCTTAAAATACTTGTGTCAAAATTTGAAGTGATTCAGCGGTTCAGCCGTTTTCGAGAAATCTTGCTCACCGACTTTGAAAACACGCGTTCATAGTGTTGCGTTCCTTCTTCAATCGCTCTGACACGTCGTTACAAATTTGCGTATTACTTCGTTAATATTTTCCTTAAATATATGTACACTGCGATCATGAAATAAACAGAAAATTCTAACTCTATATAACCTCTTAAACAGATTTGTAAAACAGCACTGGATTCTGAAAACTGCCAATGTATTTAAGTACCATTTATAATGAATTGCTGACAGACTCGGGAGGTTGTGTTTCCTCTCAGAAAAAAGTGAATAATTAGGGGATATGCGCTAAGACATCCGACCGTTTTCGCCAGGCACTCCTAACCAGGTAGCAGTAAATTGTATTCTTAATGGTGTCCATTTAAACCGAATTGGGGCACAGGATTGCAACTATCCGACTCAACTCCATCAATGGGTAGGAGCGGTCCGTAAACTGTGTACAGCAATTGGGGCCTGCCACAAAAGACTGGAGCTTTTTCAACAAAATTCTACACAAGTACACTTGGAGGTCACCAAATCATTGACGTCAAATTTGCATCGCAAACTTTGACGTCTGCTTCGGGTAAATCTCGCACTGCTAATGGAGCTTGACTCCGCCTAAAACGGTACACACATTCACTCGAAGATGCGTTAGAGAAGGAGCACGAGTTTAACCACGCTTCACTCGAGGACTGTTAGATTTTTATCGAAACAGTCATTGACAGAGTAGCAGGTAACATCATCGGGCACGTAGAACTGAATCTGTGAAATGACTGCCATGGCGATGAATGTAGGAGAGTGACTGATGAACAGAACACTGCACAGGTGGCACAGAAGATGCAGTACCACTCGTGGAAAGGCACAGACACAAGAAGATACAGTGACCTCAAATCTTCCGGGAGAAAAATTGCTGCCTGAAAGAGCAGGACTATACAGAGTTGGAGCAACTCCATTGTCCTAAAGAAACGCGAAAACCTGAACTCCATTCCAGAAAGACTTTGTGCCGCGAGTCGTGATATGGCGGGTTTACAATATCGGTATCTTGACGGACGGTCATGAGGTGACCGAAAGGTTGAACACCTGAATGGTGCCCAGGCAGAGAACCATGGCAGCGAGGAAAGCACCCAGTTAGCACCAACTCGTTTACTGCCCATAAAAGCATAACTGTCCCATATGGAATTTTATCAATTTTGAGAAAAGCATGAAAGTAGCTTATTTATATCCTAATTTATCTAAAAAAACTTTAATTTAGACGGACTTTCTTCGAAAATTTTTCCAAAAAATATCAAACCTGAACTGTCCCATACGAAAAATAAAAGCATAACTGTCCCATAATAATATTGTCCATATAAACATTTTTTTCTGCCAGCTGAGGCAACCATAAGGCATTATAGCTTTGATAAAACAATATTCTTTTAATTTCCACCTGAATAGGATAAAAACTTAACAAAAAAAAAAAAAGAAATATGACAGTAAGCTTGTTTCGAAGTTCATTTCAATGTTCGACCAGAATCTCTTCTTAATCGGCAAAGCTTTCACTGGCACAATTTTCTACGGTGGTGTCAGGGAAAAGAGCATTTAATAGAGCAGCTTTTCTCTTCGTTTTGATTCCACGATATCCTTTATGCTGATGTTTTATTTCGATTGAAAAGTTTTCAAAACAATAACTTGTGCTGTTTTTTCAACAGTAGCACATACTTGAAGATCGAAACTCGAACTTTATCAAGTTTGCTGTTATCTTTAACAGCTAGGCTGCTCTTTTTGAATATTATTTCTCAAATATCTTCGAGGTATAGCCTTGGTTAGGATTTATAATTTGTGATTACGAGGCCAGCATCACTGGTTCGAAAAAGATCGACGACTTTATGTACAACACCGCGACGGCTTTCTTGCTTTCTTTAATCACGGCCTTGAGATCTTGGAATATTATAGGAACGTTTCTGTAGCGCATACTTTGGCGTAGAAACTATTTTTCACTATGTACTGGTAAAAATTGAAAAAAATATGGAACAGACATGCTTTTATTTAGCAACTTGCGCTTGTAAATAAAAGCATAACTGTCCCATCTTCGAAATTTTGAAAAAAATATTGCATTGGTGTTAAATTTTACCACAAAATTTATGTGGATAGTTCGATTACTAGTGTAACGTGGTGTTTTTGTCGAATAAAGTAACATAATTCTTGTATAATGACGCACAACATATAAATCAGTCAGCCACTTTCAATCTCATTTTCCCACGCTTCACGTTTTGCCTTTCTACTATATAAATATATAGTATAAAGGTATAGAAATCACTTGGAAAACCGGAAATGGAAAGAAGGTCCTGCGGGCCGAATGTTATATACCATTCGACTCAGTTTCGAAAACTGAGCATTTTCTGTGTGTGTGTATGTATGTATGTGTGTGTGTGTGTGTGTGTGTGTGTGTGTGTGTGTGTGTGTGTGTGTGTGTGTGTGTGTGTGTGTGTGTGTGTGTGTGTGTGTGTATGTGTGTGTGTGTATGTGACGCTTTTAATCTCACTCACTTTTCTCGGAGATGGCTGGACCGATTTTAATGTTCTTAGTGTCAATTAAAGGTCTAGGTGTCCCATTGGTCGCTATTGAATTTCATACTGATCGGACTTTTAGTTCAAAAGTTATGTATAAAAATACGAAAAATATGGGACTTCATTATCTCATAGGTCTCTTAACCGATTTGAACAAAATTGATTGCATATGAAAGAGGAGCCTTGCAAACCCTTAACTTCCAAATTTCATGACGATTGGACTTGTAGTTTGAAAGTTACATAAAGAAATGTGAAAAAATAGTATTTAAAACATATTTATGTAACATATAAGCATTAATTTAATGAAAAACATCACACATTTTATGATTATTTGAAAATTACTGCTAAGATCTATCAAACGAAACCGAGTTATTTAAAATCAGACGGTTCATTCAAAAGTTATTCAAACTTTAACACTTAAGTACCCTATATTAAACCGTTAAAACGTGTGAAATCAAAACATATCAATCAAATGTTGATTGTATTCAATGTATGAGATGTGTGTGATGTATGTGTGTATGTATGTATGTATGTATGTATGTATGTATGTATGTATGTATGTATGTATGTATGTATGTATGTATGTATGTATGTATGTATGTATGTATGTATGTATGTATGTATGTATGTATGTATGTATGTATGTATGTATGTATGTATGTATGTATGTATGTATGTATGTATGTATGTATGTATGTATGTATGTATGTATGTATGTATGTATGTATGTATGTATGTATGTATGTATGTATGTGTGTATGTATGTATGTATGTATGTATGTGATGACAATTTGCAATTTTAAAATTTGCAGTGAAATTCAAGAAAAGTGAGAAACATGTCAATTGTCTGAAGTTTTTGAAGCCTCTTAGTGGAATACGAACTCTGAAATTAAAGAAAAGAAAAAACTTTTACCGACTAAGTTCCACTATTTAATATTTATTCGCGACAGATACGTATACGCTTTGAAATAAGACACTGATGAAGCCTGCACGTCGTAGGCGAACTACGTATCTGTTGCAAATAAATATTAAATAGTGGGATTCAATCGAAAAATTTTTTCTTTTCTTTGATTTCAGATTTCAATTGTCATTTTCTTCACTAGCTGTTACTCACAATTGTACAAGAAAAGCAAAGAGCGAAGAAAAGCAGTTTATTTAAGCATGTAGGTATAGTGGTGTATAGAATCAAAAATACTAGTGAGTTGATTTTTCCAAATAAATTTGTACAAATTCCAAACAAATTCTGCGCATCAATAGATGCTCTTTTCAATCAATAGATACTAGAGCTTAGAAATTGTTTATGAAAAATAGGAAGTAAACGTTGCACGGAAGAAATTTTGTAAGATTTGTTTTCGTTAGTGATATTTTAAAGGACAGATGTCTTATGTCATGTATCATGTTTTAATAAATAAATCAAAAAAAGACAAGCACTGGGAATCATATCGATCGTATTTCCCATTCTCAAGCATGTTTATGGCGCAGCTTTTGCACTATTTTTCGACCTCATCTTGTTTTCCTAACCCTCTAACATTGTAAAAACGATGCGATCAAGCTAATGACTATCTTTTCATGAAAGTACATTCAAAAGAAGCTTAAGTTTTGATTTTCATGCAAAAATAATTATCTGAAGGAGCGCTAGCTAAGAAATAGTTCCATTTCTCGTTTTCATATCTAATGCTCTATTCAGTAATTTTTTCTAATTCAGATATATTGCAAAATTGAAGCCAAGCAAACCAATAGTAAAATTTTGAGATCAATCATTTTGTTGTAGATATCCTTATTCTTCAAAAGCGAAATATAATAATAATTTTTCTGAACTCTTGTTTTTCAAAGATGCTAACTTTTGAATGCATGGTATTAATATCAAAATATCAAAAAATCTGCTATGAACAAATACTTCATATTGTCAATTTCGTATGTGGCTCTGAAGCCCGAAAGTTAAGACCGTCTGTAGACCCGTTAGAGGGTTAATTTCTAATTTTCTATACATATTCATTCAAGTCTGTAAAAATTATCTTTTGTGTTTACATTATTGTTCTATAAATATTATAAAACTAAATAAGGTGTTCATCAAATAACATAAATGACGCTTACATGTATTTACGCACCCAAAAGAAAGAGAATATAATTATTCTACACAATACGTTTGTGAATTTTACTGGCAAATAAGGATTTTGAGGAATACAGAACGGATATTTAAAAATATAGTCTAATATAACATCTATACATCTACAATTAAGTTCCTGAGAAATTAAATAATGAATATTGTGGCAGTAGAAAGGCTAGGTCACGCCGCTAGGTGGATTAATTCGGGTTTTTCCATATGGGACAGTTATCCCAAGCAACACAGCTTGTTATAGAACAGTATAATATTACATATATCAGAACTTCTCTATTACCTGAAAAGCGCAAAAAATTGAAGTCTAATGAAACAAGTATTGAAAGAAGTATGTATCAGGTTATTTCATACCAATTTAAAACGTTATTATAGCATAAGCTACAACTTGTTCTTCCAGTAGTTTAAATTTAGTAATGGAGACATAATAAAAACTTCGTGTTGACATGTTGACAAAACAAACATTATTCATTTGATATGAGCTGTCAAATAAATTCATGTTAGCACAAAACATCTCAAAACCTTAATAATAACGGCATATGTTTTCAAAGTACGTTTATAGTACTCTTAAGCCACTACTTTCCACGAATATTATTTTCTAACTTGTTTTGTGTGTTACTTGGGATGCTTTTATAGGCAGTTTATCAATGTACGAAAATCATCGTACATATTTCTTAACAAATTCGGAATCGTAGTTAAAGCTTGATAAAGTACGCTAAAGTTGATTTTTAATCATATATTATGATAATAACTAACCTACATACGATTTTCAGCACAAAATTGCATAGCATTATGGAGTGAGTCATGTTTAATCGGATATTATCGTATATGAATACTTATATGGTCGAAACATTTATAATTATTTCTAATCACGTATGTCGCCTCCAAAATAGTACGGATAAGTCAGTTTTGCGCATCAAATACGATTTATTAACTTGCTTATTTGTACTTAATGCTAATTTTTATTTTTTATATACCCATGAAAATGCTAGCTGGGCAATTTCGAGGGCATAACCAACGAAGAAGACGTGCCAACTCCAAAGATAGGCGAAGTTAAGAAAGCCATCGATCAGCTAAAGAACAATCGGAGCGGAGCTCATTAAAATGGAACTAGAAAAGTTGGTCACTTATCTGCACTTGCTAATCATTAGAATTGGGCATACAGAACAGCTATCGGACCCATTCTCAACGCCTCCAGTAAAGTGCATTCTCAGATCATCTTTCGCCGTTTATCGCCTCTACCAAACCGATTCGTGGGAAGTTACCAAGCCAGTTTTGTGGTCGGGTAATCGACAACAGACCAAATCTTTGTGCTGCGAAAGATTCTCAAGGTGCAGCGAATACCAAGTCCCTACGCACCACCTTTTCGTAAATTTCAAGGCCGTCTATGATACTATCGACTTTGAAGAGCTAAGGACATTTATCGACGGAAACGTCTTTTCCGTGAAGCTGACAAGACTGATTAAGGCCACGATGGATGGTGTTGGGTGTTGGGTGAGCATTTCGGGCGCGTTATCAAGCCCGTTTGAAACACGCAGGGGACAAATATTTAGACATTTGGAAGCGTTTCCCTTATTAATTGCGTCAAATAATTTTAAGCCTATATTCATTTTCGAGTCGGAAATAAGCGAAAAAAGTGTTGTTAACTTAATTTGTTAGAAAGCGATTGTCAACGTAAACAAAATGGCGTTTATTGCATCCGAAGTACAGTTTAGTTGTTCTGTAAGCATGACTGAGATGGATTTTTAAAACAACTATAACTTTTGTGGATACAGATACAGTCAATTGACACTTGCTTTTACAGGTTTTTTGTTGTACTTTTAAGTAGGAGTTGTTTGATCTGCCACCATTTGCCACCTTGGGAAATATTTAAGCTCAAAAAAGTACCATTTTTCACCAAAACTTTAAAAACTGTTTTAAAGGGGTCCACGAATAACGCTTCATAGATAATTTCCATGAAGAGATTCATTTATGGTGTCTGACGAAGTTGTTTGTATTGATATTTACTACAACTTTGCCGAAAGTATCAGACCTGTATCTCGAATATACGAGAAAATAAATTTCGAATCTCACTTTTAAGGGAATTAATCACCCAAAGATTTCTCTCACAAGAAGGGGCTTATTATCGGTGCAATATCACATGATCACGTATTTAACTGTTTGGACCACTGTGCCATGGTGAAAACGTGGTTCAATATTTTCAAGAGAAATATATGTTCATAATTAATTTTTCTTTATTAAAAACAACTGAAAAGACAGCTTTTTCAATACTTTTCGAAGATTTTCTCAGTGATTTAATGAAGCAACGATGTGTTTCAATGTTATTAGCTTTGACAACACTGTTCTGTAGTCAGACCTATAGTTACTATATATATAGTTCGGCGGATAGAAAATCGGGAGCCAAATAAACGTCAAAAGCGGAGCCAAAAGCTTTTCAAAATCCAAAATGCAGGAGTAATGTTAAAAAAACACACTTTATTTTCATAGAACTAGTCATTTTCAACACCCGCCAGTGATTATTTTTCGTAAAAACCTGCACATTTCACCATAATTTCGATTTTAATTTCATAAATCAGGGATGCCAATTCGTCTGGTTTTCTATCCGCCGAACTATATATATAGTAACTATAGTCAGACCGTGTGCACTGCTATGTTTGCCTCTTTTGTTCTCCCACCATCCTTATGAACAGCGAGTGAGACGTCAAACTCGCAGTTTCCCATAAGAACACTAGAGAATAAAAGAGACGACGAATACCGTTTGCCGAGTGTATGCCCCGATAAACAATTTAGACAGATGGCATTTTACGCATCTACCGACCAAAAATATCAAATCTAGTAGTGCAGATGCCGATTAGTAGGTCGCGAATAGGAACGCGAACTTACTGAACAGGGGGAAAAGTTCGAGGGATTTTTTATGGGGGCGTATAAAAATTCAGATTTCAGGACTGCTTATAAAAGCACCTTGAGGGTGAAAATACGTTCGGTCTGATCAAAATTAGTTCCATCGATCCAACTTTTAAAGCGAAAAATCAAAAGTTTGGCTCAACAATAGTGTCTTCCAATGGTAACAGCTTGAAGAACTAAAGGTAGCAAGAAGATTGGTATGCTGATATCCCCCATTGTTAGTCAATCCATCGCTTGTAATAAGGTAAAACAATTAGTGGCCCGCTTAGACTGCTTAAAATCGGTTCTTTACTCTATATCAGTTTCCCAAGTAGCACTTGTAACTAATCATAAAAATAAAAAAATACAAAAAGGTTGCACAGCAGTTACATTTAGGATACTTGTAACGAGTTAGGTTACATAAAATTAAAAATAGTTACTTTTTAGTTTTCTAGTGACAAAAATCTCAAAAAGTTACCAGGTAGTTACCAAATGACCAAATTGAAACCTTTTTTTCGAACTGTCATCAACTTGCTGGTCGCAAAACAGTTAATTTTCCGTTACGAGCAGTTACGAAGTCAAAAAAAGTCGGCTAGTAACATTTTCGCAACAATTTGTTCACTGTTCCTTGTAAACACAACTGATTAAGGAAAAACTACACCTGAAGAATATTGCTAATGGTAAAGATAAACAATTGGTACACGGGTTGTGAAATGCTCTTGTAAATGCGTTTATTTACTTAATTGATGGTACTTGGAATCTTCTCCGCCCAGACATTGGTATTAAGTAAACAAATGATGATTATTCTTAAACGTCAAAACGATCAAGTTACATCGAAACGAAACCGGCAATGAAAATAGGTTACAGTGTAACTTAGAAATGACGACATAAGAAATAAGTGACTACAACAGATTTAATATTGGTTACCGTATAACCGATACCGTAACCAGGTCGAAGGCTAAGGTTACGTACAACTAGAATGTAACTGAAATGTAACCTTCTATGATTAACACTGGTGGTAACTGTTTTATTCAAACTGAAACTATTCTTTGATATTAAATTAACACTTTCTTTTCACAACAATCACTAAAAAATACCTTTTCCCGATATCAACAATGTGAACAATGAACAATGGCTGCTTAAAATCATTTCATGCAATATGCCGAAAACGATACAAAACTTCAAGGACGATGGTGTAGTAGTTAGAACCAAAGGCAAAATGGCTATGAATTTTACTGTGATAGAAGTGATAGCGAAAACAACTTGATTTTTAATGGTTTCTAGGTGAATGCTCCACTAATTCATTATTGCTAAGAATAAATTTAAAAAATCAAAAAATTTAAATTTAAATTTTTATATTTGATTTACAAAACATCAATTTTTCAAAGAAGTAAGTAACGAAAAGCTATATTAAATAAGAGCGCGTGAATTTTTCAAAGCTAGAATCATGCATTTCACCATAAATTTGAAACTGCATTAAAATTTGTGTTGAAATAATAATTTATACACTCTTCTATATTCAACAGTTAAATTTACTGCTTGACGTTGACAGCCATAGATTGAAATAATAAACCTGCTACATTTTCGCTATGCAATAAAAGTTACAAGATAACTAATTTGCCACCAATTGAAAGTCAATTTACAGTTTATGTGTAACTTCAATAGTAACCATTTTGTAACTATACATGTTACATATTGGTTATTGAGTAACTGTTAATGCAACCCGATTTAGTTACATAAGTTGCGCTATTTCGGTTACACAACTGTTATATTTTAGGTTACTGTAACCGAAGTTTTACATTTAAATTTGTCGCATATCAGCCGCTGCGACTCAATTGTGACAACGTGTGCTACTTGGGTTCACTGTATGGAACATCCATATTGGGTCGTGCCTCCATCCAGTCAGAGATTGTCGTTACTAGGGGTGATAGATTGAACTCCCTTAGTACACGATGGTGACCAATGTGGTCCCCTTCAAGTATGTTACGACGCCTTTGCAACCTTAGTGCACCGAGTTCGGCTTCAAGACACGGCATAGAAGAAACCTGTCGCGTTTTAACAACACGTACAGATTGCTAGGCATAAGAACAGTGAGCACCTATCGAACCATTCTGGGTACACGGAGTTCTTGCTTTTGCCGGAGTGCGTTAACGTCGAAGGAACACTGGATCACTTGGTATCTGATTGTCCACGATTCGACTCAATTAGGAGTGCAACATTTGTCACTAGCGGTGCGAACACCAACCCAATATTGTGGTCCACAAAATTTTCCGTGATGGAAACACGTGAAACATGAAACACTTCCGCACAAGAGAGCATGTGGACCAGGGGGACAGTTAAAAGAAATGCGGGTAACCGAGCGAAATTTTATAATACGAGAATTCTCCGTCGGTATTCAGCAAATCCACCGTCGGGAACTGCTATAGCGAAGCTAGGAGCCTAACGGCTTAAGAGAAGGTGCACTATACAATAGCCGAATACGTTCGGGATCTGCCATTCGGTTCGGTTTCGAGAGAACTTCCAGGGAACTCACGTTTAGTGTAGGGTAGATCCACCGTCGCGTGCTGCTCGAGATCGCCTGTGGTAGAGTTAAAAGGTAACAGTTACATTCATTCAAAGGAATCCTGCGAGGGTGACCATGAACATGGAAGTTGCAACGGTCGCCATATCTTTGCACCGTGTCGATCCACAAAACTTAATCTCCTCGACTGTGATATCCGTTTACATTTACAGCACCAGGTCGTCTACTATCACATAGTCTTATATAATTTTTTTACGAACTCCCTATTTATTTACTCAGCGAGAGTTTTAATTACATGACTTGTATTGTCGTCGCCAAACAGATCCTTGCTGAGTGTGGAGTATATTAAAATTAGGAAAGTGTAACTTGATATTAGAATTAGACGACTGGTCCAGTGATGTAAACGAGTAGCACACTCCGACGTTGACTAATATCTAATTTTACATTTTCCATATCAAGCATTTACTCTTCTCAGATAAGTATATTTTTGGCAAATGTATATTCCGTTATTTCGTTCCATGTTAATTTCATTATTTTTAACTGAATCCATTGTTACACAGAGACAATTTTCTTAGTACCATCAGTAACTATGCAGGATTTGCATCTGTTCCACTTCCTAAACGCACTAGCACTATCAAATCAGCTATTTAGTTTCTAATATGAACACCAACCACAAATAAATCAAAAATTTTAATTCAAAAAATATATTAGAATCCAAGGCAGCTAAACCAATCAGTCCAAAACTTACGGCCTCACGTTCCAACTGCCGCTGCAACCTTTCCCGTGGTGTTCGATCCCGTTTGCTGCGGATCAGCAGAACTATTTCGTGCACATCACACCGCAGCAATTTTTCGATGAACAATTTACCCAAAAATCCGGTTCCGCCGGTTAGAAAGACGGTTTTCCCACGGAAAAAATCCCCCATCGGCGTCTTGGGACTTTCCAGGCGAACCGTCTTGATGTCCTCCCTGGTGAAAATTTGCTCCAACATACTGTATTCTTCGCGTACTCCAATAGCCTAGCCGGTAATGTTGTGAACCACTCGAACAAACTAAATTGACTGAGCCCAGTCATCCTGGTGCCACGTACAAATGAACGAAAGGAACAATGAGTTTAGATATTTCAAGGTCAGCAGGCGTCGGCAACGGAGCGTAATGACGTACAGGAAAGCTACCATTTATTCAGATTTTTGCTAATTAAGTCCAAAACCTAAGCCAACCGTACGGACAGACTTACTCATACACGCATCGGTAATTAGATTAACTTAGAATGTCTCGATATGCAGCGCGCCGTCTGTTGATTAGCATTTACCGAACCGAACTGGTCACTCAGTCCATGCCTATGCCAGTGCCCATGTCCATGGGGATGGACAAGGAATTAAGTAGCTGACGCGGGATTTGTTATTCGAAACTTTCCGGTAATCGATGCACAATAATTAGTTTGCATTAATTAATCGCACAGCCGCGTCATGTCGCGTTGCCTGTCCTGTCTGTGAACTTGATCGATCATATGCTTGTGCGTAGTTTTGGGTTAAGTGATTCGCTGTGGGACGCAATTTTCAATAATAATTTACTAGTATTGATTTTCAAGTTAAAGGTCTTGAAAAAGGATGGGCATTTCTGTTATCATTTATAAGAATTGAGATACTTTTTCGATATTGAATATGTGAAATAAGAATTTTATTCAAAGAATTGAATAAAAATATGCGTTAGTCTCAAATCTTCTCACAATACAAGCGTTACTAAATTATTTACGGAAAATGGGGGGAGGCATTATCTACACGCCCACGAAAACGCTTTTATCTTCTTTGATTGATTCCCGCACTTGAATGATGAAACACCAATCATGCTCGTTATCAACGTTCAGCCAGGCAGCGAACGCAAGAACGACCGAGTAAATGAATCCTTTATCCATCTTTCACACCCATCCAAGCGAGTGCAGCGTACAGAAGATAATAAAGTCAACACAATCCCGAGTACAAATTTCCCACTGTTTCACTTCCGTACGGCGTTGTTGCAGGATTCAGACGAAAGTCGGGCTTCTCGCAGGCCCTTGCCAAGTGGAGAAGCGAAGCTTTTAGGACTTTAAATTCATAGCTCCCGGGGCGATATTTCTAAACTTTCAGTGCCAGATATGCTGGCAGAGTAGCACTTTTTCCGAGGAGCAGTCCGAAAAGTGGATACCTACCGGCAAAGGTCCGAGTGATTGTGCAATATAGTAGCATAGCATGTGCAGTGCATCCAGGCGAAAGAGTCTGCGAAAAGGAAATGAAACGTAAGCGAAAAGTTAGTTTCCTTCCACTCGGGCGCATTCCCGGGCTCCCCCCATACTGCCACCCACTATCACCGTCACGCACACCATCTTGGTGTTCGGACTGGAAGAGTTATCCTCTGTCCGCTGCTAGTGCGGATGTTGACTCGCGTGTGTCCACCACACGCATACCCCAGGGAGTAAGAATTTCAGTCGTTTTACCTCGGAGCCGCTCCCGGCACCCGTCAGCGAATGTAAAATCCGTTGATGGCCCCTTGCTGCTACTGCCAGCAGAAAGCATAAAAATCACAGGTATGAGAATTACTCGTTCCTGGAGGGGATTTTTCTCTTATTTTCCGCTTTCGCAACGGAATTTATTATCGCCCAGTTACATCTCATATCTTCCTGGGCTACAATGGCAGCGGGAAAGATTCCTGTATGTCGACTCTCGGCTGATGTAGTGTGGGGTTTCCGTGGGCACCGGAATGCCCAGCACTACGGGGAAAGCAACAGTTTTCATCATAAAGCTGCATGCACGGCACCCCAGAGGAAATCGATTGAACGATGAGGCAGGTCGCCCTATTTCAATAACGTTATTGCTCATATCCGATCCTGCAGCTATGTCTTGTTTTCCATCTAATGAAGATATGCCATCCGCCCAAAACCGGGGTCCCTCACCCTATGCGGACTGCGCTCTCGCACGCCATTATTCTGGACCGTTCCATCGCAATCAACAGCCAGTATGCATCGCCGGCCGAGATCATGGCTTTCAGCGTTCTTGCTGAATTTTTTATTCAGTTATCCTTGATGGGAATTATTCGTTTGTGGCACACCGTAAGCGGAAAACCATCCATTATGCTAGATTCCTTGAACGCGAGGGATTTACCGGAATAGTCTGAATGGAACGGAACGGCGAACCAGAAAGGAGCTAAAATTTATATTTAAAGAGCTTATGGTTGAATGCGAGAGCTAATTAATAACCTCAACAGTTTAAATGGAAATTTAGAGTTGAACTTTTCAGGTGCACTGCATAGCATATTGAGAGTTTTTCCAGGCTACATTTGAATTTTACTGCAATTTTGCTTATTCGAGAGAACAGCTTTCACTAATAATTTAGTATCATATTTCATTAGAGAAATTACTTCAACGAAATATTTTTCAAAATAGACGTCTATCAATAGGTTCGCAGCGGTTTTGTTACTTAAAAATATTTTTGAAGAAAGACGACTACATTTATGTTTATTTACAGTATGTATAACGTTTATTTCCTTTTAGTTAAATGTTAAATGAAATACATAAAATTTATATTTACCATCCATCATGGTTACAATTTCAACTAAACTCTCAATGAATAGATATATTCTAGTATAATCCACCGCAGAGCGATTTTCCAAAAACGAACCCAAAAACGAAAAATGAAACGAAAAACTTGAACGCAAACTAGGCCCTGTGGACCCAAACCAGACCAGATCAGAAAGACACCAGGACACCACACGAACCGTTGCTTTTCAAGAGATGGCGCTTTTCTAGTGGTAGTGAAATCAAAATTTCTCACTTATCTATGTTTACCTACCTGAAAAACAATCACTAATCACATTTTATTTGTGGTACATTTAAACTTAATTTTCATAACTTCTGACTAATTTTGATAAAAAACATACTTTTCCTATACCTCTCCATAGCATCGTACTACTATTCTTCCGTGAGCCCGGAAAAGTGATTTGATACCGTACGAGAGCCGGGAGCTGATTATGTTTGCGACATTTCCATTCGAAAAAATTAAATTTCACAACATGAACGCAATTGAACAATGTTTACCAACTATTTATTAGTTCAGGTGTCAAACGTTATATTGCGATTAGCGATAAACACAAAAGAAGCTTAGATGCATGAGAAAGTAATGTTGCTGCGCTGAGTAAATTTATTGTCGCGCTAAACTGGGCTGTTTCCAATATGTACAATATGCGTTACAAAGTAACGCCATCTGTTGTATTCAACAGGGAAACATTGATAGTTTCTACAATATTCTCACGCATGGCGCATGATGACACACTAGCGCCAACTTCTGTTCTTTATTAACAGAAACTAGAGGCGGCGTCCTATTAGACCAGAAAGTTGCATCAACTTTCACCTGTAAGTATTCGATATGAGAACATCGAAGAGTAAGGTTGAGCTAGTCATGGCAAAAATGGACTAGGGAGATAAAAGAAACATAAGAAAGAAAACAACACAAGCCGCAACTGTCAAGCCAAGGGCCCATAAATAATACGATAAGCTTCTGTGTAGAAGATCTCCGCGAAAGATGGCTCTTAGCACCCGCCGCTCGAAAACTCCGAGTGCACGTAGGTCCTCTTCTAGCAGTGTCCACGTTTCGTGCCCGTAGAGGACAACCGGTCTAATTGGCATTTTGTACAGTCATTGTACGGCGGCTCAGATTGTTCGACCAAGTGTTTGTGGAGTCCGTAGTAGACCCGACTGATAATACGCGTTTTAAGCTCACGGCTGGTATCGTTGTCCTCTGTTGCTAGTAAGCCAAGATATGCGAACTCGTCGATTACCTCGAACTCATCCCCGTCGAATACCACGGTACTGCCCAAGCGGACCTTGTCACGCTCGATCCCGCCCGCCAGCATATACTTAGCTTTAGACGTATTTATCTTCAACACAATCTTCTCTGCTTCGCGTTTTAGTCTGGTGTATTGATCATCCACCGCCTAAAATGTTCTGCCGACAGCATTCACGTCGTCAGCAAAGCAGCTAAATTGACTGGATTTATTGAAAATCGTCCCCCGAATTTCGATCGCCGCTCGTCTTATAACACCTTCAAACGCAATATTGAATAGCAGGCAGGAAAAACCATCTCCTTGTCGAAATCCCCTGCAAGTTTCGAATGGGTCCGACAATCCAACCGAGACTCTCACACAACACTGGACCCCATCCATCATAGCCATGATAAGTTTAGTAAGCTTACCCGGAGAGCTGTTTTCGTCCAAAACTTTTCATAGCTCTTGTTGGTTTACGCTATCATATTCGGCTTTGAAATCGATGAACAGGTGATGCGTGGGGAGAATCTGCCGCAGGGTGAAGATTTGGTCCGTTGTAGACCGACCCTCCATGAAGCCGGCCTGGTAACATCTATTGGGCGATAGTCGATGGAAGATAACTTGGGACAGCACTTTGTAGGCGGTGAATAATGAAACTAATATTACATTCGACTATTTGATTGTTTCCGGGTGGCCAGCTCTATACCGTCCAAACTATTAACGATGCCGATAAATCTATAAATCTATAATCTGCTCCGAATTGCACACTTGCGGAAACATGTTAGAGCAGCGGATTGCATTGCAACTATTTGAAAAGGCTGCTGATGAGAAGGTTTCGTCACAAAGAAACGCGTGGTGATGAAATAGGTGGAAGCAGTTTTCCGGTTACGGAAAGTTCACGTATGTATTCCGCAAACAAAGTTACTGTCTCAACTCTCAAGTCCGTAGAGGACTACCGGCTTGATTAAGGTTTTCTACATCGTTAGCTTTTAAGCGTTAGGCGGAGTATGCTCTATGATCGAAGCGTCTTGCGAAGGGAGCAAGAAATCCCAACTATACGAACTCATCAAAAGCAA
Organism: Sabethes cyaneus; assembly: GCF_943734655.1. Classification (NCBI taxonomy): domain Eukaryota; kingdom Metazoa; phylum Arthropoda; class Insecta; order Diptera; family Culicidae; genus Sabethes; species Sabethes cyaneus. Next base: position 210,557,862 of record NC_071354.1, on the reverse strand, counting down.
AGCCATGGGTATAAATGTCCTTCAGAACTTGACCTTTCTTTATCGGCAGACTTTGCAGTCGGCTATTAGAGCACAGGAAAATTACGGGGCTAGTGCAAAAATCCTATTAACTCTGAAGCAGCACCGCCCAGTCGAGATTCGAACATACGTCGACTGGCTTGTTAGGCCAGCATCGTACTCCGGAGCTAACTGGGCGTACAAACTCATCAACCACTTCCAGTTCATCGCCGTCAATAAGCACTGCCCGTGGAAGACAAACGTTGTTCTCTTTGAAGTCTCTACCTACCATATTTGGTTTTCAACGCATTGATTTGTAACCCAATCCTCCAAGCCTCCGTTTTTAGTCTGGCATAGATTGCCTTTGCCGTCCATAACCGTACATATGCGCACTTGCCGTATTTATATGAAAGGTGTTGCGAACAAACGGAAAGTGGTGAGTAGCGCAGGCCTATGAACTACAAGCTGCTGGCACTACTTGAAAAGATTTCCATTGTGCACTTTGTGAAAGTCAAAAAATTCGACAAGGGGGTTCCAGACGACTCGGCAGTGAAATCTGTCTGCTTCGTGAACCCTACCGACATCAGAAATTAAGAGGCCGAACGTGCTAGATGGCTCGACCAGCTTGAAGCCGAACTGGGTCTGTCGAGACGACCAGGGCCAAGTACAATGGAGAAGACTTGTTGTCACCTTGGTTCTATGCTGCTAGTAGAAGAAGAAAGGGAGAATTATCCAATATCATTGGAAAACAGTCGGTGCATTCTTGCAACATGCCCTGCCCGTCGTATCCGTATCCGTCCAACTTTAATCACATTTTGAATACTGGATTCACCTTAGAGATGTGCGAGTTCATGGTTCATCCTCTGCCTCCATACTCTGTACTTCTGCACGCCGTCGAGGATTGTTGTTAGCACTCGTCTTTCGAAAACTCCGAGCAGACGCAGGCCCTCCTCGAGCATTGTCCACGTTTCATGCCTATGGAGAACAACCGGTCTAATAAATGTCTTGTACATGGTATACTTTGTACAGGGGCCTAGTCTGTTAGACCGCAATTGCCTATGAAGCCTATAGTAAACGCGAGTTTCGTTGCTAATGCGCCTCCGAATCTCATGGCTGGTGTCATTGTTCGTCGTTACCAGTGAGCCAAGGTAGACCAATTCATCGCCTCATCGTTACATTACTACCCCTTTGACGTCGGTCGATCTCGGTTCCACCGACCAGTCACTGTTCAGCCGTTCTGAGAGACTATCACCTTGACGAAGACCTCTGTGTGATTCGAAAGAAATCGACAATCCAGCCGAAATCCAAACTGTGTACCATCCATCATAGACCGAAATAATTTCATGAGTTTCCTTGGGAAGTCGTTCGCGCCCATGGTTTTCCATAGCTCTTTTCGGTTGATGGTGTCGTTTGCGGCCTACAAACCAACGAACAAATGGTGCGTAGGAACTCTGTATTCACGGCCCTTTTGGAGGATCTGCCGCAATGTAAATATTTGATACGTTGTAAACCGACCTTCGTGGATACCGACTTGATAAGTTCCCACAAACCTGTTCGCAATTAGTGATAGTCGGCATAGGCGACATTAAGAATGGTGCTCGCTCGATGGTACTCACGGTCCAACTTGTCACGCTTTTTGTAGATCGTTGAGATAACCCCAACTCCTCCGGTAGCTGTTCCGTATCCCAAATTCTAACAATTAGCTGGTGCATTTAAACGGCCAGCTTTTCTGGTCCCATTTTAATAACCTCCGCTCCGATGCCATCTGTTCTAGCTGATTTATTGTCCTTTAACTACATGATGGCCTCCTTAACTTCGCCTATCATTAGGGCTGGCACCTCTTCCCCGTTTGTTACACCGTTGAAATCGCTTTCCTCTGCGCCTGAGATCTCCGCCTCGTTCACGTGTGTATCGGAGTACTGCTTCGGTCACCTCACAATCGTCCGTCAGAATACTGTTATTCTTCTGTAAGGAACAAAAAGTTCCGATAAAAGGGGATTTTTTGGCTTAATCAGCCAACGAAATGATCATGAATAGCACTCTATTCAGCTTAATTTTTAAGTAACTAACCGTACTTTCAAGCTCGTATTTGATGATTAAACTTCGAAGAGAATACATAGCAACTTCTAACAGAAGTAGAAAGTTCTCAAAAAGTTCACATAAGTCGCTGTAAAGAAAACTGTACAACTCAAAAAGAAACTCCAATAATCTTAAAAATAAAAAATATTGGAGGAGTTTTCCCACTTCTTCCTGTTTTGTAGATTCATGACATTTCCCATTTAAACACCAAGGCATTTCATTTCGGTTAATAGTGATGATAGCCAATATCAATTATTTTGTTTAATAAAAAATCATCAGAAGAATAATCGACTGTTTTTTTATAAATATTAATTTATTGTAACTTAACCACATACCACCAACCAAACCTCGGGGATTTAAACTGGAGTACTCCCTTTCGGTGACTTAGATGCATACCACTGCTCCGTTGCTGGAATATACGATTTGCATCGATATTACTCGATGTGCTAATTTTTCATTTAGGGTATATTGCTACATCGTCGTAATTGCCTATTCCCATCCTATCCAACACAAATTATTAAAAATATCAGCATTTTTATGACACACAATGCAAAAGTAGTTATTCCATAGTATTTTAGTTTGTTGTCTATCATATGCGATTAATGAAAGTGAGCTGAGATTTAATTAAATGCTTTTTATCATTATAGAAGTCCTACCAGCCAAATTTCCTACGTTTTTTCGTGCGACGAAGAAGGCAATGTCGACTAATCCTTTTAATTTCCGTCATTCATAAATGAAAATAACTCACGCAAGGCATTGTCGTTATTCTACAGCCAGGAAAATTTGCCTGACCTGCAAAAATTTTGTAGAATAATATTTGTCATGCCATCCTACACAAATACATGCGCGTTAGTTTCGTAAACATTGTTGTTATTTTGAGTTCGGACGATGAAAAATTTTGATGGACGGATTTTAAAACGGTACGACGAATTTTAAAAATAAAGTCAGTTGCGCAATTTCAATAATATACTTTAATAGTCACTTTTCAATGATTTCAAAGTTCGCAGATCGGAAGGTAAGTGGGTTTTAGTCAAGTCAGCACAAGAACTTTTGGAGTATTCATTAAATCCATCCAACAAATGATGTAAATTAGAATGGCTTTGCTCATTACGAAGGGAATTAGAAAAAAAACCCTACCACAGCCCCGAAACGAACTTACACTCAAGAACAACTCATCGGCAAAATTCATGTCACTTGCGGCGTCAGAGATGGCGCAGTGCATCAGGATAGGCTTGCAACGCGGAACACTCGGGTGCAAATCCAACAGCGGTTGGTGTTAGTTAGAGTTTTATTTGGTCTACCTTAATCGCATGAACCGACTTTCCAGAAGTTAGAAGGAGGTGGAGGTAGAAAATAGAAAGGTATAAAAATAGAACTTCAAGTACGATTTTATAGATTTTCAAAATTTCAAAGTTTCTTTAGAAGCTGCTTAACGCTGCAGCGGGCTCGAGGCAACTTTGACGTTCGGTTAATTACAGGTAAAACTGCTAAGCAAGTTATAGATCCATATGCAAAAAGCTTGTTAACCTTCCTTAGAGACCATTATCCGAACTCTTAGTTACTTTCAAGTTGCATGTTGAATTTCCAAGCTGCACGTTGAACTTTCAAGTTGCTACAGATATTAACGGTACTTTATTGAGAATGAAGTTCGGTTTACAAATTTAGTGTCTGGTTGTTCAGCAAGAAAGTTCTGCAGAACTAAATTTGAATCAAATTTATACTTCTAAGTTCGTTCTTTAAGTAAAATTCGAAATTTTGGTTGCTTGGGTTATCCCGACACATTTCGGCTCGCGGCACAAGTCCTTTGCGGGATCCGTTCAGTTTCTGGTAGAACTTTAGCGTTTCCTGAAAACGATGCAGTCGCTTCAACTCTGCATATTCCCGCTGTTGCAGACAGTGGAAACCAAATCCCGAAAGATTTGGTTTCAGTGCATCTTCTTCTGTTTGTGCCTTTCCACATTCTGTCGTGTGGAACTGCTTATCTTGGCCGCCCGCGCAACGCTCTCCTCATCCATCGTCAAACCACTCGTTCTGCTGATTCTGTGCCACATGCCCGATGAACCTCTCCGCTACACTGCTGATGGCTGTTTTGATGGTGTTCCTGTCCAGCTCGTCCTCTTCCAGCAGCGCAGCTTCGAGAGTGCGCATAGTTTGCGGCAACGTCTGGCAGCTTCAGTCGCATGAGATCTAACCGAGGCTGGTGCCGGTATTGATTGTTGTACACAACGAAGAGTTTTGGGCGCATCTTAACCATCACAATATAGTCATCTGAGTCCACGTTAGCGCCGACAGTCGATCAGAACATGATTCAAAGGTACTTGTGTGGAAGTCTGTACTGGAAGAAGGTAGTATTCACGGCCATGTTCTTGGTGGCGACTCGGCTGAGATGGATCTGATATGCGGTTTGCGTGGTCAATTTGGTACGTCTTTAGTTGACCAGGGTAGCTTCAAGTGGCCTTAACGAATTCTTTGCAAGGAAAGAAAGTGCCTCTGACCATCAGACTTCGGGAAACTACGAAGTTGACCGTTATTGTTAGTATCACTATGGGGCCCTATCCCGGACTAGACATCAGCATTGTTGTGTCCAGCGGTACGGCACTATTTGTGTCAACAGACACATCCTCTCGTTCAGGGTTGATTTTCTCTTTCTGTTTCGTTTGAACTCGTTTGACTGCAGCGCCTATTTGACTCCAATTGCGCCATAAATACAAAAGATAAAACTATACTTTCTTCAACAATATTGTAGATAATAATTACCTCTACAATTACCAAATACACTGCTTTTTCGAATTTTGTTTGGTTGAGGCGCTGTAATAGGCTTGCATGCGTATCCCTTTTGGGTTCGCTTTTTTATATTTCATGCACTGCAACGAGTTTTTGTGAATTTGTACTTAACTAGCAGCAGCCGTAGCCTTGCAATCCCGCAGTTAATATCATATTACTTGCAAGAGCCCGCTCTCTTATTCTCGTATGTAAACGAGATCCTAAAATGAAAAAGAAAAGAAGAAATAAAGCTAAATCTGTATGACTACTGCCCAGTGTGCCGCTCGCACTCGCGAGCTATTGTCATTGGCTTGCCTCGTGAGCGGACTGTGCAGAAAAACGCTACGAGGCAGTTAACTTGTATACCAGGTACAATGTATGCATACACTTTCGTCAGTGGACCCAACAGCTTCTGTATGTCTTCTAAATGACTTTTGTATCTCGTAGTATGCATAGACTTTTGCTCATCAACTTTCTGCCAAAGTACTTGATAATCAACAGCGACTATCAAATCACTTGGATGAATTATTATATACGAAATTTTATAACTTCATGATGTCCATATAAATGTACTCTCATGTACGAGTCGCTTAAATCGAGGACTCTGCAAATGCTATGTGATACGTGTTCAGGTCAGTACAGTATTACGGTTTCATTTCCTTAATGGAAAAACCCTCAGCTCGGTGGTCTAGCCCGGGTTTGCATGATGAAAGAAAAGAATATTTATGTCCTACAAAATCGTTGGGTGTACTTTTCTACGTTAACAGAATTATTCAATAAGATCACTCTAATTTGATTTGCACTGGCACTGAAAGCGTTCCTATATAGAGCAACAGATGTCGATTCATTTTCCGCTCAGGAGCAAGTGAAAAAGAGTTGCAGCTGTCGTGCAGAGTGTCACACGATGAAAGTTGTGCTCAGTATAGTGTAGTGAACTATTTATGCCTCATCTCACACATTACATGGTGCTCTCTAATCATAATGTACGGCAACATTTCCCCCGTCCGAAGTGAAAGCATCCGTTTCTGGTCTTGCCTTGGATGTACATAAAAGTAGAAGTAAAAACGCCCATCCTTCGGGCCACCGACGGCAAGCTTGACCCAAGCCGGAAACTTTCATCCGACGACTCTATCTTTCTCCAGTGGTGTATTGAAGCATATTACTCACCCATTGGTTCAGACTGATTGCCTGTGTCCGACTCGAAGAACTTTGAAGTATCTCAGCAGGGTGGTGTGCGTCCATCAGCAACGGGGTTAATTTAATGAAAAAAGAAAACTTTAAGTCTCTTATACGCTATGGTATTCGATAGCACTCAGTCTGCAGATTTTGGTATTCCACCCACACGGTAGTTGAGCTATTTCACCCACAAAGTGCGGAATTAATGTATTTGATAAGAATAAATGATGACGCGATAGAAAGATAAATGGCATTTATTAGTGGTTTTCTCTCAAAAGGAAACTACACTGAGTGAGTGAAAGGCTGCTTTCTGAGGTTGTGTTGTGGGAGATGAGCCACAAACGAATTTCATTTGCTACTGCTACTACTTAGTTATCCTATATTTAAAGTCTTTTAATCAAATGTTTGCTTGCCCTCTTCTTCCCAGTGTCAACATCTAATGAAACCTTTAATTACTATTGCAATCCATCAAGCAGCTTTACCACGGCTATTCTATCCTCCGCAAGCAGTACATTATTTTCACAGTCTTCTAACACAATAAATCACTCCAAACAGAATCTCGACGCGAAATTAATACCTTACTCCTGCATTGAAATATGAGTGGATCATTGCATAACAGACCGTTGTGCCCTTTTGTGAGATATCCAACCACCGGCCCCCGAATGGGCAACCCTTGACCACTTGATGCACAGGACTACCGTCTACTTTGAATCCTTTTTCCATGCACGACTTTCGCAATCTATCGAAAGCATCCGGCTCGTCATAACCATGATGCTATCCATGCCACTTTTCATCCTCTTTACTTTTCCTGGTTGTTTGCTTGTGCATGTGCGTCTGTTTGTGTGCGCGTGTGTGTGTGTTTGTGTGGACAGGGACCGCACAGGCAGAAACCCCAAAGACGCAAACTTTGCAATCCATCTTCTCCTTCGACCGGAAGATCTCGAAGACCGGACACAAACAGCCTGCAGGGGACTTTCAGTTCCAAGAAAGGAAGTAACCGATCCCTGCTGGGTGTTATCCGTAATGAAAAGATGGAATCAAAAAGCATGTGAACAGCACTGAAGCCAGCCAACCAGCCAGCTAGCTAGCAGTGCTACCGGCTTCGCTGGCCCTGTTACTGTTGGATTGCTAACTTGTACCTACACCGAGCGGTTGCGGATGAGGACGATGATGCTGATGATGATACGATTGTATTGTTTCGTTCAATCTTATTACCTATTATGCAAACGGGAAGAACGGGGCTCAACTGGATGAGAGCAGGACGAGGATGCTCGAGAAGTAACAATCTTTCGTATTACCCTACTACGCGGAAACAAGATTGCAAATGTGTGGAAAATGGTCTGGTCTGGTCTGGTTGGTAGAAGGGGAAATCATGGGTTATACGAGCTACCGGGTCGGAATGGGCTTATTTTCTTTTGCTCTTCGGTGAAACAATGAATTTGTTATTCGTCGTTAGATTATGTCGTTATACAGCATTCGAACGTCGTTATTGCTCGGAAAAATTACGAAAATTTACGAGCGTTTTATTTGAGACTAACCAATTTGGTTACAACATACGAAATAAATGTTTTTCTACGAAACCATTATTAATTAATTGAAATTTAACAAACGATATACTGCAGATAAAACCTCACTCTAAATTGACACTTCATTTGATTATCAATTTCAACTTCATTGAACTAAACACCACAATATCCACGGCATAATTTTCTATAACGAAATCAAACTCATCCGAAACGTATCCGTATTAGCTCCAGTTCCCCGTATCTTGCAGGGATTTATCCGAACATAACCAGTGCGCATATCAACAGCACCTTGGGAAGTAATAAATATCCCCATTGAAGATCATAATGCTGCTCCTTTTCATTTTTTATTTTTTTTTTTTTCAGAGAAACAGATAGATGTTAGATCGACGGACGGTGAATCCACTTCACCTGCGATAGCGTGGCTGAATAGAAAAGCTGCCAGGTTGCAATGGTGATACAAAAGCACAAATGAGCTCTCAACAGAGCTTGCAGCGAAAGAAGTGGAAAGTTGGAAACTAGAAATACCTACCTACTTCTTGGCAAGCGAAACGCGACGGCAACTTGCACAACCACCACCATTGCATTGGTAGGTAATCGAGAGGAAAAATCTTGTTTTGATCCAACTAACGGAGTGACTCAACTGATCTCATATAATGGTTACCATACGTAAGCAAAGCCTACGTTTCATTTTAATGAAGTTTTTTTTGTGGAGAGCTTGAAGCTGACTTTATTTTGCTTTAGTAAATAAGCGAACAAAAAAAGATTTATTATTATTATCATATTATAATTTCGATTTCAATAATAGTTTATTATTATCCGCAATGCCCTTGAGTTTTATTTCCCTATTACTGAGATACACCTGCGGGAAAACTACTTAAACTAAATGAAGACGTCGAATTCTATAAGACTGCCGACCTTGTCAACGCCGGTGAGCGGCTTTGGTGAGACCACTTACCTAGGATATATTGTTTTAAGAGATTGTTCCCTTCTACAAAAATGCTTCGGCCCAATGCCAGACAGCCTTACGGTAGTTGACCATTACCTTAGCCATGACCGATGAAAAGATGAGTGTCCGCATGTAATTCAGCACTTTCATGTCCTTGGCGATCAGTTTCTTCTCCGTTGTGGCCACGAAATTATTGCAGTAGATCCTCCGTTTGAGATGCACTCAAAAATTTTCTAACGGTAGTAGCTTGGGAGGATTGTTGGGAGGGTTGAGCAGTCTTCGGAATAACTTCTATCTTCAGCCGATCAATCTTCTCCAGTTATTTCCTGGCATTTTGGGCCGTGACCGGGTTCTGCTAAAAGACCTCTTTCAATACTCTTTCAAGTGATACTTCTTGATGAAATACTATGTGTCTTCTCTTTCACCGCAAGCCACGAAGAAATGAACAGCAGCTGGGACATTCACGTTCTGCTGATCGTCAGCCGCAGAAAGACCCTCTTCCGGAAATTGATGATATATTTGATTTCTTTCATGAAGGAAGTACCCGGTCCCCTGCCACCTTTTGCCGTCCAGTGTCCAGAAGATCTCGTCTTTCATTATGACCACGACATCATGCTTCGCCGGAAAGATGTTTTTTACCAGCATCAGGGATGGTTCGATCACTTTGACTGAATTTTGATTCATTTGACAGTACCGTCTTAACGGAGCCAAATATGACAAAGTTATGTATGGGACATTTGTAGAACAGGTTATTATCTATAATTTTGCTGAACAGAGTTTTGCTGTATCGTTTGTAGTTACGGCGCTACAGTGCTAGTACAGTATCTCATTAGTGACTAAATGAACGTTCATTTAGTCACTGATGAGTTACTAGCGTTATAGCACCATATCTACAAACGATACAGCAAAATTTTCTTCAGAAAAATTTTAGATTAGAACTAGCTCTACAAATGTCCCACATAGAACATTGTTATATTTGGCTCGGCTGAGACGGTACTGTCAAATGAATCAAAATTGAGTCAAAGTGATCGAACCATCCCTGACCAGCACCTTCTTCAGCCGTATGTCCAGCCGTAGCTGCTGTATGTTACAGTCGTGCAGCACCATCGGCCGAGCAGAACCAGGCTTCCGTTTAACGCTCTCGCCATTCTTCATATCATCTATTCAGCGTACATGAAGTGCCTCACCGTGTCCAACTTGTTCGCTCCGGGGTGCAGCTGGCAGTACGAACAAAACGTCGAGCGTAGTTGCTTGACTGCTTTCGTCATGGCTGCTGCAAATCAGCTAATAATGCTGTTAATTTTTTTCTGTACACAACAGAGTTGTTACGATTGGGGTTCCATAAGTGGATTCACCACAAGGTAATCGATGATCACATGAATAATCGTTAAAAACAGTTCATTTTTAAATGCATATTTTAGTGGCAAAAACTTCATTACAGGGTACATGCATTGACAAGTTGTCAAAAATTTTACGCGAGAGACGTGCAAAAAAAATTAAAAATCAAAATTAAGAACTACCACATTAAAAAATAGAATATGGCGGATTATGGTTTGGCCGGTTCGACATATCGCATAGAAACCTCCACAACATGGAGTTTATTTTAGAATGCAGGTACAGTTAGAAGTCGAAAATTAATTTAGATGCTATTTTGAAATTCAAATTGAAGATGTAGTGGAAGGTAAATATTTTGCAAGGAATCGCCCACAATATGAACTTTACTAAAAAGGTTAGTGGTAAGACTGATAAGTCTATGCTTAAGAATGTTTTGAAAAACATAATATGAGTTATTCTTTTAACGAAATACTATCCATACTTACTTTAGCAGCCGAGAGCCGGAGTGACTCTTGCCGTATCAAGAATTGCTCTCCATTCTACTCGGTCCTAGGCTACTCGTAGCCAACTCGTTGCGCGTCTCGACACATGCAAGTCGGCTTCAACCTGGTCGATCCATCTAGCACGTTGGACCCCTCTATTTCTGGTACCGGTGGGGTTCTTGAAGAGAACGGGTTTCACTGTACAGTCGTCCGGCATCCTTACGACATGATCGGTCCACTGTATTCTCCTTACTTTCACCAGGTGTACAATGGAAATCTCTCCGTGCAGTGCCTGGTAGCTCGTGATTCATACGCCTTTGCCACTCTCCGCTTTCCGTTCGTACTCCGCCAAAAAGAGTCCGCAACACCTTCTGTTCAATACGGCAAGTGCAGGTATGTCTTCCGTAAGCAAAGTTACTGTGTAAAGTCCCCAGAGGACTACCGGTCTGATTACCGTTTTGTACATCGTCAGCTTTGTGTGGCGGCGTAGGCTCAATTTCCAGCTTGAATGCGTCGTAGGATCTAAAACTTTCAGGCAATAAAATATAACCCATTAGTAAGCTTTTGACATATTTATTTCATTCAACTTCAATACCGAATGCTCGCACCTCAGGCTTGACTCCACCCCCAAGGTTCTGTACAACATCTGGCTGGCAGCTTCTTCTATACGGAAACCAACTTCTTCTTTATGTCTTCCTCAGATTTGACCTTCTTGGAATGCTTCCGTAGTGCCTGCTTAGTGCCTGGCCTGGTGACCTCGTTGGCTTCATACCACTTCAGGAAATCCTTTGAATAGTGGCACGAAGCTAGATCCGGCCAGAAGATCGTAGGGCCCTCATGTTGCTTCAACAGAGGAAGCAGACGCTTCTACCTTTAGGTAGATCTGCTCGTTTACAGTCCCAGTAGTCACGGACGACGCACTCCGTTTGCCACATGAGCGGATCGCTTGCCAAATCATGTATTCCTGCGCAAACTTTGAAAGTTTCTACATCCTTACTTCCGCCGGAACATCAAACTTGTGCTGGGTAGTGAAATACAGTAGCCCTGGAAGCTGCCAGAAGTCCGCCTTGAGGTTAGTCTCATGATCCATGATGAGACAATGGGGTTTCGTCTACATCTCGGTGTACAGTTTCCGGACCCATGACTTTCCCACCGTATTTTGCCGTTCGTCACGATTTGGAGCCTTCTGCACTTTGTACATATGAGTCCCTTCCAGTTCTTGGCTCTCTAAACGAAAAACTTGGACAGATTCAACTTTTCGGCCACATCCCTAACCGAAGCATCGAGATTCTGCCTAAATGCTTCCACGTAACGCTTGTGATCCTGATCACTAATAGAACATCCATTCTGACCGCATTTCTCTTGCCGTTCGCTGCTAAGAGATTCTTAGTAACGTTTAATCACACGACTCACCGTTGAGGATTTTCCAGGTGTTTGCGCAAAATGAATTCGCGACGTTGTTTTTCAGGTGACGCCATTTTTTACAATTTTTGAAAAACTAATCACGATAAAAGTACAGTCTAAACAATACAGTCTAAACTACTTCTACCCAAATTTTCAAGAGAAAATACCCAATGGGTAATTTTCTACAGCGTTTCTTCGGTGGTGCAATTTGATGTGGGACACCCTTCCCAAACAGCACAATTTCAACACTTCTAGTTGCATCAACCTATTTATGACCAGAATTAGTCATATATGGGTTACCACAACTACTTTGTAACAACTGTGCTAGTAGGATTTATTATTGTCGGCGATGACCAGAGATCCCAAAAATACGAAAAATCCTATCATAGAGAATTCTTAGAATAGTGTGGTTTTTAGATGTCAAAAACCAATATTTAAGGCCATTCGAAGATCCAAAATGGAGGATTGGAGCTGTTTATAAATGATCCGTAACAATATAACCAATAACCAATAACCAATAACCAATGAGGATAAACCATCCCTAGTAACAATTGGAAAGCTACTTGATTGTACTAGAATTTTATAAAGATTTTATTGCCGTATTATTTACTACATCTAGTTTTACTATGGTATTACGCAATACAAAGAGGATACGAGTCAAAATATACTTAAAGCTAGCTATAAGGATGTACTATTTGCCTTTATTGGCAGTGTAAAAAAGTCGTTTTCGATAATTAACCCACGTACCTACAGCCGAAAATCCTCAAAACATAATTTTTAATCCACAATCAAAAAATCATCGATGCAAGCTGTGGATTGCAGAAAGAGAGTTATTATCAATCGATTATCATGTCATAGGAAGCACCTAAAATGATTTTACTAGAAATTTGGATTAACTAATTCAGTACATTTACTTGGTTGTTTGTTTGATTATAGTCACTTTAACGGTTTGGGTCATTCATAACTTCTAGCAGGGTTGGGGTTTAAGCCTGAGTCCTCGGCATGTGAGGCGTGAATGCTAACCACTACACCGGGATTGACTCCGTAGTTTTATTTTGTTAAAACTGGTTTTCAAAAATGGCAAAATTCAATGGCGCGCTGATTGTCCCCAACTACCAATACCAATATACACGATAAAATTTAATGCGCATATGCTGCGCAACTATGAAAACTGTGTAAATTTGGTTGTTTATTGTTTCGAATATTTTATTATGGTCGCTTTGAATCAAATCGATCAGGATGATCTGCACAGTATCAGCAGGGGATATTACTTGTTGAAAAATTGTAGCAGTGAGTAATTTTCGCTGAAACGGGGCTACTGAAACTACTGAAACGAGGTCTTCAAATATTGGAAGTTTTGCGCTTAATTGGTTAAACATGGTTAAAAAATAAAAATTACACTTTTGATTCCGCCAAATAGTGGACCCCGGGTGCGCCAAGGAGTCAAAGACAGGTTCAGAAAAAGTTGAATTTTGAGCAAACCTTGAGATCTATATCATGTGATATTTCATAAATTTTCCATGAAACAACTAACAAATGGCCCGGTTCTGTAAAGAAGAAGAACAGAGCATTTAAATGGAGTAAAATTTTTTGATGGCGGTCTTCCTGGATTCGGTCGCCATATTGGATTTTATCAAACAATCGCCGTTTTCACCATGAGCCCCCAACCGATTTTCATTTCAGGACCACCATTGGAAAGCTAAGAAAAAATACTATAAGAAACATTCATTAAATTAGGTGTGCAATGATACTAACTGAATAAAACAACCAGTTATTTGTAGCAAGGTTAACAATTTTCATATAATTATTGTGAAATTTCCAAAATTTGCTATGAAACAAACTACAAACGACACGGTTTTATAAAGAGGCGAGATAGGGTTTATAAACGAAGTGAAAAAAAATCGACGGCAATCTTGGATTTGGCCGCCATACTGGATTTTATCAAAAAATCGCTGTTTCGCCATGATCCCCCCAACCGATTTTAATTTTAATACCATAGGAAAGCTGAGAAAAAATGCTATAAAGAACATTCATCAAATTACATGTGTAGTGGCATTAAATAAACGAAACAATTTATTATCTGTATCAAGGTTCACAACTCGCATATAATGGAATATCATGCTACAAAAAATTAATTGTTTTAGTTAGTTAATGCCATTGCACACCTGACTTGATGAATGTTTCTTATAGCATTTTTTCTTAGCTTTCCGATGGTGGTCTTGAAATTAAAATCGGTTGGGGGCTCATGGTGAAAACGGTGATATTTTTATAAAATCCAACATGGCGACCAAATCCAAGATGGCCGCCAAAAATTTTTTTACTCCATTTGAAAGCCCTGTTCATTTACTTTACAGAACCTGGCCATTTGTTAGTTGTTTCATGGCAAATTTATGAAATATCACATGATTTAGATCTCAAGGTTTGCTCAAAATTCAACTTTTTTCGAACCTGTAAGGCCCCTTGGCGAACGAGAGGTCCACTATTTCGTGGTATCAAAAGTGTAATTCTTATGTTTTTACCATTTTCAACCATTCAAGTGCAAAACTATTTGAAGACCTCGTGTCAGTAGTGGTCCCGTTTCAGCGAGAATTACTCCAGTGTTTTACATCATCTACTATGCTAATTACATGGATTCAAACTTCAAACTTTTGCTCTCCGTGATTCGCGTTTAGCGACAAAAGTACGATTCGACACTTGATTAGAGAAATAAGGAATTTATTTTGCATAACACTCCAGATGATCCTGAATTTTAGGTTTTGTATTCTACTAAGACGCTCCAAAAACTTCAGACTCCAGATGATTCCAACAATTACTCCGGATGATTTATCGTTGAATGTGAAGATACTGAGCTATTGCATCAATATAAAAGTTATTTTATTTTTGAGCTTCTTTATATCTCACGAAAACTGACGACAATTTCAAACGTCGCACTTACGCCCCGTCCTATTCTATGCTGATATGCTTTACTAATACTTGAGCTTATTGACTGACTCTTAAGGAGGCTATAAAACCTTCTGGAGAGTGGGCTACTTGGTCAGAAGCCAGTTTAATAGCGGTTATCAGAAGGTTCTAGTGGCGCTCATAGTTTTATTAGCGATTTTGTGAAATTGGTCGTGAAAATCACTAGAGGAACGTAATAAAACTTAAATTGCTGCTTTGGATATTCGTCGTATTATTACGCTACTGTGCGCATCTGATGTCGTTTGTCGAGGCGAGCATCGGCTAATTGTTATAATTCGGGATGCAGAACAACTACCGGAGGAGTAAAAAGCATAGGTTATCTGCCCGATCTACACAAACGGCGAGAAGTTGGACTGTGAGAATTATCTTGCGTTCACCGTTCCCAATGCCGTCTTCAAAGTGCTGTCCAAAATTATTTTCCAAATGGTACCCAGTGCTGGGTTCGTATTTCGGGTGGACTGTCAAATCGCACAGTGGGCTTCGTCAAGGTGATGATCTCTCACGCCTGCTGTTCAACATAGCACTACAGTGTGTTATGAACCGATCGGATATCAACACGCGGGACACGATCTTCAACTAGTCTAACTAGTCAATTAATCTGCTTTACCGATGCCATGGATATTATCGGCAGAATATCTGTGACGGTCGCTAAACAGTACACTATACCCGAAAAAAAATTACATTAAATTTTGTAGTAGAAACAGCCCAAGTAACAATTTGGGTTTTACTACACTCTTATGATTGCATTTAAGACCAAAATTGGTGTTGAAGACCACCATAAGAATACAATAAAACTCACATTGTTGCCTGAGAGTGCAACTAAAACAGATTTTAATGTGAACATTCAAACTTATGGTAAATTTATTGTAAAAGTGCCTCAAAATAAAATTTTATTAATATTTTTGTTTCTTATTTTAGCTAAAGACTTGACTATATTTCATCATAAATTTACTGCCTTTTTGAATTATATTTTGTTTTTTCGCCTGAAAAATTTACCATAAAAGAACGATAACTTTTACTGTAAATGAAAATTTTTGTCCGCGAAAAACTAGATTTTTTTTATTGTTAAGATACTCAACAACCCGTCATTTTTATGGAAGAATCTCTGAAAACCATGAAAGTTATGGTGGGCAACAATAAGTTTGATAGTTTGGTTATCTTTTCGGACGATAAATTTTATTGTATAAACTGTATTTTGTATCCTGCTGTTACCATATTTTTTATATTCGTGTTATGGTTATTTTTTTCCGGGTAGACTAAAGCGCAAAGCAGAAAAGATTGGGTTAAAGGTAAATACGTTTACAACAAAATAAATGCTGGCCGGCGGAAGGGAGTCCAACCGACATCGTTTTGGCAGCAGTGTAACGATCAACGGCGATGACTTAGAACTAGTTGACTAAGCCCCCTGCAGAGTGTACCTTGTACAGTACCTTGTACAAGACGCTTATTAGACCGGTTGTTCTCTACGAGCATGAATCGTGGACGATGCTCGAGGAGGACTCGCAAGCTCGGAGTTTTCGAAAGATTTTTGATGGCGTACAGGAGAAAGGAATATGAAGGCGAAGGATGAACCATGAACTCGTACAGTTCTATGGCGGAGCCATATTATTCAAAAGGTGGGTAAAGCTGGACGGATACGGTGGGCAGGGCATGTTGTTAGAATGCCGAACAGCTACCCGGCAAAAATGAGTATTTGCTTCACATCCGGTAAGAACAAGACAACCAAGGGTGCAGCGAGCAAGATGTTTAGACCAGGTGAAGTGTAATCTTGTGGAGAGTACACGGTGTTCAAGGAGTTGGGTGTTCAAGGCAAGTCTAAAACCGAGTGAATTAGAGAGATTTTGTTCATCAGGCTATGTCTTAGGATTGTAATCCAATCAAGTAAGTAAGTAAGACGCGACTGTATATATATTTTTTCTCGAACAACTTTTGGCGTGTTCCAAAACGGTTCCTTAGAAGAACGGTAAGCCTGATGTCCGTCGATGTCAGACCACATCAGATAACGATGCTACCAAATGGCCGGCCAAACAGCACCTGGTTATACACTTCACGTCTGATAAAATTTCTCTTTTCATTGATAATAAGGAAAAAATATGGTGAGGGCAGAAATGTTGGAGATGAATGCCATTTCAATTATGTTTATCTATTGGGTTATTACCATGAAATCGCAATGATCAAATGGATATTTTATATACGATGTAGCGAGATCTGCAACTTATTTGCCTCATTCAATATACCTAATACCTAATCCCTCTATTGAGCGACTCGAAAAATCTGAAAACCCCGTTGATTGTGAATTTTATTATTATGCCAATTACATGAAGAACACTCAAAGTTCCTACAATGGAGAAAAATCTTTCAAAGAGTAAAATTTTCTTCAAGAGAAGGAAGTACGGTATCTAAACTTTTTATCATCTAAACACGTCAAAGCAAGTGCCACTTGGCTTTTATGCTTCCTTAGACCTTCTAAGAAGTTCCCTAATTATCTCACAATTTAAACTTTTCCAACAGATAAGTGTAGCACTCAGACGAAATTAGCGAATGTCATCACCAGCATGAACACCAATTAGAAGGCACCAAACAACCACCTCCACCACCTCTACCACCTCCACCGACCACTGCCGGCAGCCGGTGCGCCGACAAATGAAACCGGAATGAGACCGCTCAATTTCATTCAAAAATTGCCCAGTAAATCATCGTCTTTCGTTTTTGTGCACGTTGGTACTGCGAAATTTGCCCGAAATGTCATTTCTCAGCAGCAAAACTTGGCGTACCCGCGCTCGGTAAGTACGCTAATTTTTCAAACCACTTTACATAATTGATTCCCGCGTCTGTAGCACCTCTCGCGGCTGACTGACGGACTGACGGTTGTGCCGCACAGCGATGACAGTTACACGGAACGAGGTGTCAACAAAATCCCGAATGCCGGAGCAATAAATCTCCGGCAGCACCAGAAGCAGTGGCATCCATCAGCACCGTCATCGTAAAATAGACAACGTGCCCGGCCAGCAGAGGAGAGGACGAGGACGTTGGCGAGAGGGAAAGCAAGGATGCAAAAGCTGAAAGTGATAAAGCTGATTGTCAATTTGGTTTGCCTTTTGCGTGGAATCCTCTTTGCTCGCGTACACGCAAGATTTTTTTTTATTTCCTGCCAAGTGAGGGGGAAGGTGTAGGTAGCTTCTGGCCTCTTTTCGGCAAGTGTCAGTCACGCTTCGAGTGATGCGTATTGTTCTCGCGTAAACCGCACGCTACACAGTCATTGCCATCAGCAACGACACCCGCAGGGCAATCAGTGCCATGAGATGGCAAGATCTCGTACGCACCCCGCCCGTACTTCGACAGCTTTCTATCATTGGCACATACAGTTCCGTTCATTCGTTCGTTCATTCAGCCATTCATTCATTCATTGGTGGAAGTTAGTTGGTGGAAGTGAAATTATGACAAACAGATTTACTTCGCGCGGCCTAGCAGTAGGTACCAACCTACGTGGCGGAAGTGTTTATCGGATTTGTTTGCATTCGATACGAAATGAAGCGTAACAGCTTTCAAGCTTGTGCTGGGGATATTTGTCGGCACGTGAGTGGAATGGAAAGCTGTCGAATCACCGTGAATGTCGGTAGTAAGAGAAAAATCATGGACAATGAATTTTGGAAGTTCTGATTTTTGGTTTATTAGACAACTTAAAATGACTCGATTTAACTTTTTTGTACTTTTCTTAAGAAAACCATTATCAAACAACTTGATTGTAATGACTTTGTTTTTCTGTTTGTTTACCACATGTAGTAGAGTACAATTCCAAACGGTTTATAACTGACATTCCCCTCTCGATTGGCAGTGGAAATCCGTTTTTCCAATCCGAGCACGTATTTACATTTTGATCCTTCTAAGCCATTATAAAAACAACAGACATCAGCGGATTCTCCGGTGGCCTACCACCGCCTCGGCTCAATCTCGCTGCAGTGTTCCGGAGGAGCTTTTCCACTTCAAAGTTTCCCGAACTAGAACAGGAAATGTTCCCAGTTTCGTACCCACACCTGCTTACCGGCGGTGTTCAGCCGAAACAACTGGGGTGGAGTAATGCTCTAGTACCGATACCGAGTCGTTTGCGCCTCCCTCCACCCACCACCGGTGTAATTCCTTCCGTTGTTGGTTGAATCATGATTTCTGCGGTCCACTCTTTTCGTATCGCAATTCAAATGCTCACGGCGTGTACGGTATAATCCGGAATCGGTTATTATGCGGAGTTTAACATTTAGATAAGCTTGTCGGTCCCCGCTGTGGTTGGTATTTCCCGTTCCCGTCGTCGTCGTCGTGTCGTCGCGTATCGTATCGTATCGTCACAACCACAGGCTCGATCCGTGTGCGGAGTTTCGGTTCCGACAATTTGTACACGGATATGTTTGCATAATCAAGGTGGCAACGTTACTGAATGGAAAAGTGTTTCGAAACAATTCGAAGTAAATTGATTCGACGATGGGAATGGAATTTAAATTTATTCCAAGAGTGGTATCTAATCTAATGGTGAAAATCGAATCGATTACTGGTAAGAGGAATCGTGTCCGACCTATACAGATAACGTAAAAGGATTTTATTCAATAAAATAATCGTAGAACTTAGGTTGCTTACGTTTCGTTTATTTATCGTAACATGGCTAGATTCGCAAATTTAAAAATTATGTGAATTAGGATGAAAAACAAAGTCTAAGTTTCAGGACGAAATATAAACGGTGTGATTTTCCGCTACAGCGGAATACTCTACCGTCATTTATTCCACGAGTACAAAGTACTCGCTAATATTTGGGGCACTTTTATTCAAATCGATGTTGATCAATCTTACCCCGTCCACTATAACTAGAAAACCGACAAACAATTTTTTTCCCCCGGACCGGGCGGCTGCTTAGGAGAAACTTCTGCTTTAGCAGCACCTACAACAGTATTTCCCTGCAAAACTCGTAAAGTGTGAACGACGGATGAAGCACAGATGGAACCACCATCACAATTGCGTAACCATCGTCGTCAGCATAGCGATAGCATAGCCAAAACGTGTCGTATAAACCACGCTTGTCGAGTTTATTGATGCTTCTGCTGAAAGTAGGTGTGTTTTTTTTTTGCTTCCCGGTACTATGAAGGTAGGTAAATAACTGCACTGGGAAGCGATTTTTCTTCCCAAGCCAGTGAAATTTAGTGGGACATTGATTTGAACTCGAATGTGGAAGTAAATTTATGGATGGTAACTTATCTTTATTTAATTTAACTAGAGGTTTTGTTAAATTCATTTTCTATCAATTTGCATTTGTATGTTTAAGTTGCGTTACCGTTAACAATAATTATTCAGAACACTATTCTCTACTGTCTCTTGTTTTTTGAACATTTGCAAACGCATAATGAGTGTTTTGGTTGTATGTTGGATAGTAAAAGTATGGTCTAAGGTAAGACCCTGTTTTGAATCGACACAGTCTAAGGGGATTACTAAACATTTCAAGCCGCTTTTCTGGTGAAATCAGAGCTCTTCAAAACAAAAAGACCGTCGTTATAAAAAAGGTGTCACAATAAAGCACCTTGTTTCTATATTTGTAAACGTAAAAGAACTCTGCAAATTACGTTATAGAGAATTTTTGACGCTATTAAGATAGCCGTTATAAAAATCATAAACGGTGTAGTACATAAATGTTTTATTAAGCCATTCACGCTACGCCTTTCACTATCTCGCTGGCCATGTTATGATTCCACGCTCGTAAAACTGGTGAAACTTTATAGCCAAGAATTTAAAAAACAAGTCATTATCGACACCCTGTTTGGGGCAGACAGAGATTCAGCTGTCCAAGAGAACCCTCTAAAGTAGTAGCAGGTAATAATTCCGGAATGTGGCAGCGGCTGATGTGATAATATGTACTATCCAAACTCAGCATGAAAAGGCTTTTAGTTGACGTTACTTGCATAACTTGAATAACAACTACTTATTATTTTACTAAAACACAGTCAGCAGACTAAAAGAAATAACTAAAAAATAATAATTTTCGACACAACCGTTTTGGATCTTATTGGTACATTAGAAATTTTTAGCCCAGCGAGTATTACCTCATGGGAAATGAAGTTTTAAAATTTGCAATGTTCTGGAAAATAATTCTTTTCAGTCATAAGTCAGGCATGAAGAGAAATCGTATCGGAAATCATTTATAAACTAGGAATTGATAAAACCGATTTTTTTTTGAAAATTGTCCGAGAGTTAGAAGAGAATTTTTCAAAATTATCGTATCGTGAAATTTATTGACTAACTAGCAGATTGCCCGATCTTACTCGGGCCACTTCGTCACTCAGCCACTTGTACATCTGTTATTGTAACCAGCCATGGTCAAAAACTGCGTCAGAATGTTATCAACGATACTTACCCTTATTCTGCGAGTCACATGACTCAATACGACAATTGTCACTCGCCGTGACTCGCCACGGCGAGTCGAGTCACCTAAGTGACAATCGTGTCACTTAGGTAAGAAACCCTTGTCACCATTGACAAGGCGAGTCACCTAGGTGACAATTGTCACCTGATTCGCGGTGACTGCAACATAGTCACGTCACTCGCCTCGCAGAATAAGGGTAACTCAATCACCGATTCAACGCACACAACCCCCACCTTTTATATACTCGCTCAGAGAGACCAAGCGTGCTCTCGTAGTCATTTTCATGATTTGTTGCAAGCGAACCAACTTGACTGTGAGCTGAACTGATGGCAAACATGCCTTCTCAGTTCATTTCACTCTCTGACGCTAGTGAACGAAACAAACACTTACCACTGAGCGAATCTAATCAGATTTTATTTCGCTTTTTATCTGGTTTGATCACATACAAAATGCTTGAATATTTGAAATATATGGAGAACAATTACAACATATTTCAATAGCAGAACTGTGAATACCATTGAGTTAAAGCTGAACGATCAGTGAGTGTAAGTGAACCGAGTTCAAACCGATTTCGGTTCTGATCCAATCACTATTTTTCATATTTCCTATGAATCATTTTTTGACGTAGGACTATGTCTTACGGCAAGTTTTGAGATAGGGTGTCATTCCAAAAAATCAAAAAATGCGAGCGTCACGAAAAATGAAAGGTTTTGATCGCTAATAACTCAGCGGTTTTCCGATCGATTTTCAATATTCTTACACCAATCGATCGGAAAATCTTCTAAGAATTGACCCAAATAAAGAAAAGTAGGATTATTGATGTTGAACTATTGAAAAATTGAAAATAATGAACCTATGTTTTACCAGAATTCTCACTTCGTGATTGGTTGGAAGATCTTGCGATGATCTAAACCTATACCGATTTGATATCTGTGCTTGGGAAGTAAGCCAAAACAAGTGACAAAGTTTCCTCATTTCAACAAGATTTCTTAACACCGCGATTAAACCTAGACTTAGACCTAGATTTCTTACGAACGCGATTAAACCTAGTCTAATTTGATGTCTGTGTTAGGGAAGTGTGCCAGAAAAAAAGACAAAACTTCGTTGTCCCAACAGATCGCAAATTCTTTACTGCGAGATGATTAAACCTAGGCGAATTTGAAATCTGTGTTGGAAAAATGTGCTACAGCTGTAGTGTTCGGTTATAATATGACTCTGTATGAATACGCATGCTTGCCGTTTCATTAGAAGTGTAGTGAAAAGATTTGCTGTTGATAAAATAGGATTGAATTGGTAAAATCCCTTCAACGTGGGTAACCATGGGTAATAAAAACAATCTTTAATTTCTGTAAGGTAGCAGGAAAGCAATCGTTTGTGTTCTTGATTTTGTTAAATTGTTTCTATATGCACATTGAAATAACTCTGAAATCTTTTGAGGATTGAACGTCCCAAGCAACAATGCGAGTTTTATTTTACTCTTATGATGGTCCTCATGACCAATTTTGGTCTTAAATGCCATCATAAGTGTGTAATAAAACCAAATTGTTACTTGGGGTATGCAATGTTACTACTTTGATAAATGTTACATACAACGCATGTAGCATGTATATATGTTGCATATAGCATGTATACATGAAGAAACGAATGATTACAAGCATGGCTACATGCTACTATCACTACAAAGAGACTTACGTAGTCCTGCGTCACCTATATATGCGGTCGTGTCTTGGACACAACCCCTCTGATTTTTGGAGGACAGCCACAGCGTAAATATTTAGTCGGCTTGTTAAATTTTTACAAATCTGCTTGCTATTGGTGAGAGTCGTCGAAAAATGATCCCATCGAACGATCAACAACCCAACCGCTCTGTATGGAACACAAAATAAAACAAATAAATTATATAAAAAGACAGTTTGTAGTTGGCATTGACAACGGTGATCGCACTATTATTCTCACAGTCTAGTTTGTTTCCTTTCTTATAAATTGGGTAGATAATACCATCTTGTCACGCCTCCGGTATCCAAAAGTCTCACAATCTTCCGGTGTAGAGAAGTGACTACACAGCTAGCATTATTATATGTATATAATGGTTAAAAATCAGCATTACGTACATATATACATGCTAGTAAATCGTACTTGATGCGCAAAATTGGCATATCCGTGGTATTTTGGAGGCGATATACGTGATAAGGAACAAACCTACGCATTTCATCGATATAAGAATTATATACGGCAATATACGATTAAGCCCGACCCGCTCCTTACTGCTTTACGATTCTGTGCTGAATATCGTATGTATGTGAGCAATTATCATTATATACGACTGAAAACCAACTTGGGCGGACTTTTTCAGGTTTAGTTACGATTCCGAATTTGGCAAGAGTTATTTACGATAATTTTCGGTTATTGATTGCCTCCCAGTTGGCTTCGACGTATGACGCTGGCCTAATAAGCCAGTCGTCGCATGTTCGAATCTTGACTGGGAGAGGCTGTTAGAGTCAATAGGATCGTAGCAACTGGCCCTGCAATTGTCCTGCATTCTAACAGCTGGCGGCGAAGTCTGTCGTATAAAAACAGAAGATCAAGTTTCGATAACGGAACCTAGCACCCAGGCTTTGCTTTGCTTTTTCGGTTATTGATGTACGATTTGGTGCTAGTTGGGTAGCTCTCGGGCCTCTTGACCAGCTCCACTCCAATGCTCTCCTTCCCAATTGATTTATTGTTCTTCAGCTGCTTGATGGTCCCCCATAGCTGTACCTGTCTTTGGGACTGACACCTCTTCCACGTTTATCGCCTAGGCAGCATAAAAAGATGTCCAATAAAGTTCTTACTGCTTCCACATTTTGGTTGTCTCTTGATCGACGTTCTAGATACTAGTGTACTTATTTTCAGCCTGACACATTTCGGCTTACGGCCCAGAGCTATTGCGGGATCCGTCTTGAAAACGATGCAGCTGCTCCACATACTTCTACTTTTCTCCCAGATTTGGGATCGCTGCATTTCATATTATCTTATACGAGCATTCTATGAAGCTAGGGGTCCCTATTCATGACCGACTTTGAATGAATTACATTTCATAAGTAGGTATTTTTGCCGAGCTTGGGCCCCAGCAGTTCAATTTTAGGCTGCAACAAAATGCCTTTCAATTTTCAATAGATTAGATGATTTCGTAAATCATGGGGCCCCAACAGTTCAATATTTATAAGCAGTTGAATAAATTCGACTGAAACAGAAAATTTTTCTTGAATTTGTAAGCATTCAAGCTGCTAATATAAGAATTCTATAAATTAGAGCTTAGGGCCCCAAATAATATTACAAGATTGGGGCCTAAGCAGTTCAAAGTAAAATTATAGAATTCATGACATTCGGGTTGCAATCCGAATTACTAAACAAAAAAAAAACAACATTCTGCAATTCAATTTGTAGGCATTCAAACTATATCGCATGCGATTCATATTACCTTAGAAACCCAACTGATAAACGAGTTGCTTAGGATTTAAAAATCTCCCGCTGTTTTTTGTGACGCCGAAAATTTTTCGGAGGCCCACCGGGCAACCGGGCAGTCCGACCCTGGGTGGTGGTACGTGAGTTCGTATATTTGGGATCGCTGGTGACCGTGGACCACAACGCTAGTAAGGAGACCAATTGACTTGTAAAGCTACCTGCCTACTGTTGGAACCTCATAGTCTATTTTATACCTATAAGAATAAAATGGACTCAGCTTTTTATCCAGCAACTCCCATTCCTACCTCCTCGTGGGACGAGCCGGGATACGTATCTTAGTGGAAACCGGGTAACCGTTGCAAAGTAAGGTCGTAGTCGCTTGTCCGAACAAACTTGATACTACCGAGAACCAGAGCAAAGCGACCAAAACCCCTAAAAGGAGGATGGATGCAATAGCTGTTATCCATGGCTATCACGTAAAGACTGGAATGGATAAACTATCCTTAACCAAGGTATCATACTATCCGTGCCGAGGGACCCAGCCGCAAGCGGAGTCTATGGAGTACCAGGGCGCCCTTAGTAATTTGCCCTTGCTGCGTTAAGCCGGTCACCGATGCAGTGGACTATCTTTTACTGTGCTACTGGTGGGATTTACTTGGAGAATCCTACTGACATTCCAGCGGGCTAGCAGTGATAGATGAGGTAATGAGCACAGGAGGAGAACGGAAACTAAAGGATGCGCTAGCAGAGATTCAGTCCTGTTCATCATCTATCCTCAACACGTCGACTCGTTGCGAGTCCACAGACGACAAAAGCGATGGAGTAAAGGTCATAATCAGATCTGGACCTGTAAAGACGGGTTCAGCTGGGAATGGCATTCCGTGAAAACGTAACCTGACAAAAGCTTAGAAAAAGAAAATAAAGAACCTGTTTACTCCAGGGCTTCCTGTAAAGGAGGCACGGGAGCAAGTACTGACTCACTCTGAATCTGTATCAAGTAAAAGACCACAAGAATCGAAACTGGCTAGCAATGGAAACAACTAAAACTGAAAACCCAAAAACCAGAAGAGGAGTCTATGCCCCCAAAAAGGAGTGAGACAAGATGTGCGAAAGCAAACCATTCATCCCGCTCGGGGGGTATAATTAAAGTGAAAGATACGGATTAAATCTTCAAGCTTCCCATGGGTTTCACTCCTGGTGTCTCCTGCATGGAGGCCGTAGATCAGATCAGAGTTGAAATCCTCTCTGAGAACTATATCAGCGCTGAACTTATCAATGAAATGAGCAGGTTAAACCCAAATTCTTTAACTGCTCATACAAGTCCGGGCACCTGGTTCTCTCGGGTAAAGACCAGAAAACCTCAAAAAAGCAAAGCCATGGGTATAGGCGCTCTGTTGAGAACTTGAACCTTCTTTATCGACAGACTTCGCAGCCGGTTATTTAAGTACAGGACAATTACGGGACTAGTGCAACGATCCTACTGACTCTATAGCAGCACCTCCTAGGCGAAATTCGAACATACGACGACTGTCTTGTTAGACCAGCATCGTCCCCGAAGCTAACTGAGCGGACTCGGACTGGCTAAAGAAGGTGATTCCCAGCCTCGCATTATAGGAAGAAGCAAGACTCGTTGCTCTGGATGCAAAAAATACTCCACTTTCAGAAATTCTTCATGCTTTCTTCCCACACAGCGCAACATTCGATGACGAGAGACTCAGAAGACTCCTAGAGAGTCAAAATTATAAAGTGGTAGCAAATTTTGCAGTTATCTAATCCAAATGGAACACATGCGGATTGATAACTAGCAGTAGATGTAGGCTCTACACGTCAGTTCGCAAACTGAAATTTCATCATAAGCTTTCGTTTTGGCGAAACTCAGCAGAGGAGAGTAAATCCAAGGTAACGTCAAATAGCAAACCAGCACATGGGAGCAAAAGTTTCGGAGACCAATAATAGTGAAGTCAAAGTGGATCAGGGTCTCGTTGGCACTAATTCGCAAAACTGCAAGAATCCTTATAATCATTGCACCCATGTAGGGTTATAGGGGTTCCATTAGAGATTCTGCTATAGTGAAGATTCATCGAGGTGAGTCTCCTTGACAGCCTGTTAGATCCGTGGGAAAGGCGAGACTATGCGAAGACACCCACACCCCTAGATCCAAGCAAGGCGAATTCGGGTACTGATAAAAAGAAAACTGTGGACTTCATCTACGGGGATTCCATCTTTATTATTTATGTCAGAGTCTTCCAAACTGCTGGTTGGTTTGCAGGAAGCACCAAAATATAAACCAACATAAATTTGATTTTGAGTGAAAAATTGAAATAAAATAATTATAGATTTCTAATTCGGTTATGAGCTAGCGTAAGAACTAACGACACTATTATCACAATATTGACTCATGGTGATATTCTATCAAGATGTTGTCACGTCATGGACTGGGTTACATCATATAACCATCTTTTTTTTCGGTGCGAGTTACATACGACTCAGAAGGGAAACTCAGCTAAATTCAGCCCAACTATTTCCTCAATTCAAGCCAAGTTTTCTTGGCACTGAATCAGCAAACAACAATTATTTGCTTCCGTTATCCGCGCGTTCTATTTCATGAAGTGAGAAAAATATTGCCGTATTATGATAGATCTCTGTGTGCGCTGCGTTTCTTAAAAAAACATGCAAACGTTCCACCAGTGAAGCATCAATCAACAAAACATGTCTCTGAGAAATGCAAACAGAACGTTCCAGACATTGCAATTCAACGATAAACATACACAAGAAATTTTTGCTGATATCCCACTGTCGTCAGATTCTTGTTTGGCCTCAAAAGGGGTTTCCTAGTCTCGTGTACCCGTCGCCGTATGTATCAGAGCGGATTAGAAAAAAATCTGTAACATGCCAGTTTTTCTCCTATATATTGATGATAAATTGGTATTTTTGCTGAATATTTATCCAGCCTGTTTTACTCCGTAGAAGTATAGTTTCATTTTTCCAAATACCGACCCAATAAACGAAAAAGTCGATTACTATACGCGTCCCACATCGACATCCGCCCGAATATCTATTTGTTCCCAACCGATATGGTCCATTTCTAATCATCGACAGTTGCCCCCTTTCTCCTCCTCCTCCCACTGTACCCATACAAGCAGCTGCTGACGGGGATGGGCTACCCACATTTACCCCCCGCCATACGTAATTTACGCCTCGATAACAATCAAAAGTAATTTATTTCCATCCATACTTCATCGAAATCGATCCCGTTTTCGTCCATTCTGCATCCTTCTAGCCGGCGGCCGTAATATACAAACCAACCGCCAACAACCTGCCAGCCTGCCAGCCTGCCAGCCAGCCAACGCCATCACCGGACGACCCACTAGTGTTTCTGCCCCGCTGCCGGGATCAGGATCGATCGGGCTGTTATTCCATCTCATAAAATAGTCCCCTCTGATTCACCGATGGTAAAATGGAAACGAATTGCACCAGGAAAAAAAAAGAGAAAATAGCGTCCAATAAAATGACTCTATCGTTTACTCGTTTTTCGGTCCTACTTTTGGTGCAACATTTCAGACTGTTTTATGTAATGAACACGAACGAACGCCACGCTATAACAAAAGAACTCTGTTACCTACCTCATATTCGGTTCTGGTATGAATGTTGCAGTAGTAATAAATTGAAAATTTATTATTTATATTTAGAGGGCTGTAAAGTTTATTAAACGATGCATGCACTGAAAACGACGGACATTGACTCAACTTTGGGTGACACGGCAATATATGCTCTGCGTGCGATGCGAATAAGCCGAATCTGGCTTTGCCTTAAAGAGGAGTACGCGTTCAATTTATTTTTAAATATATGTTGTTAAATATGATTATTCATTTAAAAAGGCGTGACTAAAAATTATCACTCAAAACTGAAAGCGTAGCTCGAAAATGGCTTATCGTTTGTAAATTTATTTTTGAAATGATGTACAACACCGTTTTCTGGCCGGAGTTCAGTACATCTCAGTAATTTTCGAAAATACAACTACGAGTAAAAAAGTTTTAGCGAAACAACATAAACATTTGTGCGGAAATTTTCCGACAACTACTACGTTTGTTTTCCAAAATTATATCGGGCTGAAAAATTCTTTCCGTGCAATATTTAATCATCTACGCAACATCACAAACTAATCAAACAACCGCATTTGCCAAGATTTACTCCTACCATCATCGGACCTTCTTCACCCAGTTGTCTAATGCATTCCGGACCAGCCCCCTAAGCCCGCACTGCACACTGCATAGCTGTACTGCGGAAAACTTTATCAGACCTCATGATTATTCATAAACAGATGAATTTTCAATCCCTTAACATATTTGTACACACATAAGTATAGGTATATAAATATGACAACGTGAAAGCGGAATCGGTTTGATTGACTGCAATGGCAAACGCGTGCTGCTGCTGCTGCTGCCACCGACTGCTGGAATCACTCATCGCGATATTCTATTAAACAGCAGTGCAATTGATCAGATGAATCCTGCTAACTCTTCTTTGATTGCATGCCAGCATCATTCCGGAATACGGGAGTTAATTTACTGATTAGAGAGCGATAGCGATGTTCATATCGAACAGCATTAACTTATCTGTCTGTTTATCGATCAAAATTGCACAAGCTAATTGTTTGCCTATAAAGCGGAATGGGGGAGCTCTTTGCAAAAGGGATAAGGCTATGATTTGTGTGGAGGCGGAAGTGGGTTGTGTTTTCGGATTAGGGGTGGTAAATTACAACGCAGTTTCCACATGCAGAACAATGTTGGTATTAATGACACAGGTGTTTAGTTATTTCACCATTATTGCGGCTGTTGTTGACATTTTTAGTTATCGCAATATTGTATTTCATTGTTTACATTGTATCAGGTATAATACTAGTGTTATTGAGGTATTTTCAATTCAATAAATTGCGCTTCTTGCAGTTAAATCAATGTAGACTAACTGACAGCGGACACCTTTAAGCTAAAATGGATTGACCAAAACCAGTATGCACAGTAGTTTCAATTTGTATTTGTACTGCAATCAGTTTTATATAAGCTTTGTTATATCAGTGGAGTTGTGACCAGTGGAGTTGTCTACTTTTTCTAAAGATCGTTCCTATCGTTTCGCGTATGTCCATGTAGATTTTAAATAGCATTCTCTTGCAGCAATGCTCTGCGCGATTCGAAAGAACTCGAGAGTGCCCCCGAAACACATATGCAGCACATCATTCGCTCACGGGTAGCTGTAATCAGCTACGTCAGCTACCTCTTTGTGATCAACTGTATCAAATGCTGTCCTGAAATCCACACATGAGCACGTTGTATTCCTAACAGTTTTAGAGGATTTGACGGAGTGTGCAAATTTGATCCCTAGAAACACGAGTTCCTATAAAGCCCGCCTGGTACTATCTTACGAGATACCTGGCTACTGGTGATAGTCGACAATATTTAAAGAGTTCTGCCGGGAGTCAGTTTTTTCCGGTAGATCTGCTAGTGTACTGTTGCTTGATTACTCGTCTCGAGATCGGGATCCGTGACACTGCTATTGCTTATGGGCACTGCCACATTAACTTTTGTTCTACCTGCTTTCGTCATATCACCCTTGAAATGTTCATCAAAAAATTGGTTTCATCTGCTGACTACCTTTAGCTCGCTTATGACCAGTTTTTTCTCCCCATTTTTTACACAGTGCGCATTTCTACCCCATTTGGCGTGCAGTCCCTCACGAGATTAGTTTACCCAATGATGCCAGATCTACGGGTTTATCTATAGTTCCACGGATTTAAATGTACCTTATATGTACCTCGTGCTCGTATCTACAGATTTTCAAAAACTTCCCGAAAAGCAAGAATTTTATTTTCAGTTAAAAATTCACTAGTAAGCTACATTCACTGAATAATATCCCGTAAAGTATAACTTTTTTTTGAGAGCCGACGTGAAAATTTGTAAAAGAGCCCTTCTGAGAGAAAGATACGAACAGAACAGTAAAGATTTTTGTTAATGCTGCGATACTGTTAATTCTAATTTGCCATTTTGACTTTAACGGCAGATAGAACCTTTCACCATAACATGCATTAATGGCATGATGTTCTTCACTCTCAGGTTTTGGTTAGGATTTCTGGCTTGGCTGAGTACTGACATTTTCCTGACTGGGGTACGGGAGAAAAGTAAAAAATTTTCGTTCTATTTCTTCGAATATATCAACAATTCCTAATTAAATTTCCGTAGTTCGATAGAACTGCACTGCTATCAAGCGAATAGTAGCCGAAATTCTGGTCTTATTTGCATTAATTATCTTTGTTTCTTCTACGCGATAATTTATTTATTTAATTTAGGCCATTACAAATATTTTATAAAGTTTTTGTCCTTCCGGTGTTCGGCCACTGAAAGGGGGAGGGGGCGAAAAAAACAAAGTGAATTTTTTAGTCGAGCAAAAAAAACATGGATTTAAAAAAATTTTATTTAAGGTTTAAACGTGAAAACCGAATCTTTTCTTGCTTATAATATATACGTTATTATTTTCTATACAAAAATATACGAAAAAAGACAAAAACGAAGGAAAATTTTTTTGGACGATTTTCGGAAATTCCATTGCTCGAATTTCTATTTCTGTTTCGTGCTAGAAGCGTTAATTCAACTCGGAGACTCATTTTTCGAGTTTTTCAGACTGTAGAGCCCACAGACAATTGATTTTATAAAAATAAATTTGACTCATATCCTTCAAATTATTTTTTTGCCCCACGATTTTTCAAGCCAATTTCCCAGGGGGGCGGGGGTGACAAAAACTTTAAAAGTGATTTGCAATGGCCTTATTTACTTTTTAATGGGGCTTTCAACCGGTAGTTGGTTCGCCCCAAGGAAATTTTTTACAATTTAAGTTGCAAGAGTTCGGCACGTTAATAAGAAAATAAATTAATATAAGTATACTAGCTAATCTAATCTAATATTCTATGCCAATATCAACTTATACTATCATA
Organism: Sabethes cyaneus; assembly: GCF_943734655.1. Lineage (NCBI taxonomy): Eukaryota > Metazoa > Arthropoda > Insecta > Diptera > Culicidae > Sabethes > Sabethes cyaneus. The sequence continues at coordinate 210,526,370 of NC_071354.1, read as the reverse complement.
TAGTTTTGCTGCTTTGAGTAAAAAATCAATCTGGTTTCCGCAGTGGGGAGCGAAGGCTGGCTGCGTCACGGTCACTCGATGAAATGACAAAACTCTGCCTAGGTCCATCGAATTCCGGACATACACAAATTATGTGTTCCATTGTATGGGTTACTTGACATATTTCACACTTTTCCAGAAGTCGTCTCGGCCGGTCATGTCGTGGACCACTCGCGTGTGCCCCATTCGTTCTCTCCAATTTTGTCGATCTCGCCAAGGACTTGTTGTATTTTTGATTTTTCGTAACCGGCTTGAGTTTATATCCCACATAACAGCCCATTTTGTCTGAATAGCGTCATCAACAGCGTCATAATTAAAAACTGCTGATTATGTACGCTTTCAGAGGCCGCAATAGATCTAATAACTGGACACAGTTGAAAATTGTACCCAACTAGGAAAAAAAACCTTCAGAAAACATGACAAATATGCGATGATAAAAAACGAAGAAAAAATTTGACAAAATAACGACGAAAAGATGTCGAAACAGTAACAAAAAAGACGACAAAAACGGCAAAAGCCACTGAAAAAGCAACAAAGAAACGAGAACACGCAAAAAACCGAACTAATGACAATAATACAACAAAAATACGACAACGAGGTGACAAAAAGACGACGAATATGAAAAAAAGACAACAATAAGATGACGAAAGAACGACAAAAAAAGCAAATATTTGATATAAAGACGACGAAAAGGCGGCAAAAAGATAACGGTAATATGGCGAAAAACTGGCGAAAACCCGTTGGAAAAAGACTAGAGAAAAGCGATCAATCAAAAACGCAATAAGTGACGAAAAAATATGACAACAAATCGGTGAAAAGAGACAAATAAACGATGTAAAGACCAAAACTGCAACAAAAATAACAAAAAAATGACAAATACGTCAGAGCGATGACAAAAAGAAGGGGAAGAGGTGTCGAAAAGACTAGATGTCAAAACAGAGACAAAAAGTCATGACTGCAAATGACAAAAAAAACAAAAACACGACAAAGAGAAGTGTCAAAAAGGCGTCGAAACAAAAATCCGACGAACAAATGTGACAAAAAATGCAATACAACGGGCAGGGAGCGAAAATACGTCGAAATGATGACAAAAAGACCATGACAGGACGATAGAAAGCAGCAGAGAGATGACAAAAAGACAACGTATAGACAGAAGTCAGCAGAGAGATGACAAAAAGACGACGAAAAGACGACGGAAAGATAACGAAAAAGTGATGACAAATAGGTGAAAAGACGATGAAAAAGACAAATGATGGCAAAAATACAATAAAAAGACGCCGAAAACACGCCAGAGCAGCAAACGAAATTAAAATAGAGATAATTACAAAACACAAAATTTCTATAAATAGATGCAGGACAGGAAATGAGGAGATGAAATTTATCATTTTATCCATCGGAAAAATAGCTACAAAAAACGATTAAAACGCTTCGAAAAGCGAATCGAAAAAAAAGGTAACAACACACGCAAAACAAACCACGAAAAGATGGTGAACATACGATAGAAAGACGACATATGAACGCCGAAAAGACAGTAAAAATGAAACCTTTTTCATGTCTGGGAAATAAACAAGCCTTAGGGCGAACCAATCACCGGTTGAAAGCCCCCTTAAAAAAGGTAATAAATAAATAAATAAAATAAACATGCCGACGAAATTATAACGAAAGAAAAGTGACGAAAAGACAACGGACAAACGGTGGAACGATGATAAAAAACGATGAAAAGATAACCAAAAGTGCAAAAAAATCGATAAAATGACGACTTAAAGTCACCAAAACAGCAAGAAAGAAACGACGCAAATGGTAAAAAGTCACCAAAACTTTGTCGCTTTTTTCGGCCAGTCAGAGGTCAAAAACTAAAAGTACCCTAGCAACATTTTGGGTTTTAACTCACTCTTGTAATGGTATTTTTTACCAACTTCGGTGATGAGAACCAGTATAAGAGTGAAATAAAACCTTCAGAATTGGGTAGACGACGAAAATCTGACAGAAATATCTGACAAAAATCCTATGAAGATGACAAAAAAAACGCGAAAACAACGACAAAAAAAACACGACGAAAACACGGTTACGAATCTTGAAAAACGAGAAACAACATGCAAAACTGACAACGAACAAATTAAGAACTTAGCATAAAAAGACTACAGAATGCCGAAGAAATGACACCGAAACAGCTACCAAAAAAGCGACTAAAACGGCTAAAATCCATCGAAAAAAGCATCCAAAAATGTCAAAAAACTGAAGCGAAGACGAATATAGTCAAAAGACAACAAAAATACGATATGAAGATAACAAAAAGACAACAGACAGATGACAAAAAGCGACGAATACGTAATAAATACAACAAAAAAATGACTAAAGGCGGTGAAAACGTTGCAAAAAACAACAAGACGACGAAAGAAAAGCGACAGCAAAAACAAAAAAGATGACTGAAAGGTGTTAATAGGCAACAAAACATGGAAAAAGGACTTTGAGTATACACAAAGATGACAATAGAACGAGAAAAAGGTAGTAAAAATAACATTTTTGTTATCTTATGAACAAACAAAACGACGTTAAGAGGAGTGAAATATTTTTTTTCTTAGATTATAGTCACTTTAACCAGCTTGGGCCATTCGTGACTTCTGCGGGGTTGGGATTTTAGCCCGGGTCCTCGGCGTGAGAGGCGTGAATGCTACGTCGGGACTGGTGTGAAATAGGTAACAAAAGAAAATGAAAAGAAACGTCGACAAAAAGACATCAATACTGCAATAAAAAAGACACCAAAAAAGGCTAAAAAAATCGACGAAAAAAGCCAACAATGGAGACGAGCAGACGACGGAAATACGATGAGGACGGCGAAAAGACGCCAAACCAGCAATAAAAAAAACAGAAAGAAACACTACAAAAGGCGTCTAAAAAGCGCGAGAATATGACAAAACATGTAAAAAACAAAGTAAAATTACGAATATAGGACAAAAAGCCGACAAAATAATGACTCCAAAACAGTGACAAAAAGGCAAAAAGTCGTCAACAAAAAACCCAACAAATACAGAAAGCACTACGAAAAACTACAAAAAAAATCATTGAAAAAGCGTCAAAAAAGCAACAACATATGCAAAATAGACAACAAATATAGAACTGAAAGGCGACGAAAGAGCGACGAAACGACAGTAAAATAAACAACATTTCGGTTGGCTTCATTTATATGCCAGAAGGTCATTGCGGCAATTCTATTGATCGCCTTTTGCGGCAGTATTGGTTATCTTGATAACAAACAGGACGACAAAAACGGTAATGAAAAGACAGTAACAACAACAACCCTATAAAAAATAAGCAGATGAGACGACAGAAAACATGTGGAAAATTCGACAAAATTACAATGTAAAAATGAAGGTTGGAACCTTCAAGCAGCAATAAAAGAAAGACAAAAATGGCAAAAAGCCGTTGAAAAAAGCGAATAAATAAATACAAATAAATCAACAAATGTCAATGAAATGAAGAACAAACTAATCAACAAATGCCTAGCAAACGACGAAAATGTGATGGCGAAAAGGCCATAAAAAGACGTCAACAATACGTTACGAGAGATAATAAAAATGCGGCTAAAACGCGTCGAAAAACCAACCAAAAGATATAGAAAAGACCTACCCAATTTTTAATTTTTTTTTTTTGATTTTTAATTTTAGGTTTCGTATTCTACTAAGACGCTCCAAAAACTTCAGTATAGAAAAGACGACATATGAACGACAGCAAATAGACGACAAAATGACAAACGACGACAAGAGGCCGTGAAAAAACAGGAAAATAATGACAGATAGGTGACGAAAAAGTGATGGCAAGTAGGCAAAAAGTTTATGAACATAAAAGACGAAATATGATAAAAATACGATAAAAACGATGATTTACACCTTGCACTGCAAATGAAGCAAAAATATCGGTTTAAATTTTTGCTTCTTTATTGATTTTGAAATGAAAAAGTAACCCTTCCTTCGGTGATAAAACTACAGATTTTTCCTCAACAAAGTCTTCGCAACGCTGGCGTTCACCTGCACATAGAACTTGAAACCCCGTCTTCCTTTTGGTACATTCCCCTCGAACTTAGAATCGTTGTAAGTTAATTTCGCAGTCATTTCACCCGGAGTTTCTTCACCTGGTGTGACGGTTTACCACCCCATTGGTTCGAAGGTCGAAGCACCTATCTGCACAGAGGAAGGTGGAGCCTCGGGGCGTTGACGAGTATGCGGAGTTTACGGCAGCATGTGGATTGTCCAACTATCGAATAGTCAGCCGCGTGGACGGCTTTATCTCGAGGTCCATATACTGTCCATAGTTTTGAGCGCATATATACCGCTACTAGCTAGCGGTCCAAATCAATACCCACGCATGTTACCGATTTTGTTCATTGTTTATTCGTAAGGTGATCCTCAGGTGACCTTGTGATATCTTTGTGAGGAAAGAAGTACTTCTGATCAACAGGCTTCAGAAAGCTGCAAAGATAATGGATCCCTGGCCGTTACCGTTCGTGTGGGTGTGCAGGCTATGGGGCCCGATTACTTGTCTATACATGGTTACCCTACCTACCTAGATTTTCATATCCCCGAGGGCGATCTTGATGTCCCGTGGCGAACAGCCGTTCAGCTAGTCACCTCCAGCTGCGCGTAGAATGCTTCCTCCTGTCGTTGAATTTGTCTTCATGCGAGCAGTAGGGTAACCGACCTATTTTGGACGCCATCAGCAGCTGTACATAATCAGGACACATCCTTTTGATTTTGTTGTAAGTGTCCAAATTATGTACAGCTCCTGATGGGGTCCAAAATACATTGGTTACCCTACACGTTGCTGATAATATACCACAGTTGAAGAAACGACCTTTTATACTCAGGAGCCTTCAAGTCCATCACACGATTCTGCAGAGCCCATTCTCAGCTCGCTGGAGTCTCCTTCGGTCTGGTAAAATTGAGCATTTTCTCTACAAGCCATCAACACCTTGTCACTTTGACGATAAATGTTCTGCAGTGCCACGATATCAAACTTTCAGATACCATAGCTTCCATTCTGTACTCTTTTTTTGATGTCTAGGTCCATGTCACACATTCCCAGTCGAATGCTCTTGATTGTTCATAGTAGTTTGGTTTAGATAGTTTGCCTCACTAATGCCACTACCGAGTCTGGTGATGGAGCTTTCATGCTGCGACAACACATTTTTAATTCAGTCGCCTGTTCCGTGGTCAAACCCTGCCGTGAGCCGCTCCTAATATGGAGTGCAGGTGCTCACTAGAATGACGAAACGTAGAATCAACGTCACCGTTCCCGACCTAGGATCGAACACTCAAGGCTGGCAAAGCTATTACGCGCTCTTCAGGTCAAGTAATACTCAGTTTTACTTACAGTTTTAATCAGATACTTCTGATGGCTTTTATGACCAGAATTGGTCATGAAACCCGCTATAAGTGTGGAACAAAACTCACAATATCGCTTGGGCGGTTTACGGATCAATTTGTCAAACTGCGTATATCTTACATGTAGCTCACATCGTACTTTTTCTGCTAAACGGCAATGGGTCAAATCAGAAACATTTTACATTTAACCCTGAAAGTGTCCAAGAATAGCTGACAGATTATACAGAGCTAATTCATGTTTTAAAAAGAATAACCCCTTTTCAAACATTTGCTAGGATAAACGCTCGTTAAAATATGCGAGCCAGTCGGTAAACCTTCCCGTACCGTACACGTGAAAATTCAAATCAAATCGGTTGTGGTCCACAACAATGAACGGCTAACCTCGAGGTTAACAGCATGTGCATATCTCGTCGGCAGAATATGCAGATTTGGTTGCATTTGCAATCGTCATAGTAGCGGACGGCGAGTCCGCCGGCACAGCAACGATCCAGAACACCGTTCAGCCACAATTGTTCAGCAAAACTGTATGTTAACAGGGTGCCAACAAATCTGTCTTCCAAATCTAAAATTGTTAGTATTGTATTCTAGGAATTAAACTATTTTTGCAAAAACTAAAACAACAATCTGAATGCAGTCTCAAAGCAAGGCAAAGATTAGCAACAAAGTTCTTGCCGTAAGCTATTTTTATGTCCAAGTTTTTACCTTCGGGAGGATTTATATCCGTAACTTAACAAAGATTGAGAAGGTGTGGTTTATCGCACTTTTGATGCTTTATAAATACCCACCTTGGAGGATGCCATGCCATGTATTCCAGGCAAAGATTCTGCAGCAAGATACGGACAACAGCCGGGGCTCGTACCAAAGTGGGAGGCAGTTTTTCATTTTTCCTTGCCAAGTGGTTTGGCAACTTCTTGCATCGTTGCTGCAACACTCAGAGCGGCCCGAGATGCGGTAAAAGTTATTTCCGCATGTTGCTGGAATATTGTATCATATGTACCTACGGCTTGGTTTGAGTTATTTCATTGTAAATGTTCATATTCACTTCAATTCCAGGTGCGGGCTTCGTTAGTTGCTATTTGGCTCGTATCTCACTCACTGGTCTGGCAACTTGCTGCCCGCATCCGTGTGTGATAGAGAGATAAATGTGGACCGACCGACCGACCGACCAATAGTTCTCGTAGGGCTTCTATCCGGCGCTCTAGCGCAAGGATTCTGGCGGGTTCGGAACGGGTTCCGGCTTGTTGGGGCAAAACTTCAGCTTGTTCAAACACGGTTACGGCACGATAAAACTTTATCCATTACGTGTGAGTCTGGATGTGTAGGTTAGTGTGGTGCAGAGAGTCTTAAATAAAAGTTGCCCACCCATTTTCGGCGCCTGAATGCTACCCGGAATGGAAACGAACGGGATGTCGGGCTCGGTACCACACCGATCGCAGTGTATAGAGTGTTTTAATGTAGTTTTCCTCTGCAACCAGCCGGCGAGTCGTGTGCTGCTGGGATGAGCGGATCCGTGCTTTTGCAGAATCGTTTAGCTTGCCACGCTCTTAATAACAATGAGAAGTGTTTATTTATAGGATAATTATCATTGGAACGAACGGGCAGGAGGAAACCGGGTTTATAAGTGGTTTTCGGCTTTTCACTGTGAAGAATGTTTACACGAGGGCTTAACAATCAACGGGACATTATGAATGAGCCTGGAAGCAATTACACCTGCACGGATAGATTGATAAAAGTTTCTGGTCTTAATTGCTAAAGTGTTTCTCATTGAGGCGAAAGTATGCCACAGTGCAAGGGTGCTGGTCTGGCGAAACAGACTGTGATAATAAAATTTTACCGATATTTTTAAACCTTGTCGCGTTTCATAAAATTTAATCATCAAGTTAGGCCGGCAAACCATGCTGTGAAGTGAAAAATATGCACGCATGTTAGGCACGCACTAGGGTTACCTACCGGCAGCGTTAGGCCGTGGTTCGCCGTTCGATGTGGACTCATCATTAGGTCGATTCGCCCTAGAGAGGAAGCGATTCGCAACCACCTGCTGTTTGTCTGTATGCTTTCCAGCGGGAAAACACGGCCCAAATTGTTCCAACCCGTGACTAGTGCATCGTTCTTTGTCGAATCGGGTCAATATGACGCCGGATGAAGCCGGCTGTGAACTGTGACGGAAAAAGCCCCGTAGCTCGACACATGTTCCCATCAATCATTGTATTAAATTTTAAAACGAACGACAAAAACAAGAGCGGTTTTGGATTAAAATTTTATTTCGACAGAATATGCCAAACGCTGCTCGCTGACCGGTCCCGAATATGCGCTTTTGATGTACGTGATTTGACTGCACAGCGAGGCTTAGAATGCAGCCTATTGCCAGCCAGGATTGTTGTTTGAGGTAGGTCTGTGGTCGCGCGGATGTGCAGTGTTATGATGGTGGAATTAATTGAAAATATTGCTGCCGCCATGGCAGCAGCGATGATGAATTCAAATGCATGATGAAGTACAGTGAGGAAAAAGAATTACTTGAGCGTGCCTGCCCATAGAAATGTGGAACTGTCGACTTAAACGTCTTTGAGACATAACCGATAGATTTATCGACAAACTTCGTTACGAAGCAGAACCATTTCAGCTCTCTTCTGACGTTTTCAAAAGTATTTTATTATCATTTGCGACTGTCTGATTTTCTTTCAATCGTTTCGATATATATATTACAATTATTACGAAATTTCAAAGCGCTATGATTTTCTTCAAATTTTGTGTATTATTTCTATCGCACATTTTTAGAACCGCATTTTTACCTTTGTTCTACTATACCAGCTGTAGCCCGCGTGCGTTGCTCTCGTCTAATTAAGGCGAATCGGAAGTACCCAACCTAATTTTCTATAATTGCGGCGAAAAAAACATCCTGATAATCTTGATTCACTACAACGGAGATAACCGGAATGTACGACCAAAATATCTAAATGTACTTCCAATATGCGCCAATGTCAACTGTGGTGCTGCGGTTTTAATCAGGGTACTGACAACCGTACATCGTGGCATCACGAATATTGTTATATTTGTAACACCAATTTTGAGCTCCTTCTTCTTTAGGCCTCAGCAAATCCTGCCCTAGATAAGAAAGTATTCGTGAGGTGCTCATACCACCTGTAGCTGAGGTGCGCGGGGGCTCCGTAGCCGTAAAGTTAGCGGGTCTGCTTTGACAAGCGAGTGGTCGTGGATTCGATTCTCAGAAGGATCAGGCATGTGGCCGTCTCACGCTGAATCATCTAGTGTTACTATTGATAGTTTTTCGTGGTCTTGTTATTGACTAATGTTTTATGAAAGAGTCTAAAATTTCTCGAGCTCGATTAGTTTTGGAGTTACGCAAAAATTTCTGTTTTATTTGTATGAGAGTCCTTATCCCCCTACCACAGGGATGAGTGGTCTCAAACCATCATAAAAAAAATCCTGCCTCCAAAACCCCCCACATGGCTAATTTGGTTCCATTTGCTTGATTAGTTCTCTAGTTTTGAGGATATTTGTATTTCATTTGTATAGGAGCCCCCCCATTATTGAAAGGGGAGGGGATATAATTCCCCTCCTAAAGAGGGGAGGGGTCTCAATCCACCAAAGTAAAAAAAAATTGTCTATGAAAACACCCACATGCTAAATTTGGTTCCATTTGCTTGATTCGTTCTGGAGATATGAGGAAATTTGTATTTCATTTGTATGGAAGCCCTCCCTCTTAGTGGGGGCAGGGGTCTCTAACCATCATAAGCACCTTCCCTGGCCCCAAAAACCCCTATATGGAAAATTTCACGCCGATAAGGAACATACGGACAGACAGACAGACAGACAGACAGACAGACAGACAGACAGACAGACAGACAGACAGACAGACAGACAGACAGACAGACAGACAGACAGACAGACAGACAGACAGACAGACAGACAGACAGACAGACAGACAGACAGACAGACAGACAGACAGACAGACAGACAGACAGACAGACAGACAGACAGACAGACAGACAGACAGACAGACAGACAGACAGACAGACAGACAGACAGACAGACAGACAGACAGACAGACAGACAGACAGACAGACAGACAGACAGACAGACAGACAGACAGACAGACAGACAGACAGACAGACAGACAGACAGACAGACAGACAGACAGACAGACAGACAGACAGACAGACAGACAGACAGACAGACAGACAGACAGACAGACAGACAGACAGACAGACAGACAGACAGACAGACAGACAGACAGACAGACAGACAGACAGACAGACAGACAGACAGACAGACAGACAGACAGACAGACAGACAGACAGACAGACAGACAGACAGACAGACAGACAGACAGACAGACAGACAGACAGACAGACAGACAGACAGACAGACAGACAGACAGACAGACAGACAGACAGACAGACAGACAGACAGACAGACAGACAGACAGACAGACAGACAGACAGACAGACAGACAGACAGACAGACAGACAGACAGACAGACAGACAGACAGACAGACAGACAGACAGACAGACAGACAGACAGACAGACAGACAGACAGACAGACAGACAGACAGACAGACAGACAGACAGACAGACAGACAGACAGACAGACAGACAGACAGACAGACAGACAGACAGACAGACAGACAGACAGACAGACAGACAGACAGACAGACAGACAGACAGACAGACAGACAGACAGACAGACAGACAGACAGACAGACAGACAGACAGACAGACAGACAGACAGACAGACAGACAGACAGACAGACAGACAGACAGACAGACAGACAGACAGACAGACAGACAGACAGACAGACAGACAGACAGACAGACAGACAGACAGACAGACAGACAGACAGACAGACAGACAGACAGACAGACAGACAGACAGACAGACAGACAGACAGACAGACAGACAGACAGACAGACAGACAGACAGACAGACAGACAGACAGACAGACAGACAGACAGACAGACAGACAGACAGACAGACAGACAGACAGACAGACAGACAGACAGACAGACAGACAGACAGACAGACAGACAGACAGACAGACAGACAGACAGACAGACAGACAGACAGACAGACAGACAGACAGACAGACAGACAGACAGACAGACAGACAGACAGACAGACAGACAGACAGACAGACAGACAGACAGACAGACAGACAGACAGACAGACAGACAGACAGACAGACAGACAGACAGACAGACAGACAGACAGACAGACAGACAGACAGACAGACAGACAGACAGACAGACAGACAGACAGACAGACAGACAGACAGACAGACAGACAGACAGACAGACAGACAGACAGACAGACAGACAGACAGACAGACAGACAGACAGACAGACAGACAGACAGACAGACAGACAGACAGACAGACAGACAGACAGACAGACAGACAGACAGACAGACAGACAGACAGACAGACAGACAGACAGACAGACAGACAGACAGACAGACAGACAGACAGACAGACAGACAGACAGACAGACAGACAGACAGACAGACAGACAGACAGACAGACAGACAGACAGACAGACAGACAGACAGACAGACAGACAGACAGACAGACAGACAGACAGACAGACAGACAGACAGACAGACAGACAGACAGACAGACAGACAGACAGACAGACAGACAGACAGACAGACAGACAGACAGACAGACAGACAGACAGACAGACAGACAGACAGACAGACAGACAGACAGACAGACAGACAGACAGACAGACAGACAGACAGACAGACAGACAGACAGACAGACAGACAGACAGACAGACAGACAGACAGACAGACAGACAGACAGACAGACAGACAGACAGACAGACAGACAGACAGACAGACAGACAGACAGACAGACAGACAGACAGACAGACAGACAGACAGACAGACAGACAGACAGATGCTAAATATGGTTTCATTTTATTAATTAGTTCTCGAGTTATGTGGCAATCTGTATTTCATTCGTATAGGAGCCTCCCCCCCCCCTCTTAAAATGGATAGGGGTCCCAATTCACTATAGAAAAAATTCTTGCCTCCAAAAACCTTCACATGCCAAATTTTGTTTCCATTTGCTTGATTAGTTCTCGAGTTATTAGAAAATTTGTGTTTCATTCGTATGGAAGCCCTCCCTCTTAGTGTGGAGAGGGGTCTCTAACCATCATAAGAACCTTTCGTGGCCCCAAAAACCCCTACATGCAAATTTTCACTCCGATCACTGAACCGATCGATTCGATCGTTTTCCTTTTCGATTCTATAAGGAACATACGGAGATACAGACAGACAGAAATCCATTTTTATAGGTATATATAACTTATGCTCAATATGCTATTAATATGCTCAATATGCTTTATGCTATAAATAAGTTAGAAGTTATTAGCTCAATATGCTATTAATAAGTTATTTTACATTTTTGTACTACACCAAATGAATTACTGATTCAGCTATGAAGCTACAAAGAATGACTCATTGAGGTATAATACATCAATTGACGTCCCTTGTAACAAAAACATATGATATTCTTTATAATATTGCTATAACAAAACCAGATATTATTTAAGTGTTTGTAGAACATTTTTAGCTATTATTTTAGCTATTTTACCCCTTATGTCAAGCTCATTAATACCAAATTCATTCACTAAAAAATATCTGCATCAGGTATTCTTCAGTAATTTTCTCCTGCTCGGGATGCTGTGCGGTTGAAGTAAGTAAAATGAAATACCTATAATTTGTAGCACTTTATAGAACGAAGGACGTTTTAAGTCATAAAGGATCTCTTGATGAGAATAATAGATCTGTCTAGCGAAATTTTGTTGCAGGATTTTACTAGATGTTTTGTTACTAGAAGTGGTGACTGAAAGCCAACAGTCTAAGTTACAAAAGAGACGCATCGTTTTTGTTACAGATGTTACAACTTACTGAAATTCTGGAAAAATACTGCATAGAAATAACATTAAAAAGATTACGCTAAAGCGATCGATGGTTTGTATGCATCCTAAAACTAATGGCCTGCTCTATTTTAAACGTATTACGCTTATCCTGTAACTTAACGCTGCAAATAATAATAAACAATTTGAGTCTAATTAAAATTAAGTACGTTTAAACAGTTGCAAATAAAATTTATCTTCTTTAGCTATATACAATGTCTTTTCCCAACTCGACTATACTGGAGAAGCATCAGCATCTAAAAGCATCTGAAATTTCAAACTATTACCTACCGGAGTACCTTTTTTGCTTTTCCCCCAAACGACTCCCACTACTACTGTCCCGGGTCGGTTTTGATCGGAGCTCAAAAAGGAATCATTTCGCATTTTGTTGGCGAATCCGACCGCCCGTCCTAGTAAGTACAAACGTCTATAAAACACCCGTAAATCATTGCTTTCTTCGTTCATAAAACATGAATTTACGCTTCTTTTATTGAAGTTCAGGATACCATAATTCGGAAAACATTCTTTTTTTTCTCTCTCATTGCTCACCTTCTTGCGTCTTCCGAGCTCCGCTCGGTATCCTTGCATTTTGAGTGTGCTGCTGTCGGATTTATGGCATCCTGTACCGGCGCGCACAATCCGGACCGACTACCGTCGTCGTCGTCGTCGCCCGCGTGCTCCATCGAAGCTGCTGGGGTTGGCGTCTGCTGGAGTTAATTTAAGGCATACATGACCACCATTTATCGGTATCAGTTCACGGCTCTCCGAGGGCACGACGGTACTCTCGGGACCCGGGCGTAGCGGAACAACATTCAGCATCATCGACCCAGTGCGAGATTTATTCGTTCGAAGGAGAAATGTAGATGTCATTTAAAAAGCTATTATGCTCAATCTTTTTCGACGTTCGCTTCTGGTTGCAATCGAGGCGTGGAGAGTAGTACGTTGGTTCTTGAGTCGTTGCCGAATCGACAGGACGGGTCTATCTACTACCGGGCCGACTCGAATAGATCATAATGGACAGAAAACAAGAATGTTTGAAGATAAAGAGCGACTATAAATTCAACACTATACTGGCAGCCAGTCAAGCCGGAGGCTGTGTAATTGTGCCTTCCAGTTATCATCCTGCTGAATGGTGTAATTGTGATGGTTTACGACTCATCATAATGCGAGAAATGACAACTAAGTTTAGATCAAGTATGTTGTATTTGGTGATAAACATACACTTTATGGAGGAAATTCCAACACCCACCACCCAGGAAACATCAAAACCGAGTCCACATATTGCAATTCCCAGATGATTGAACCGCGAGGTTATCTTTAGTAATATTCATTGTTATTCTTAGGCAGGTCTCCAACTCTGTTACTTTATTGCTTATTTATCATTTATCTAAATAGTTATTAAAAATATACTCTGATGTTGTGTCATCTGAAAATAAACCAAAGTCTTGGAAAAAATAACTAACTATTAAATAAAACTAGAAGCCTTAAAGAAAAATTGAAAATCTTGTAAACTAACACAAGATTCCTTTGATTCTTAGCAAGTATCACCAACAAACATTCAAGTTGGTGAAAAATCCGGCCCCTCCGCATTGTCGAACTTTCGGAATCCACTTCTTATAAAATAGACTTGCCACTGGACCACAACACAACAGCGAGTGCTCGAGTTACTACAATCTTCGAGATTTACCGAGGGGTTTGCTCGGCGCTATTAAAGATATTGCTTGTTGGTAAAAGTGTTTTTATTGTTCATTTCTCTTCTTAGATCCTCCTTTTACAGTGCGGGTCGGGTCGTAAAATAGACACCTCCTTCTCCCCTCCCCACCCATCACTCGACCCCACAAACTGACTGGCTCCCGAGAGAAGGGAAAAATATTGAGCCACGATCGGCTTGGTACTGTGGTTTAATTAAAGTCGTATACTTAACTTTTACTGTTTCTATATGGGAAACGGAGCGTATTTGAAGCGAACAGTTTCGGGTACTGAGAACGCGATGGGCCAGGAGGCCGTGTGCCAGGCAAAGCAGGTGGCAGAGAAAGTAGAAAGTGCGACCCGAAGGGAAAAGTTTGGCCACCGCTGCGCTGCTGTCGATGGTATTGAACCGTGTTCATCGGGGGAGTAGCAGTCACTTTTTATACCGTGAAAGGGCACTTAAAAATAACGACAGGAAAAAGTTTTCCGCTTGTGGCATTCTCTTCGCCACTGCTGAGAAGGAAGATAAATGGATTTTCTAATGAACACATGATGCACTACCCACCGCTGCGAACGCTAGCTGGCTGAAGTTTGAAATTGGATGTTCACACTTTGGTAGCGAAATTGGTCGAAACAGTAATGACGGCAATATTATTTGTTTATTGGAGTTTGTCTCCTAACCTAGTAATAATTCATACACATTTATAACAAAAACAGAAAAAGGCATAAAATGATATTCCAGTGAGCTGAAGTTTAAAGCTTTTTTAAATTCTCAGCGGAATTTATGGAACCATGCCAGACTACGTCAGTCCTCAGCAGAAGCGATTTTTTTTTGTAACCAAGATTGTAACATGACGGTTCCGTCAATACGTTGAATTCTAATTGCACTGAAACTGAAGCTTCATGAAAGAATTGACGGAGCCTGGCCCACTGGGAACTAATTAGACGGTCTCTAATAAATTCTTCGACTACAAGCCGGTCTTATATTGTGAAACGATGCACAGCAGCAACAGCGTCTAACCATCCAGTCCAGCCAGCAAATAGCCACCAATTCATCGCCGCAACTGATGATGCAGCTTCGCATGGATTTCTTCTATAGTAGCGCGCAAGGATGATTATTATTGCCGACCGGAGAATGAAATGCGCCACTTGAAATTTGATTGGCTGTGTACTCGAACTGCACCATAGAGGAACCTCATACCGATCATCTATTACGGTACTTTTGCCTTGCCTTTTCATGTTTCAATACACCAGTCAGCGGAGCTAAGGCTCGAACAAGGACTTTTACCTTCCTCACTGAGGAAAGCCATGTTTTCTCTCCGAAAGTAGAAGCCTTACTACAGCTACAGTTCACAAAGCAATATCAAATGAGATTTTTTTTTAAATTTACGTATAAAATGGCCCGAAGGGTCCTTGAATTTAATACGCTTATGACAAACAAACATTGTAGAACAAAAATAGTTAATGAAAAGGAAAAACATCAATAAGAAATAGATCTCTCCGAAAATTTTCACCACTGTGAATAATTCTGAAACAAATTTTTCTCAAATGATAATTTTCCACGATAACTGGAAAAAATTTACTAACATTTAACATTGATTTGAAAATCATTGCTGTACAATGTACATGAGATGTAAATATATGAAATAGATCATGGGAATAGGGAAATCACCGTGGAAAGTTTAACGATAAATTATTTCGCGAAGCTCGAGAAAATTTCTTTTCGAGTTTTCTTGCGAAAATTAAAGACCAGAATATTTTAAATACTGTTTTCGTTCGAAAGTCCTAAGGCCAGTCATATAAAAATCATATCGTCGCATGGGGAATTGCATGACGCGTATAGGGGGAGTGCAGAATTGGGAGAATGAAACTAAATTAGGTATTAGGTAGACTACCTAATATAATGGGTGGCAGTAGTTAAGCTAGTAAAACAATCGGGTACTAATCGAAAGAGTTGGTTTATATCGAAATTTTCCAGGTTATCCAATTAATCATTCTTCGCATCAGACACTTGCTCACTTTCCAAAATAGTTTACGTTATGACCGTATATAGTCATATATAAGTTCATGTCAATTGCCAAGTAAAATTTTACCTTGGATTTGAAGTATATAATTTCCAATTCGAACTTATAATCAATCCATTTCCATATTTAAGTCTTTTATTTTTAGTTAACTAGGTAATGGTAAAAACTCTAAAAAGAAGTCGGAAAGTTATGTTCTGTTACAAGGAGGTTTTTTTGCAATATATTTGATGTTGTTGATAAGCGTGTAGGGCGCTATATCTCTGCATATCAGCGTTGATAAGAGGAAATGCTTATTGACTTAGAGACTATATTGGCTCGTTTTATTGTGCCTGATTTTTATTTTGAGGTGGGTTTCAAGCCACCGTGAGTCTGGCACGTGCATAGTATTTTTCGATGTAAATTAACAAATCATGGTTGTTTATGTAGTACCATTACATTTTTATTAAATATCTTAAATTTACAAAAAAGGTTTATTTGTGACC
This sequence comes from Sabethes cyaneus, assembly GCF_943734655.1. Taxonomy (NCBI): domain Eukaryota; kingdom Metazoa; phylum Arthropoda; class Insecta; order Diptera; family Culicidae; genus Sabethes; species Sabethes cyaneus. Next base: position 210,509,818 of record NC_071354.1, on the reverse strand, counting down.
TTAATATTCGTAATTACTGACTACAAGAAAACTATTGAATCCAGATTAGTTTTAAATAAATGGTGTTTACATAACGAGCATCGTTTCGTATGGCAATTTAGCATCGTTTGTTTTTGTGCCTAGTTTGTTGCATTATTCCACACCGAAACCGCGTGTAGCTAACGACAAATTACATTTCAATTAAATTGGATCTTTATTTAGCTCTCCCTTCTACTAACAATAATTCCTTTCCCGACTAACATTCCTTCCCATCCCACCAGGACCCGCATTCGGACGTGGTAGGCGTCGGTATTGATCAGCATTATCAGAGACCTGATAAGGTTGCACAATGAGGAACAGTGTGTTGTCCCAAGCATGCTTTTTCCAGCCATCATTTTGCAATTTTCATCGGTCCTGGTCAATAACGGAGTAGCAGCACACGGGCGGTATCCTATGCTTATGCTTATGCTTAATATATATTACGTTGTTGGTCAATTTCTAGTCTCTTAATGATAATATTTTCATGATAACATTTTTGTCTTTCCTCGCTTTTTCTGAATATTTACCTAACTCAGAAATTCGGGGCTAATATATATGTTTGAAAGTCATTAGGCATATCGCTGTTTGCCATTACGTCATTTGGCATCAGCGTTGCCAATCTTCCAGATTCTTCTGGATTTTCCAGACTTTTTGATGCCTAATCAGGAAAAAAAGACGCTTTTCAAACATTGTCTACCATTAGGCCAAATGGCAGCCAGATTTTTGCCAGACATTTTTATTCTCGTTTTCCAGATTTTCGAAAAAATGGTTGGCATCGCTGTTTGGCATAAATCTGTTTGACATAACGGCCTTTTGACATAGCGGCCATTTGGCATAATGGTCATTTGTTATAACGACCTTTTGCCACAATTGATAATTTAGCTAGATTCTGCTTTCTAACAAGAAGCAATAACTGACAATACGGTGATGTCATATTCTTGTTTACCAGAGACGAATCCATGCGGGGAATAAAGGAAACTAACCCATAGTCGATAAACCTACCCCCCGCAGGGACCGGAAATTCCGCCAGCGGATCACCGACAAAACCTCGCGGCCTGCTGCCATCTTGGTTGTTTGTGGAATTATTCCAAATGGTCGTTGTGCCAAATGGTCCTTTATTATTATACCAAAATGGATTTCACCAAATGCCGTTATGCCAAATGGTCCTTTATTATTATACCAAGATGGATTTCAACAAATGCCGTTATGCCAAATAACATTATATCTAATGGACGGTCCCTAAAAATATATATCCCATGTGGTTATATGTAAAATGTTGTTTGTGGAATCATGCCAAATGGTCCTTTATTATTATTCCAAATGGTTTTCACCAAATGGCGTTATACCAAATAACATTATGTCTAATGGACGGCCGATAAAATATATATCTCATGACCCAAACAACGTAGGGCAAACAGTTTGTTTTATAATTAGTAAATCTTAGCATTTTCACTGATGAATTACCGATGGATCCGTCACCGAGCAGCAGGTGAATGATTTCAGAAACAACAAAAGGAAAAATAAGACAAAATGAGAAAAAATGGAAAACTGCATGAAGGAAAACGTGATGCAACACTAAACAAACGAATTAGAAAGAAAGGAAATACGCGGAAAGAAAGAAAAACTGACATGAAAAAAAAAAGAAAAGCAAACAAAACGTAACAGAATGGGATGGAAAACGGGACATAAAAAGAGACAAAAGAAGTGAGAAAGAAGAAAACGCAAGAGAAATCTAGGTAAAAGAGAATACAAAGAAAAAGATGAAGAACGGAAGAAGAAAGGATCATAAAGAAAACGAAAAAACTGGACAGTAAAAGAGAAATAAAAAGACTAAAAAGGAGTACAGTAAAAAAAGTGAAAAAAGACAATAATGGACAACGAAAACAAGGAAAAAGTCGAAAAGAGGTAGAAAATGACAGAGACCGCCACAAAAAAACAGGAGCAACGGGCCTGAAAAAAGATGGAAAAGGGAGAAGAAAGACGAAAACAGAACAGAGGAAATTTGGGACTCAAGAATGGGGTGAAAATTCTGTCCCGGAATGGAATATAGAAACAGAGGAAACAGCGTCCAGAAAAGAGAAAAAAACGAAAGGGGAAAAGAGAGAAAACGAGACAAGAAAGAAGTAGTTCTGAGTAACAGAAAATAAAATAAACAAAAAGGAAAAAGAAAAATAATGAGGAACAGAAACAAGATAACCATTCAAGAAAACCAAGAAAACAAGAAAAAGGGGTCAAACGGTATATAAATAGAGATATATGGGACAAAAAATGAAAATAAGAAGAAAAGAGAGAGGAAAAACCGACTGAAAAAGGAAAACGTAAAAGAAAAAGAAGAATCGAAAAATATTTTCTATTACGAAACTCGGTTTTTTTTATTTGGAAAATTTTATTAGGAAAACCGAAGATGTAAGGGAACCAAAAACAGAATAATAAAACACAAAAAACGGAGCACTAAAATAAGGAAAGCAGCACAGAGACGGACGTAAACGAAAAAAAAAGAAGGAAACGAGATAAAAAGAATTAGAAACTTTCGAAAACTAGAAACGAAAAAAAGTGAAAAAGAAAAGAGTAAACATTGAAAACGGAAAGAATGTAACAGAAAATCTCTACCTATAAAAATGAATTTCGGTCTGTCTGTCGGGATGTTCCTTATAGAATCGAAAACTACTGATCCAATCGGCGTGAAAATTTGCAAGTAGAGGTTTTTGGGGCCTGGGAAAATTCTTATGATGGTTAGAGACCTCTCCCCCCACTAAGAGAGGAGGCTACCATACAAATGAAATACAAATTTCCTCATAACTAGAAAACTAATTAAGCAAATGGAACAAAATTTGGCATGTGGGTGTTTTTGTAGGCAATTTTTTTCTATGGTGAATTGAGACCCCTCCCCTCTTTAGGAGGGGAATTATGTTTCCTTCCCTTTTAAGAGCCCCCCTGCAAGAAATTTTTTCTATGGTGAATTAGGACCCCCCCCCCCACTTTAGGAGGGGGGGCTCCTATATAAATGATATACAAATCTGCTCATAACTCGAGAACCAATCAATCAAATGGAACCATATTTGGCATGTGGGTGTTTTTGTAGGCAAATTTTTCTATGTTGAATTCGTGAATTGATACCCCTCCCCTCTTTAGGAGGGGAATTATGACCCCTCCTTCAACTTTTGGGAGAGGGGGGCTCCTATAATAATGAAATATAAATATCCTCAAAACTATGGAACCAAATTTGGCATGTGAGGGGTTTTAGAGGCAAGAATTTTTTTATGATGGTTTGAGACCCGTCACCCCTGTGATAGGGGAGATAAGGACTCACATACAAATAAAATCGATAAACCTGCCGTCGCGCCGGCCTCTGTGGAGGGGCAGTCCCCCGTACACATGCCCGAGTTCCATCGTATGTTGAATTAGACCAATTACAGAGCTGCTGGTGCGAATAGAGTTTTTATGCTATTCTATGCATTTTTCTAGCATTTGAGATGTTTGTCCTATGTATTCTTTATCGTTGCATACCCCACAAGGAATACTGTACACAACATTAGTTTGTTGCATAATCGGTATTTGATCTTTCAATTTTGTAAAAATAGTGGTTTTAATTTTATCGTTCGGTTTATATGCTGCGATAACGTCATGTTTCCGTAAGCTTTTCCCGATTCGTTCGCTCAAACCCAGTATGTAAGGAATGGAGACAAACATAGTGGACTCGTTTCTCGAAATTTCTGTGTTTTGTAGAGTGTTGTAAAGGAGATGCGCTCTTTTTTTGAGTATATTGTGTACAAATTGTTCGGGATAATTATTACTGCGTAAAGTAGCAACAGCTGACTGTATGTTTTCTTTACGTTTATCAACGGTTGTTAGTTTTAGCGCTCTATCTATAAGTGCTATTGGTGTGTTGGTTTTGTGCATGTGAGGGCTTCCCGAAGTGTTGTCGAAGTAGTGACCGCACTACTAGACCCACTAGAAAACAATCGTCTACGTATCTCCGATACACTTTTATCGATACCCCGGCATGGTTTAGTTTATCAATTGCATCTTTTTCTAGTTTTACGAACTTTTACTTAGCTGGCACATTGTCACGCCCAGTTGCAATGTAAAATTTTTCGTTCCACATCTGTCGAATTCTATCAAAACATGGTCGTACAAACGCCTAGCACACTTGTTGGCTACCAAATACTGCTTCAAGTGCCGATTCGGATGTTTACTTGTACTGTAAGACCTATAGCCTTCTCGAGCGGGGATTTTCCGCGTGGTTTGATAGTTGGCATCGTACCTTCTAGCAATATCTCGGATGGGGATGCCAGCATTTAACTTAACGTGCCTCAATATCTTCCTCCTCAGCTTTCGGTCCCTAGTTCCGGGTTTCTTAAAAGTGTTTGCCGCCTTTCCATATCTAGGTTCTCCTTATAACTTTTTGAAACATTACGCACTATTTATTTTGACATTTTTGTCAACTTTGGTCCAGACCACTCTTGACTTTCCATGTGTTTTTTTTTGCGTCGTTCGAGTTCCATTCTGTACTGCTCCGCAACGTGGTGGAATATTTTGACGAAACTTGCACCAGTTGTTCTTCATAAACATGTAAACAAATGTTTAATGCGATAAATGTAGATTTAGGCAAACTGAAAACTTCCTAATATTAGGCCCAAAATACAGACTTAGCGAAAGTGAGATTCGAGCTGACAGCTCTGAATCTCTAGTCGAGCGTGTTGTTTAACCAATTACACCTTCCAGTTCTTACCACCAGGGGTGTGCCGGTGAGGAATTAGCCCAACCCCATATGGGTGGCTTTTGGGAGAGGCTCATCCAGACAGTGAAGCGAAACTTGCAGCAGATGCAACTACAAAATCCTCTCAGCGAAGAAGTCTTCCGAAATCTTCTGATCGAAATCGAATAACCAACGGATGATCCAAAGGCTACAGTTCTTACTCCTAATCGCCTAATCCAAGGGGCGTATGATTTCCGTAAACGAAGACAAGGATGGAATGGTAAGCAAAAGTTAAACTTCATTTACAATTAGTGAATTGGGCCTAACATCAAGAGCATCTGTATTGAAAATTAGTTGAGAATTCGTAGAGCTTTGGAATGACGCCCTGCGGTAAAACGTAGTTCTACGTGAAAAACTAATAACTGAATCGCTAAAGTTTAGTTAGATATCCTAAGATCAACATGCAAAAATGGAATTGCCACTATTTCCAAGCAATAATATGAGATATACAGCGTAAGTTCGTAGAAGCTATGGTCATCAAATTTCATACACGCCATTGCGGTTATTAATCAAATTGAATAGCATAAAAACAAACACTCATCTGCGCTACAAAAGTGACTCAATGGTAGAATGGATGCAATTCGACGGCAAGAATCACCTTCATCATCATCGTTATTGTCAACGTCGTCACTACTGCGCTGTACCATCTAATATACGGTTCAGCCAATCCAGCTCTGGTTCCGGTGGCATTGGGCATTGGGCATTGGGCGTTGGGCAACGGTAACCCCGCACATCCGGTCATGGGCTACCGTGGCCTCGAGTTTGATTTTTAATTTATTTTCGCACATTCAATGGGCTTCAAATCCCGCCAATAGACAGCATTCTATACCATGCCATGGAATGTAGGCCCGACCTGCATGTCACTTTCCAGCAAAATCGAAACCAATCACGGTGCTTGCATTGCGGGACGCTGACTGGGTGTCGAAGATGACCTCCCGCGGTGTGGTGGCGAAAAAAATAAAACACCATATGGGTAGGGCAGGGAAAATGGAGAATTGATATTATTTGCCGAGCTTTCGAATTTTCCAACCAGCGCGCCGCGCCGGTGGTTGGTTCAGTCAGGGTGCAGGCCTGCGGCCACTATACGCTGCTAGGTCAGTTGGAATATATTTTTTGATAATTGTTTGCCCACGCACTGCACATTCGCTGACAGGCGGTTGACGTCGTGATTTTTCCACCCCACATGAATACTGTTGCTGGCAGCGGAAAAGAATTGACTCTAGCTGGTAGGGAGTAGGAACTGTAGATTCGATTTATTTCCGCCGATGATGGTGAACTGCTTGGTAGGTAAATAAAGCCCGTTCGGGTGAATAATCGACAGAATACTTTTTTTTCTCAAAATATCAGCAAATAATTATTATTGCCAACAGAAGCCCAAAATAAGCAGTTTCAACTTTAATATATCGTACATTTCAGGCAATGGTAGAATACGATACGGAAACACTCGTAATTAATTTAGGTTCACGCATAAAATCATATGAGTAAAAGCTGAAATATTAAAATAAATGTCTCTATGTTATCATAAACCTACAAGGCAATTTTGTTTTATTAAAAAATAAACTTGAATAAATCTCTCCTGCAGTTCCCAACTTCAGGCCAGCACCCGACAATGGCATAAACTTGCATCTTTACTCAGGATCAGAAAATTACTTCACAGACAAACACACCAGTAAAACGCACATACTAAGCACTAGCAACATTGTATTTTGTCATTTCGCAGTACCTTGGAAGGGTAGCAAGTTACATAAAAACTACACGAGATGATTCGCTGGTCCTGCTGGATACTGTTCGGCTAGAGATAGTGATAAAATGGGGTCAACCACGACCGAACCGTACTAGTGCCTAGCAGCCAGCCAGCCAACCAGCCAGTAGTGCCAGAGCGCAGTGACGGGAAGTTTGGCTAATTTGCCATTTTCCGAACAGAGCAGAAGCGAAGGACTACGAGAAATCCTTTGCATTTTCCCTTCGCCTAAGACACACACACAGGCGGGCGGCTATCCGTGCACGTGCTGTGCTGCTGCTGCTTGTGTATGCAAGCCGGCAGGCAGGCCTGCCTCACGGACTCTCGCCTGTAAACTTTCGCAGTTACAACAGAACCGTGTACTTTATGTTACTTTAATTAAAATACATTGCTGCTGGTATGTTTGAGTTTGCATTCAGGTTTGTGCAAGCCCGTGTGGGTATGCATGTTTCCACCGGTTAGGTTTGGCTGGTTGCATTAAATTCCAATTTTCACCCTGCTACATATATGGTGGCTGACGTGATACAATCCGGAGTAACCGTTACGAACGGCTGAAAATTACACTTTTCAACTTCGTATTGCTGTTACTTTGCAAATATTACAGCTGTTATTAAGCATAAATTCTGCCATCTGAACATTAATATCTATTTGCAGCTCAAGCGTTTTAAAGGCAAATGATGTTCGAAATTTATCTCAAAGCAGATTCAAACTAATTTCATCATCAGATTCAAATTAAGTTTGCTACCTTTTACTTCCTATTAACTGTATTTGAACTGCAATGTAATGAGCACAGTGCTTGCACGAGCTTCACAGCAAACGCGCGATATATGTTAGAGCGAATGTGATTTTATTAAAAATTCATTCAACCTTACACAAGTGGATTAATTTATTCCCTGTTCGACAGTAATTAAATGCAAAACCCAGTGCGAGCAATCCACGGAAGTAAATTTGCTTTTTTACGTCGGGTTCGTTTTTTGCTTTAGTTATAAGGCGTGCAAAAATAAAGGTACGCATGCAATTCCCTTGCTATTGATTGGATTTCAACCATAAATATAGATGTATAGATAAAATTTACATCAATTTAGTAGTTTCTAAGCAATTTTTCAATAATTAACTTATGCAGGTTTCGTATAAAGTTAATTAGAAACGTTTCAACCAACCACAATAACAAAATAATGCTGCCACTTGAGCATCACCTTCTACATTGCGACAACTCCCTGCTTCATACGTATTCAATAAAGCTCTAATGTATTCAAAATGAACGTAGTGACTTTTCAGGAAACCATTCCAATGCAATGGTTTGATTCGACCGGACCAGAAGAAAGACTTGGTCGTTTTGGCAATATCTGCTATCATTATTCCCTTGATTTCCACGAGGCTTCCCATTCCACCCCACGAAAACCACTCCCAGATCAACACATTTCCTGCACCATAATTATCCACGCCTTGGATGTGGCACTCCGGAAGCTCCCCTCACAAGATCTGCGCTTCACACTAACTTGCTGCTTATGGTTAAATAGCTTAAATTCGGGGGGCGATTAGCTAAGTCGGATCTACCAGACGACGCAAAACATCCAATGATCATTGATGGTAGTCATTAGTTCTTCAAGCAGAATATTACCACAAGAGATTATAACACGCCGCTCCTCTGCTTCTTTTGAGCTCCATACTACTTCAATTCTTGCCATTAGGAGGGCGAAAGTTGTGTAGATTAACCACCCAATGCTGTCTTACTAGTGACACTTCAGCCGCAGTTTATGGCTCAACTACCCGCACCGATAACTAAGGCAGCTAGTCCGTGTTCAACAACTGGGTGGACTGCTTTGGTCCCAGAGATACCAAAAGGGAACTACTAAACCCTATACTGCAGTGTTCATCTGATTTTGTTCCAAGCCGGTACATCACGAGTTGTTGTCCGACCTTTCAATAGCTAAATCTATACAGTTTCTTCGGCGCTTCATCGCCCGCAGAGGAATATGTCACGGTATTTACTCCAAAAACAGAATAAATTATGTCGGAACCAAGAATGCGTTAGCTGAACTTCTACAATCCCTAAAAAACCAAGCCCGAAATGAAGAAATTCAGAAGGTGTGCAGTAACGAAGGCGTAATTTGGAATTTTAACCCCCTTGCCGACCCAACTTTGATGGATTGTGGGAGGCCGTAGTTCGATCCACTAAGAAGCATTTACTCCGAGTCTTAGGAAACCTCTCCGGTTATACGAAGATTTTACCACTCTCCTTGTCCAAATAGAAGGTTGCCTCAATTCTTGGCCCGTCGCACAGCTTTCGGATGACCCCACAAACCTCCAACCGCTCATGATAGCTCACATCCTCGTCGGTTTATCGCTCCAAGCTCTTCCCGACAAGAACTATGGTAGCATCCTAACCAATCGGCTTTCACACTTGCAACGTAACTAGCAGCTACTTTTGCATTTCAGGCGGCGTTAGCACATCGAGTACCTATCGCAGCTTCAGGCACAAGTAAAAAACTGGCAGCCATCCATCAAAATCAAACCAGGCCGACTTGTCATCATTGTAGATGAAAATCAACCATCCTTGAAATGGAAAATGGCCCGTGAACTCCGAAATAGCAATCGTAGGTCCCGCGGACCTAAAGAAATTCTTTTTGTCGAGTAATAAAATACGCGTGTGTCTCGATCGGTAATCTTTTTTACTATAGACTTGTTACAAAGTGTTGGTATAAAAGTGAGTGGTATAAAAAGCTCTTTTGCAGTGACATCATAAGGTATAATTACTAGAATAGAAGTACAGTCAGTTTAGGATTGTGCGGGGTATTTGCGCAACATTCTCCGGCCCGTTGAAATGGCGCATTTCAAGAACCATCAGCATCCTCAACACCTTCGTTGTCCAGTGGCAATAAACAGACCTTCCGACCGACTGCTCGTTCGGTTGTTCCGTGTTGCGTCCGTAAACCAATTACTCGCGTAATACCATCGGAGCCGGGATACAAATCAGTTATACGAGCCAGGACCCACTGAAGAGGAGAGGCATTGCCATCGACAATCAACAACACGAGTGCGCCAACTTTAAACTGTGTGATCTTGAAGTCTTTCTGGCGTCGCTGGAGCTCGTGCAGGTAATCCTTCATCTAGATGATCCAGAACCTCTGTTTCAAATCCTGCACAAACTGCCATCGTGATAAGCGTCCAGAGGGAATATGTTGATAAGAAGGTTTAGGAACTGCATCAAGGCCACGCCCAATTAAGAAATGCGCAGGAGTAATGGCACGGATCTCATTCGGGTCATCTGATATGGGTGTAAGCGGACGCGAATTGAGTATCGCCTCAATCTGGGCCAGCACAATGCAAAGTTCTTCATAGGAGAGTTTGTGTTTAGCAAGGACTCTCTTAAGGAGAAATTTCACAGATTTTACCCCTACCTCCCAAATGCCGCCGAAATGCGGACTCTGGGGTGGAATAGAATGCCATTCAATTGCCTGCCGAGTAGAATAATCATTCAGCTTTCGTTTATGGTGTTCGTCTCGGAAAAGTGCAGCTAAACGGTTCATGTCATTATTCGCGCCTTCAAAATTTGTCGCATTATCTGAATAAAGTCTACGGGGAATTCCACGACGGCTGACAAAGCGTTGCAAGGCTCCCATAAATACGTCTGACGTCAAGGTAGAAACGACCTCCAAATGCAAAGCGCGGGTAGCCATGCATATAAATACACAAACGTAGCCTTTAGTGAGCTGTGAGTTACGACTTGTGGTATTAGCTCGAATTTTGAAAGGACCCGTGAAGTCCAATCCAGTTTCTGCAAACACTGGTGCCGGTTTAACTCGGTAGTCAGGAAGATCACCCATCAGTTGAGAAGCTCGTCGAGGCGCCATTCGGAAACATGGCACAAATTGGTATATCAACTGACGAATGATGCCCTTCACACGCAATGGCCAGTATCGTTGCCTAACAATTCCTAAAAGACCTCGCTCCCCAACGTGCATATTCGTACAATGAAGTGGTGTTCGGTTCACCACGATGAATGGCGTCACTTATTAGGGTGTGTCCGAATCATTATCCGGCCGATCGATCATTTTGAGAAAGCGTCGATACACAAAATATCACAAAATATCACAAAAATCGTTTTTAACGCTTAACTAAAACACATCGCAAATCCGATTCGTCGAAGGACCAAAAAATGAACTCCGAAATAGCTATCGAAGGTTCCGCGGACCTAAAGAAATTCTTTTTGTCGAGTAATAAAATACGCGTGTGTCTCGATCGGTAATCTTTTTTACTATAGACTTGTTACAAAGTGTTGGTATAAAAGTGAGTGGTATAAAAAGCTTTTTTGCAGTGACATCACAAGGTATAATTACTAGAATAGAAGTACAGTCAGTTTCGGATGTGCGGGGTGTTTGCGCAACAGCCCGTATTGGCCAAGTACATCTATCCAGCGGCGGCGTAGCACAAGTAGTGACCCTAAGCACAGCAAAAGGTTACCTGAATGCTGGTCGCTCCCAAATCTGAATGCTTCTTCTATCAACCGCGGACCCACAAGAGATTAGTGATCTTCAAAAGCATTCGACTGACATTAAGTAATTTCAGGGTAGGTCAGGATGTTCGATGGTGAAGTCACACTCTCGTAGAATCGCTACCAACCAAATACTACACCTTTCGCGCCGTAGTATCTATATTCACCACTTTTGATTGATTGAGCAGAAAGAGAGATGTCGAATGATCGGGTAGATCCCCAGCAAACCACAAATCGTATAGTAATGTGTGAAAATCATCTTAAATATCGCTAAACAAACTCGAAATCGTACATAAAGCTTAATAAAGCGCACCCTAGTTTACATTTATTCGTACAAAATGATAGTAACTGATTCACATACGATTTTCGTCACAGAATTGTATAGCATTATGGAACTAATCATGTTCAGTCGGATTTCATCGTATACAAATACTTATGAATGTGAATTGTTTTCATATAATTTGTAGTACGTATATCGCCTCCAAAACAGTACGCATATGCTGGTTTCGTGCATCGAATGTGATTTTTCTAGATATATATTGGTACATATATCATATTTGTTACTTTGATATACGTACGAAAATGTTTGCTGGGTCATCATCCACTCGATCCGGCATCCTTGCAACGTGGCCAGCCCACCATAGCCTTCCAATTGATGCCATACATGCGCATCAATACAGAATTATATTGGGTATCCAGCTCAAAATTGGACTTCCGAAAAAACGGAAATCGATTTTTCTTCCGTATCGTACATTAAACCTTGTGCCGGAAGTAGTGCGCTGTACAGCACGTCCCATTTGCTTGAGCTCAGCAAATGAGACGTGCTATACAGCGCACTGCTTCCGACACTAGGTTTGCTTCCGATGCACGGTTTGGAAGAAAAATCGTTTGCCGTTTTTTCGAAAGTCCAATTTAGTGCGGCGATACAATATAAAAGCCGAACATTACAACTATAGCGCATCGCTGTTCCAAGACAGATATCAAATTTGCCTAGGTTTAATCGTCTCGCCGTAAAGATTTTGCGATCTGTTGGGACGACGAAGGCTTGGAATTTTCCTGGGACACTTTCCTAACACAGACATCAAATTGGACTAGGTTAATCACGTTGAGACGGGGAGATTTCGTTACTTAGTTTCTAAATCACGTTAAAACTATGATGGCGTCTTTGTCAACCAATCACGAAACGAGGATTTTCAGTCGGACAATGTATCATAATTTTCAATTTTTCAATAGTTCGCCCTTTGAAATCAATAGGTTTCATTATTGGTGTGGATGCGTAGATGATTTTTTGATCCATTGGCGTGAAAATATTTGAAAACGATCTGGAAACTGCTAAGCTATTAACGATCAATATCTTTCATTTTTTCGTGACGCTTGCATGTTTGGGAATGACACCTTATCCCAAACCTTGCCGTAAGACGTAGTCCTACGTCAAAAAATACGTAAATCGTAGTTCGACTAAAATGGATCAATGTAATTTTTCATATCGCTTCTGGTTAAAACAACATTATAAATGCTTTGTGGCAAAAGTCTAACCTGCTTGTAATATTTTTAAAAGTATGAAAATCGCAGCCTTTGACTTTTCGATCGGTTCACGTAGTACACGTGTAGTTTTTATTTTATCACCAAAATAAAGAATAATGATTAAATTTACATAACACACATGGAAAAACAGAACAACTATTTCAATCCACGTTAGTATATTTCAAAACCAATAATAATAATAATGATTATGGTTAATAATAATAGTGTGCACTATAACCTTATCTAGACGTTTTTATCAAAATTTCAAAACGGGGCGTCTTCACTAAATAAGTAAATACAACCTTTCTGGTGTAGGTACTGCTCTCGAATGATTTACTACGCTACCAGAGTTAACTCCTATGTACAAATAAATCAAAGCTGGTTGGTTCACCCTATCGAAAATTCATTATTAAACGATTTTGAACTTATGCCGATGAAAAATTCTGCATCACGTCATATGCTCAGATATAACATTTCCCACGTTAAAACATGGAATACAATACTTCCGTTTCGAATAAATTCTTACAGTAGGGTTTATTGCTAATTTTCGTCGTAGTAAGGAAAGCCACTTTAGTTTTAATTATTTCTTGGATGGATTTAATCAATAATCCAAAAGTTCTTGTGCTAAATTGACTCACACACATTTACCTTCCGGTCCGTGGGATTATTAGGTAAGGTGCTGGATAGGTTCGACTACGGCGGGTCATCGTTTTTTTTTTCAGACATATCGACAAGAAACCAGCATTATAACCAATTTTGATGCGAATTACAGTCAAACCAACCTGGTATTGATATTTATGGATTGTCTCTTCGTTATCGAGGAAAAAATTATGTTGGAAAATTACTATTTATCAATATTTGTTCGAAAAATGGAAGTCTTCTTGGTATTTCTCCCAGTTTTGAGTATGACGAAGCGAAGCTTGAGTATGACGAAGAGTAACTACTTGAAATTTTTAGCTGTGATTCAAACTATTTCCACTCTTTTTATAGTAGTTGGGTAGCTCTTTTGGACACGGCTCAAAGAATACGTGTATAGATTTTTGTAAATAATTGCTGTCTATCCATGATAAACGAACGAAATCTTGCTTATGATGAAGTGAATTTTTGTAGGGCGAACTCCCGCTGGAGCATGAAAAATTGTCCCACTAAGAAATGTAAGTTCCCAAATATTTTTTTAGGCTAAATAGGTATACATGTACAGGCAAGATGTGTCAGATTTATCTAGTGTAAAAAATTTGAGTACTTGTGGATTAATTCTTATAAAAACTCGCAATAGAGTATGTTTACGTATGACGAAGAGGGTCCGTAACCCTTAAGCATTTTACTGAAATTACACAACTGCCTTTATTTCTTAAATTCGTCTTAAATGGCATGACAAATGTCATTCTGCAAAAATTCAAGTTTTTCCGGCTGCAGAGTACAATGTGTTGCGGGAGTTATTTTTATTTTATAGATGACGGAAACTGAAACGATCAGTCCACATTTTTTCTTCGTCGCACGAAAAAAGGTGGAAAATTTGGCTGCTAGGAATTCTTTAATGAAAAAAAGCTTTCAAATAGATCTCTGCTAATTTTTATTGATCGTGAATGATTGCCAACAAACTAAATAACTGATATTCCGTTGTGTGTCATGAAACGCTGATATTTTTAATCATTTGTATTGGATCTATACGGGAATAGGCAATTACAAGGAAGCAATAACAGACTAGGGTCGATATAATTTAAATTAGTTGTCATCGATTCTGCCAATTTCAAAAGCAGTTTTTTTGTTTGAAACAAAAATTCTGTTCATGAAAATATATTCGCTGTCTTCAGATTGGCAATAAGAATGCAGTATTTACATTTTTACAAATAGAACCCCGTTTTTGGGCCCAAAAACTGCTTCCGCAAATGGGCTCTCCGACGAAAAGTTAATGACTGCTAATTTCCTGTTAAGGAGAGGAATTAGTACGCTCTCTTCTTTAACTCTTTACTTTCGATGTCCTCATCGAGTTAATATAGGTTCCATGTTCACAAATGATAAAGAGTACACTCAAAATTTTAAAATCGCGCAAAAAACAAATTGCGTAAAAAGCGACTTCAGTGTATCCCGAAAACTATGGATTATTCAAAAAATTTATCAAAGGAAAAGTTGTAGAAAAGTGATTTTTAAACATGAAAAAATCATGCATTGCAAAAAATATTTTACTAGTTTTTCAAAAAGTTGAAAATAAAACTTTAAATCAAAATATCAAATATATACCATTTTGGAAAATTTTTAAAAAAATATCGGAAAAAATATAAATAATTTGCAACCTTGTAAAATTTATTCTGATATAGAGAAATTTTCATGAACGGGCTTCGTAGAACAACGACTTTCGCAACTTTTTTCTAAGTTTTTTCATATTTTTCAAGTAATATATGAATTTTTAATACAAATCACAGTTTTTTATGTCGTTTACAATAAAATTGGTCAATGACGGCCCATCTCGCCATATATATTTTTAAAAAATTGTTCACTCCACCTTTGTATTATACGGAGATGTCCACATTTAAACCAGATTTATTAAATTAAACCTCGTTCAACAGAAACTACTGAACGCTTGCAACCACTATCAATAGGAGAAATCTCAAGGTTTGTAAACTCTATCACCTCCCACCGAGCAAGACAAACAAAAGCTCTATTTGTCGAAACCCCGATCTGTGGTCTTCCTTGATTGATACTGACGAGTGGGAAAATAAGCAAACCGCATTTATTAGCTTTGGCATCGTCGGCTCTCGTCGTCCTTCCGTTCGACACGTCGCTTATGTGGTTTGTCCGTCCCACAGGACTGTAGTGCACAATCGTGCGTATCGCACCGGGCGAGCCGGGGCCCGTCCGGTTCGCACACACGCATCGCATCGTACGATGTCAACAAAGTTAATGGCCGAAACCATCCATCTTGATTGTTTAGATCATTACGACACGTTACGGTGGCGGCGGCAATGGGCTCTCACGTCTCACACTCATAAACACGAACTCACACACAGACCGGTTCAATATGGTGCGACATCATTCCATCAATTTCCGAATAAGAGGATTGCACACAGTTCCTGTGGCGGACGACGACGTGAATCGCTTTTCCGAATAGAAAGCACATCATAGCATGAGTGATGTAGCCGACAGTGTGCTGCCTTGCTCCATCGATCTTTCAATCAACGCTAATTATTCTGTGCTGCAGCTATTCGGCTTCAAACAACCCAAACCACAAACAATCAAATGAGTCTATTAGTGTGCCGATCATAGTACATGGGATGTTTGTGTTCTTGCCTCGGGGCTTGCCTCTCCAGGGAAAATTCTTCGAAAGAAAAGCCCCGCTCTGAAGTGTTGTTGATGTCATCTTCAATTAATACCGAAAAACCGCCAGACGAGGTTAGAAGGTTGGCACCAAAACAGCAGACCCAACCAAATCGACACCGTCCGATCCGTCCACATCAGCATTCGGTCAGAAAAACTTTCTACACGTTCAGCGGAATTCGGAAGCTTCGGGTAGTTTTGGGACCGTCCACTTTGGCTGTCACTATCAGTTCGGCTAATTGACACATTGATGAGTTGTTGGGGACCGTAATTGATTGTGAAGTGCTTTCTTTCGTTAGGCGGAAACTGTAGCGTCTTCGCATATCACCAATCGTCGCACCACACCGTGCGTGGTGCCACTGTAGGTTTAATTAGACATTGTTGAGTCTCTTTATAAACAAAGCAACTTTACCGACGAACAAGATTCGATGAAATGTTTGCCCATTTTCTAACATGAATAAATAACCATTTGCTAAACTTCTTGGAAGCATTTGATGGTACTCTGAACTGTTCAAACTGGTATAGAATGAGACATATTTTAGAATAGGGAAAGCTTAACTGCTGAGATTACTAATTCCACTTCCGAAGAAACTTAGCATAGAGCCTGCATAAGCGGCAAGTAATATTGAGCGCAAAACAGCTGAATTGTCCGCTGTATGTCGCTGTAGAGTGCAAAGTATTGCAAAACTTGTATGTATGTATGTATGTATGTATGGGGGTAGCCACCATCACCTCAAGGGTTTCCCATTGTATGGAAGTAGAATTACTGCAGAATCGAATTTATCTACCTAACAACTTTCATGTCAATGCTGTTCGTGAAGGACCAAAAGGGGTTGGGTGGATCTATAAGCAATGTCGCTTATATGATTCCACGGAAGTATAAGACACTCCTTCCAGCGTAGACTTCCGGTTTTTAGATACATAACTTCGCCGTGCAAACTTATCTTGCGTGATGATTTGTGTGCTAGAAGGGCGCGTCAAAATCCTCTCCGAACTTATATGACTTGGGCTGGTTACCACATCCCTCCAGTCTTCGATTCATTCGATACCCTAATGCTCCTTCCCCTTTACGATAATGATGGTATATGGCAATGTAATAAAATATGTGTTATATGAATATACATTATATGAAGATATATAGACAAAAACAGAACAATTTCACCAGCTTCGAATGGAACTCTATTCCATCATTTGAATTAACATGAGTGCTTCCATTATTAATTTAATTTTTTCTTCTGGTATCCATGAGCATTATTTAAACTTTCTTCGGCCCGAGTTTTCACTGTACAGTAGGAGGTGCTTGCTTCATGAGCTAAAACGAAATAAATCATTAAAATAACTTATGTTAAGCTTACCTGCTAACAAGGTCGTGTGGCTCAGCCGTCATCCAAACCCGCAGTTTTAAGATCAGGCAGCCGGGAATCACCCATCATCGCACCTCCTAGCTTGACTACTCAATAGAACATTACCGGGTAAGGCCACGTGGAGGCGCTAGGTAGGGGCTTGGGATGGCTGGAGCTATGCTGGACGCTACCTCATTTGCCTTCCCCATTTGATACCCTGCAAAGTATTGCAAAAAATATGCCAAAACTGTGAATTTGATAAAGTACCTGTTATTTAAACGTCTTATCTAAAGTTTCTTCTAGCCTTTACTTAACATCTACACGTTGTTATGTATGTGTGGAATAAAAGTCGAATAAACGTTATGCAACCGTATTAACAGCACCGCTATGAGCAGGTTTGGAATGAAAGGTGCTTAATGGCAACCAATAACACCAATAACTTAAATGACACGTAATACTTTAAATTTTTATTAGGCCCACTTTATTTCACATCATGCCGACGACATTCCGATGAACTTTTAACTTGCATCAACACTAAACAATCAATTAGTAGCTGTACTCAGACACAGCTGCCAAATTGGTTATGTACATAATTGTTTATCAATAAATAGATGTGATAAAGCGATATATATTACTTTACTGCAAATAGTTTATTGAATGTTTAACACGTGTTGAATAAATCTTTCAAAAGTAATCTTGTACAGCAGATACCGAGTATGATTGAAGGAACTACTCTTCAACGCTTAAATGTATTATAGCCGAGGTTTGTTCCACGTTTGGCAAACCGAAACTTGTAAATCTACATCAGCTGAAACTCGGCGCCTATCAAATTTCCGATTATCTCAGATGTGTTCGTTTATGTCTACCGACCGACAAGATGTAGTCCAAATCCGGGCGAGTGAAAAAAGTATAATGGCAGGCTTGATGGATTTTAAGTCAGCCAATGATTTCCTGCTAAGTCGCACATTGAATTATAATAATACGAATACAGAAATGGACATGAAAAAAACGAAACCTGCATAATAAAATAAATAGCTTTTTCCTTTTTGCCTGTCTGAATGTTAAACTGCTGTGAAATAAACGTCGTTTCAGGGCATGAGCAGAAGTTCAATAAACATATCTATACGTACTGAATAAACGGCCTACTATACATTATATAACAGTCATAGAAACGCATGTTCCACGCACATATTCAGCACTGTGCTGTTTAAATTCTCCAAAACCAATTGTACAAGCATTAAACAAAGGTATTTGTCTCCATTACGTTTTCTGAGATGTTTTCTGCAGCTCCGTCGACTTCCAAATTCCCACTTCGAATATCGTGACAGTCCCATCCCAGATAACACAAAACAGTAATAGAAAGTCCACATTAAATCGTATGTATGTCAATTTTACATTGGAATTGCATAATGATTAGAGTACCTCAAAGTGATGGGTACAATTAGTTGTTTTGCAGTCGTGCGTCATGTCATGTACAACTTACGACTGAATAGTATAGTGCCTCCACCTTGGTACTTAAATGTTCTTATGTGGTGTGAAATATAACTTTTTCGTGCCGATATGATTTCGTATCTCTCAGTTGCAATGCAACCGAAATGTACAAACCTAATAATTTGCTGGGATTAATCCTAGAATTTCCAGATTCTGCCCCATCATGCCTGGCCGTCAGACAAGAATGTTTCATTACGTTTTCTGACAACGTTCAACGTTATCTGTTCAATTTGTATAATGGATAGATACATGTCTGCCCGAAGCTATCGTACTAAAGGGTGTCCCACATCAAATTGCACCACGGAAGACACGCTTTAGAAAATTACCTTTTGGGTATTTTCTCTTGAAAATTTAGTTAGAAGTAGTTTAGAGTGTATTGTTCACACTGTATTTTTATCGCTGTTCGTTTTTTAAAAATTGGAAAAAATGGCGTCACCCGAAAAGGAACGTCACGAGTTCATTTTGCGCAAGCACTTGGCAAATTCTCAACTATCTTATCAGGACATCGGAAAACAACTCGGAATCGTGCACTCAACTGTGAGTCGTGTGGTTAAACGTTACTATGTAATTCTAAGCATCGAACAGATGGAGAAATGCGGTCAGAATGGGTGTTCTATTAGTGATCACAAGTTCTATTAGGATCACAAGCGTGTCGTGGAAGCGTTTAAGGAGAATCCCACTACTTCGGTCAGAGACGTGGCCAAAATTTTAAATCTGTCAAAGTCTTTCATTCAGAGAGCCAAGGAACGGGAGGGACTACATACGTACAAAGTGCAGAAGGCTGCATCGTGACAATAGGCAAAATACGGTGAGAAAGTCACGGCCCGGAAACTGTACATCCAGATGCTAGTATAGCCTCATCGTCTCATGGTAGATATTGAGACTTACGTCAAGGCGGAATTCCGGCAGCTTTCGGGGCTACTGTTCTTCACCGCCCAGCACAAATTTGATGTTCCGGAGGAAATAAGGAAGCAGAAAGTTTCAAAGTTTGCCAACAAATACATGATTTGGCAAGCAATCTGCTTATGTGGCAAACGGAGTGCGCCGTTCGTGACTACCGGGACTGTAAACGGGCAGATCTGCCTCAATGAGTGACTACAGAAGCGTCTGCTACAGCTGTTGAAGCAAGGCGAGGGCCCTACGATCTTCCGGCCGGATCCAGCTTCGTGCCACAATTCAAAAGATGTCCTGGAGTGGTACGAAACCAACGGGATTACTTTCGTACTCAAGGACAGGAACCCCTCCAACGCACCGGAACTAAGGCCCACCAGGGCTTGTTCGTTCACTTTGACTCAATGTTGATGCATTTGACAGTACAGTCTCAGTCGAGCAAAATTTGATATAGTTTTGTATGGGACATTTGCAGAACCAGTTATTATCTACAATTATGCTGAAAAAGTTTTACTGTATTTTTTGTATTTACGGTGCTACAATGCTAGTACCTTATAGTGACTAAATGTATGCTCATTTAGTTACTAATGACGTACTAGCGTTGTAGCATCGTAACTACAACAGATACAGCAAAACTATATTCAGCAAAATTGAAGATGATAACTAGTTCTACAAATGTTCCATAAACGACTTAGTCAAATTTTGCTCGGCTGCGACGGTACTGTCAAATGAATCAAAATTGAGTCAAACTGAACGAACAAGCTCTGAGGCTCACCGAAAAATACTGGGCTGTAATGAAGCAGGCACTACGGAAGCATCTCAAGAACATCAAATCTGAGGAAGACATGAAGAAAAAGTGGGTTTCCGTACAGAGGAAGCTGCAGCCAGATGTTATACAGAACCTTGTGATTGGAATTAAACGTAAGGTGCGACCATACGGTTATGGTATTGAAGTTGAATGAAATAAATATGCCAAAAGCATTCTAATCTGTTATATTTTATTTCCTGAAAATTTGAAAAGGGTAGCTCAATTGGGTAATTTTCTACAGCGTTTCTTCTGTGGTGCAATTTGATTTGGGACACCCTTTACACACACTCAAAGAGATCTTTCCCGTGAACTAAACGAGGAGATGCTCCACGACAGTACACTTGAGTTCAGACAAGAGTCTCTTACCGACACGACAATGCCGGCTGTCAGATCTGCATTTCGTTACACCAAGAGCTCAATTACGGTGTAGTACTAGAATGTAAGAGGCTTGACGAAAGTTTTTGGAGCGTCTTACTAGAATACGAAACGTGAAATCAAATTAAAAATAAAACTTTCCAATTAAATTCTACTATGCATATTTCTTCGCGACAGATACGTATTTCGCCTACGACTGACAGGCTTCATAGTAGAATTTAATTGAGAAACTTTCTTTTGTGTTTAATTTCAAGTGTAAGAGGTTTATTTCTGGCAGCTTCTAACGCGCACATTAGTTTTATCTTAGACATTGTGAAGTCAATATTGTCGCAGTGTTTATTGTAAACTGCCATTATTTGATTTATAGGTCTAAATTTTACATAGTTCGTTCTATAATTATTAATTGCAAATATTTATCGATTTCTCAAATGTCCTGTTGGTACATAAAAGTTTAATTTTGATAATATTTTCATTAAATCGATTTGATACAAAATGATATTGTTTAAAACTAATTTAAATTCATTTCCAATTTATAGTTCATTTTTAAGTTAATTTGACGAAAAACTGAAAAAAAATCGGAGAATTTTATTCTACACAATTTTGTGAAATAGTTTTAGCTTGTTTGTCAATTTCTAATCTTTTACCGATAAAATTTTTGGTATAACATTTTTGTTGTTCCTGAGTTATAGCCTAAAAACTAGGTTTTGCTGATTATACAAAATTTATATCTCATGAACCAAACAGTACGCTGTATGAGCAAACGATATATCCACAGATGAGTAACTGATAAATCTAGAGCCAGTCCGTCTCCTGCTGCTTCTAGACAGAAAAAAGTCGGAAAATAGCACGGGGAAAAACGTGACAAAAAACGAACAAATTACACAAAGAGCAAAAACGCTAGAGTGAAAAACTGACCTACAAAAAAGAAAAACGAAAAAAAAATTATGATAGAATGGAAGACAAAACGGAACGGAGACAGAGAAAGAAAACAGTGGAAAAAAGAAAACTGTAAAAATAAGGAAAAATGACGCAAAAAGAGCGAGAACGGGCGAGTATAGAAGAAAAATGAGAGAAAAGAAGGAAAATATTAAAAACGAGGAAAACGAGAAATGAATTTAGATAGAAAACGGAACATAAAAAGAGAAAAAACGGAACTAAAACGTAGAAAACGCACGATAGAAACGAAATAAAAAACGAAGAAATAACGGGAGCAGAAAAATTGAGAAACGAGAATGGAAAAAGAGGTTAATGTAAAGAAAACTAAATCAAAATGAAAGATAAACGGGACGGAAGAAAAGCGGAAAGAAGAAACAGAACGTGACAGAATAGAAGGAAAAGTTGGACATAACAAGCAGAAGAACGAAATAAAGGAAAACGAAAAAATAGAAAAAGAAGTGGGTGGAAAGAACGAGCCCGCCCGGTTAACTCCGGGGTACGATGCTGGCCTAGCAAGCCAGTCGTCGTATATTCGAATTTTGACTGGGCGGTGCCGCTATAGAGTTAATAAGATCTTTGCCTCAGCCCCGTAATTTTCCTGGACTCTAATAACCGGCTGCGAAGTATGTCGATAAAGAAGGGTCAAGTTCTGAAGTACGTTTCCATGGCTTTGCTATGCTTGGGTAGAACGGGCCAGAAAATGAAGGAAACGGAAGAAAAAAGACTAAAAATGGAAAAGAAAAGAAAAAAACAAAAGAAAAATCAGGACTGAACAAAGCGTAAAACGGGACATGAAAAGAAGATAAAGAGGAAATAGTGGGCAGAAAAAGGAAACACGATAGAAAGGAAGATAAAATGAAACAAATAAAGGTTTAAGATAGGACAGAAAAATAAAAACCGGACAGAAAAGGTGTGAAAGCGGGAAAGAACAAGAGTCAAAATCAGATGAGAAAAGAAAAACGAGACAGAAGAGGGAAAAGGGAACGGAAAATAAGAGAAACCCATAGGGAAACCAAGAATAGCGAGAGTCAATAGAAACCGATAGAGGAAATGAGTAAAGAAAATGACAATGAGAAAATTGGAAAAAGGTGCCATACGGCATATTAAAGAAAGACGAAAGTTTGGACAAAATGGGAATGGGATAGAAAAATGGGACAGAAAAAGATGAAAAGAAAAACAGGAAAAATGGCCCAAAGGGAAAGGTAAAACTAGAGAGAAAGAAATGAAAACACGGGAGACAGTAAAAGGAAACACGAAACAAACGAAGACTAACAACGAGAAAGAAAGCAGATAAAAAAAGATAGAAAAAGATTAAAACTGGAAACGAAAAGAGGAAAACGAAAAAAAAGAAAACAGGAAATAAAAATTACAAAAAAGAAGTGAAAAATAAAAGGAAAAACAGGACTTAAAATGAGATAGGAAATGAAGAAAAATGAAACAATGAAACAAAAAGAAGAAATTAGAGAAAAAGTGACCAAACTCGTGTTTTTAGTCTTTGACCTAGAAATGCGGTCAGACATCAATATTTATATTTTTTGAAACGACGGTTCGGCAATTGATGGAGGGACGGTTGGGGAAAGTAATGAAAATTTTGGAAATGGAGGGGGAAAGAGTGGAAAGGAAGGGAGGGGGGTAATTGGCATCTACGCTTAACAAGTTGTCGTTGGGACTCATACCTTTTGCCCAATGCTGGAAGATCGTTTCAAAAAATATTAATATCAATGCCTGACCGCATTTCTAGGTCAAAGACTAAAAACACGAGTTTGGCCAATTTCATAGAAACGGAGCCTTTCTCCGAAAACCCGCGCTGAGAATCGCGGCCAACACACTGATAGACAAACAGCGCCACGTGCAGTACCTTGCAAGTCGTAAGGGCCTGCATAGTGTCGTCGTCCTGAAAGTAAAAACAAGTTAGATTAAAACTTCTCGGTCGGTGGTTTCTAGAGTAGCAGGAGGATTTGTGTCTAAAAATCTAAAAATAGCTGAAACCAGATACGTCGCTGCATTAATAACGAGGGTTGTGCAGTCTCCTTTTGTCCAGCGCCTCTGTGGTTCAAAGGTACAAGGGTACCAGCGAGCCACACGCCCTGGCGGGTGTTGTGGGTTCAAATCCGGTTGTAATCTCTGATTATAGATTGGTTTGACCCATGCACCTTCCAGCATTGGACAAAAGGTAGGAGTCACAACGACAACTTGTTAAGCGTAGCTACCTACTACCCCCCCCTCCTTTCCACTCTTTCCCTCTCCATTCCCAAAATTTTCATTACTTTCCCCTACCGTCCCTCCATTAATTGTCAAACCATCGTTTCAAAAAATATTAATAAGAGAAAAAGAGGAAAAACGGAATGAAACAGAAGAACAGTGAGAGCAAAAACCAAGAAAACGGTACAAAAAAGAAAAAAGTCGGAACAAAAAGTGGGAAAAACGGGATTGGAAAATAGAAAAAAAGGAACAGAAAAAAGGTAAAACTCATGAGAGAATAAGACGGCATATGTAACTTCTGATTTCTAGTTAAACTTTGTGTCTAATTTTGTGTCCACGTTCAAAAAAACCAATTTAGTGTTCTTTTGCATGTCCGATATTAAACCCAAGACTAATTTAATTCCAATTTTAACCTAAAAATAAAATAGAAGAAAACTTATCCAATTTTAATTCTACTATGTGTATTTTATTCACGACAGATACGTATTTCGCCTACGACTTGCAGGCTTCCTCAGTGTCTGTTTTCGAACTCCAAAAACGGCTACGAACGAACTTCCAAAAACTTCAGTTCCAATTTTAAGCCAAATTTAAACTCTGATTTCAAGTCCGTTTTCTAGTACAATTCGAACAAATGTAATTCCAAGTAAAATCACAAGCCAAATTTTAAGTTCAATTTCAACTCCAATTTCAAATAAAACCTTCAAGTTCTTATTATCGTCTTATGTCTGATTTCTTGTCTAATTCCAAATAAAACTTCTGGTCCAAATTACTCCAAATTTAAATCCAATTTGAAATGAAGCTTCAAGCCCAAATTATTTCCACATTCAAGTCTATTTTAATCAATCATGTCAAACCTGATTTCAAGTCCAATTTCAGCTTCAATTTGTAGCCCAGTCCCATGCCTAGTCATATTTCAACTTCAATTTTTAAATTCAATTACACCCGACAGTCGTGTGTTTTCAACATAATTGGCCGGTATTTTTGAGATAAGTAATAATAGATTCGCCCTACTATGATTACTCGATTTTTCAGGTCAAAACATTCTCCTGAAAGGTAGGGTGCCCCACTTTTAGTGTATGGCTGGGTACGCTAGTGTTTACTAGCAATTCCGGAATACCTCATGGAAGCAACCTGGGATCCCTACTGTTCTCAATATTTTTTGATGATATTTGCTTGCTTATTACCTTGTTTATGATGTTTACCAGTAAACTTGTTTATGCTGATGAACTAAAATTTTTACCGTCGTTAAATTAACTGAAGACCGTCGGGAATGGCAGCAGTTAGTGAACCTGTTCGAGATCTGGTGAAATAGAATTAGCTTGTAATTAGCGTACAGAAATGTTATGTCACTTTTTTCAACGGTTGCCCATTCGAAAGAGTATAGGTGGCGAAAGATCTTGGAACCTTGGAGTTCAGAGATCATTGCTCGAGCGTCATTGCCAAAGCTTACTGGAACTTAGGTTTCATCAAAAGTGCCATTAGTGATTTGCGAGATCCCTACTATCTACGAACATTTTTTTACGCTCTCGTTCGTTTGGTTTGCAGTGAATTTAATAGTAATATTTGATTTTACAAATGTTTAATTTAGTTTTGTTTGTGCCGACAAAAATTGTCAAATGGATCGATAAACAACAACAGAATACAAATATCACTAGGATTTGTTAAGAGTGACGTCGTCTTGCAAATATTTTAGTGATTCAACTTCCAAAAATGTATTAACTGATGTGAAGACAATAAAATGTTTTAATAACCAATCTCCCCAATCGGTAATCTGTGTAGCTTCTGATTTTATAGCTTTAAAATACCCACCATCCTAACAAACACCGATATCACTAGAAAAAGCATTCTTCTACCCTCGAATTCACGCCTTCGAATGGTATAAAAACTTTACAGCGGCGTAAACGGAAAGTCATTAAATCATTTCCCTGATTTACGTTAATTCTGTAAATTATTTACTCCGAGTGAACACTGACTAAGACCGCGTCTAAAGCTGCGTAATTTACGCTTATATGGTCATACCAGCAGGAGCGGCAGCACTGGCTTTCTTTAGCACACCCCAAACGAAAGGCAGATGAGTTTGTCGGTTGCATCTTCAGAGGGAAGCGTTAAAAAAAGACCCCATACTTTATTCTCCACCAAGAACTGACTAAGGGTGTAAAACTTCGGTATACACAATTTTCCGCTCAGTCAACGTTGCTGACGGAGCGGGGAGTCGAACGGTTGGCGGCCGGTCGGTTGGTCGGTCGGTCGGTCGGCGACGCCTATCTTTTGCCTGCCGCCCGGATCGGCGATGCAGGAGAAAAGCACCAACTTGTACTGAACGGGACGGGTAGCCTCCTAAGCGGGATTAAGACACATAAGCTAAATCGAAAAATTTATTCCACAAAGAGCGTGCAGTGATTAATGTGTGTACGACGCATGTAGAGCAGCGATACGGACCTAAGAAGGAAAGTTCATTTGCTGAGTGGCAAACATTGCTTCGTGACCTGTGGCAGCAGTGGATTGCCCGGAAAACCCGGCACTCGTGATCCATGGAATCACACGAACGAAACCAATATCCATGTAGCAATGCTCCCCAATGCAGCTAGTTGGATAGCAAATAGTAATCATAACTTGTAGCCTTGGGCGATGTCTTGCTTTGCGAAGCTCATTTTTGAGGTAGAAATGGAAATGGATGTACTCCTCTATGTTGTGTTCTTAAATGCTGTTTAAAAATGGTAATTTCGGTTGTGATGTAAAACACATTCTATTACAATCTGATTATTTCATTTCGTTTGAGAAGTGAAACTTTAATTGACTAAACGAATCTCCAGTTTTATTGTAGTTCACACTTACCTTCACTTAATTACTAACCATAAGTCAAATGCTATTATTGCCTCCAGTTGAAGTACCAATGTAACTTTTTTCGAGTTTTAGCTTGTTAATACTGAAAACTTAACCTGCATTCGCACCAAGAATCGTACAACTTTCTTTAATTGCTGTTCCAATCCTGCCGAGTCTTTCAGTAAGAATGAAAAAACATTCAACTAACAGCAGCATAGCCCAATTAAAATATACTCGCATCAAATCCCAAACCCTCCAGTAACTTATAAAAATTAAGAAATTCTTTCCAATCTGCAACCTGAGAATTGTTCGCACACTTGTAAAAGAGCCACACAAGAAACGTGCCCTCTACCTACCAAAGAAAAAAAATGGGGTGCTCACTTAGGAACAAAATATCGAAATAATTCAGTCGCTGGACGCTTTTAGTGGCGAAGTGATACGAAACTGGGCCAACTTTTCTAGACAGATGACACCCGTCGTCGTCGTCGTCGGTCGCTCGTTCGGTTGGTTGGGCGGTAGGGTTGAGTTAAGTTGAGACCCCCCAACCACCAGCACCACCACCACCATTCAACAGGGTGGGTCGTAAACGCGTATAGTAAACGATAAGTGAAGGAATATTTATTGCACCCAGCAGGATCCCCCATGCGCTTTCAGCAGCGGGTAGCTATATATTTATCTGCGCGCAAACTGTGTGGCATGCCTGATACCGACCGGGTATAGTTTTCTCCGGGAAAAGTGCAGCCGGAAAGCCGAGTTAGTTTTTTTAATGGCACTTTTGCTACTTTTTATTGTACCATAGTACACGCTGCAGGCCGGCAAGGGGCTCTAAATATTTACTGTACGGTTTTGCCGACCTCGACCACCGACGAGCAACACGACGACGACGACGACGACGAGATGAAAGCGTGAGAATCCTTGTGCGCCCGCCGGTAAGGGCCATGACATCACGATCCCCCCGACGCGACGTTGTTGATGGCTTTTCCCGCAGCGCTGTGCCGGGAAGGATCGTTTTTCGACCCTTCCCGGCGGCGGCACCTCTCCGGGGGGATGATATGATGTCGTAATCGGTGGCAGTTTCGGTAATTAATGGTTACATTGGATCTCGTCTATTGAATTGCATTTTTCTGTGGGTGGTCAATGGTTATGGATGCCTCGAATGGTTTGTTCTATTTTATCCGACCTTTTTTATCTTTGTAAATTGATTCTGGTTCTGATAGCGTGGCCCTGGCTAGAGTAAACACAATAAAATGCGAATCAATCCTTTTCGACCAAATAAGTAGCGTTAATTTTAATCTCCATGCTATACAACACCGGCCGCCGAAATTCATCATGTCGCTCGTTTTCGACGCGAAATGGCTGTATAAATATTGAACCTTTTCGCCCGATAGGGAAACGCAGTCGATTAAATTTATTTGCAAATAATTTCAAGTGGACCGGTCTCAAGCGAATGAAAATGGTTGCCAAAATTGCTTTCCAATATTATTTGAGTAAATTATGACTATCCATTTTAATTTTAGTATTATTATACAAAGTACCTACTGCATAAGCAAAGCAAAATTTCGCATTTCATTCATTCATTGCTATATAAAACTTCACTGTGTAAAAATTCGAACAATACCCTAAATCAAATTTTAGGAAAAACTTAAATCACAAGCACAATTGCACTATTGAAACGAAATAGAACCCAATTGAGGTACAATTGTAACGTTATTTAAAAAAGAACATAACCTTAAACTGATATGCAATTAGGTTACGTCAAGCAATTTACCTTACAGAGAAAATCAACACAGCAAATCAACTGAGTCAAAATGAATACAATATATTATATACAATTAGGACAAAAAATATTGAAACACAAGTGATTTTTCTGCCATTTATGTGTTATTTTTACATTATTTTCGCGATTTTTATTATTGATTTTGTTTCATTTGCCGTTCTTTTGGCATTATTATGGTCATTTGTGCCGCTTGTTAGTCAATCACAAGTGTCACTTTGATTTTTGTATTATTTTTATAACAGTTGTCACAACTTTTGTCCCACTTTTATGCCATTTAATAATAAAGGGTGTCCCATATCAAATTGCATCAAGGAAAAAATGCTGTAGAAAATTGCTTAGTTGACCGATCCTTTTCAAGGGAAAACCTCGATGGGCTGGCCACGTCGTAACGGACGACTCTGCTGCTGTGAAATCTGTTCTCTTCACGAACCCCGCTGGCAAGAGGAATAAAGAGGCAGACTTGTGAAAGTATGCATCGCACTACGAGTCATGCATAAAGGTTCTGGCCCGTTCATGACTTGTATTTATCATTTTCATAAATGTGTACCTAGTTTGTTATTATATTGTACTGCTCACTGAGTTTACGAACGATACCGTGCCAGTCTACCGTGCCATACCAAGCCAAAATACCGAGCCCGAGTACAGCGCCTGAATAGCTCAGTCACATACAGAAAATATAAATAAAGGGTGTCCCAACATTGTAAAAAATTGGGGTAACTAACCTATTTTGGACCCCATCAGTAGCTGTACTTATTTTGGACACTTCCATTTGATTTTGCTGTAAATGTGCAAATTATGTACAGTTTTTTTTTTGTTAGATTATAGTCACTTTAACAGCTTGGGTCATTCGTGATTTCTGCAGGGTTGGGATTTGAACCCGGGTCCTCTGCGTGAGACGCGTGAATGCTAACCACTAC
Source organism: Sabethes cyaneus (assembly GCF_943734655.1). Classification (NCBI taxonomy): domain Eukaryota; kingdom Metazoa; phylum Arthropoda; class Insecta; order Diptera; family Culicidae; genus Sabethes; species Sabethes cyaneus. Next base: position 210,480,403 of record NC_071354.1, on the reverse strand, counting down.
ACCGGGACTGACCCCTTATGTACAGCTGCCGATGGGGTTCAAATTACGTTGGTTACCCTATCCACTAGGTATTTTCTGTTGAAAATTTGGGTAAAACAGTTTCGGGTGTATTTTTACACAGTATTTTAATCGCTGTCAGTTTTTGTAAAATTGAGAAAATGGCGTTATCCGAAAAGCAACTCCGCGAATGGATTATGCACAAGCACCCGGAAAATCCCCAACTCTCTCATCGGGACATCGGAAAACAACTCGAAATCGTACAGTCAACAGTAAGTCATGTGATTAAACGGTACTACGAAACTCTGAGCATCAAACGGAAGGAGAAATGCGGTCAGAATGGATGTTCTATTAGTGATCAAGATCAGAAGCGTGTCGTAAAAGCATTTAAGCGGAATCCCAATGCTTCGGTCAAAGATGTGGCCAAAAAGTTTAATCTGTCCAAGTCTTTCCTTCACTGAGCCACAGACCGAGAGGAACTGTAGATGTACAAAGTGCAGAAGGCTCCAAACGGCAAACGTGATGAACGGCAAAAAATAGTACGGTGGGAAAGTTACGGGCCCGAAAACTGTACACCCAGGTGCTGACGAAGCCTCATTGTCTCATCATGGATGATAAGAATTACCTCAAGGCGGACTTCCGGCAGCTTCCGGGACTACCCCTCTTCATCGCCCAGCACAAGTTTGATGTTCCGGAGAAAGTAAGGAAGCAGAAACTTTCAAAGTTTGCCAAGAAATACATGATTTGGCAAGCGGTCTGCTCATGTACGGCAAACGGAGTGCACCGTTCGTGAGTACCGGGACTGCAAATGGGCAGATCTACCTCAAGAAGTGTCTACTGAAGCGTCTGCTTCCTCTGTTAAAGCAACACGGATCTAATTTCGTGCTACTATTCAAAGCATGTCCGGGTATGGTACAAAGCCGAAATCTGGAGTGGTACGGAGCGGGTCACTTACGGAAGGACATGAACAAGAAGAAAAACCAGGTTTCCGTACAGCTTCAGCCAGATGTTATGAGTACCTTATGAGTGGAGTACCATACGATTATGGTATTGAAGTTGAATGAAATAAACATGCCAAGAGCCTACTAATGGGTTATAATTTTTTGTCTGAAAGTTTGAAAAGGATCGGTCAACTAGGTAATTTTCTACAGCGTTTTTTTCGTGGCCCAAATTGATGTGGGACACCCTTTAGTATAAAATAATAAAGAACGCAGTCGTGCTAGGTTCACTGGCACCGTCCTTATCGATGCCATACCGAATATCAAAGCACCGCGTTTGGGCTCTTTCTGGCAGGTAACGAGCCAGTACACTGCAGCGACACTGCGTTCAAGTATCAATGACACCCAGTACAGTGTATATATAAGTTGGCAGGAGGGAAGTTGCAAGGGAGGAGAAGAAAAAGGAGAAGGACATGAAAGAGGAGGAAAAGGAGAAGGAGGAGAAAAAGTAAGAAGAGATGGAGGAGAAAAAGGATCTATTATTCGTTTTTATTGCAGCAATTAATACAGCAGTTCCCCGAATAAGGCGGTTTCGAATAAGAACGTTTCCAATAAGGACAGTCTCGAGTGATTCCCTTAAGGCGGCCGAACGTTCTTTTTACAATCTACGTAGCAAATAGGAATTGACTTAATTGGCCCCAACATGGAATAACTTGTGATCCTGACCGCATAGAAGGTTGGTGCCTTCGACAAAGTTGTTCTGTAAATCAACGAGTTTCCATTGGATTATAGTATTTCGGAATTGTCTCACCACGTGGCGCTAGCGTACATGTAGCATTCTTATACAAGCTGTATCTTGCGCTGCTGACTATCTAGAAAAATGCGGTCTTTGGGAAGGTTACTCTAATGACTGTCACCTTCAAGTTGGTATGAAAAATAGTACAGAACTGAATCACTATGTGGTATTTTTTTTGAAACGATGGTTCTACAATTGATGAAGGGACGGTAGGGGAAAGAAATGAAAATTTTTTTTTTTGGTGAAGGAGGGGGAAGAGCGGAAAGGAAGGGGGGGGGGGGGGGGGGGTATTGGTAGCTATGCTTGACAAGTAGTCATTTTGACTCCTACCTTTTGTCCAATGCTGGAAGGTGCATGAGTCGAACCAAGTTGTAATCTGAGATTATAACCGGATTCGAACCCACAACACCCTCCAGGGCATGTGGTTCGCTGGTACTTGTACCTTTGAACCATAGAGGCGCTGGACAAAAGGAGACCGCAAAATCCACTTCTCAAGGATAGCTACGCGTGTTGGTTGTGTTATCGACACATATTGTGCCGCTTCCTGCATCAATTGCAGATTACCACCGAGCGAGAAGTTTTTTTTTTTTTAATCTAACTACTATTTACTTTCAGGACGACGACACTGTGCCGGCCCTTACGACTTGCAAGGTACTGCACGTGACGCTGTTCGTCCGTCAGCGTATGTTAGCCGCGTTTCTCGGCGCGGGTTTTTGAGGGAAGGCCCCGTTCCTATGTAATAGACTAATCTCAAGATTTTAGTCTTGACCTTGGAATGAGGTCATACATATATTAATATTTTTTTTGAAACGATGGTTCTACAATTGATGAAGGGACGGTAGGGGAAAGAAATGAAAATTTTTTTTTTTTTTTGGTGAAGGAGGGGGAAGAGTTGTGGGTTCGAATCCGGTTATAATCTCAGATTACAACTTGGTTCGACTCATGCACCTTCCAGCATTGGACAAAAGGTAGGAGTCAAAATGACTACTTGTCAAGCATAGCTACCAATACCCCCCCCCTTCCTTTCCGCTCTTCCCCCTCCTTCACCAAAAAAAAAAAAAATTTTCATTTCTTTCCCCTACCGTCCCTTCATCAATTGTAGAACCATCGTTTCAAAAAAAATATTAATATATGTATGACCTCATTCCAAGGTCAAGACTAAAATCTTGAGATTAGTCTATCACTATGTGGTGCTAGAGTATTGTAGTATTCTTATTTACGCTGTATCTTGCGCTGCTGACTATCTAGAAAGTTGTGATTTTCGGGAAAGTTATTCAAATTCTGTACTGGAAAATAGTAAGGAATTGTCTCACTGCTACAAAACTATGAGAAATGAATAACTTTAACGGTAAATTTTTTTTCTCTATCAACGTTCACTGCTTGCAAAAAAAATCTATCATGCTTATCTACCATCTTTTAATGCTACTTCCTAAATCCCCAGAGAAATCCCACCAACCCACTTATTCAATTGGTCTCAGTCACGAGCACACATTTCTAGCTACTTTCTAACAGTCTTACGATCATAGAAAATTGTTGCATTTTTATCGCAATTTTTTTTAAATCAAAACTTGCAGCAACTTAATAGGCATTAATGTCACATAGCATTAATAACCACTGTCACTTAAACAACCTTTCCGATAAAAGCAACTTCTTCTATTACCAAGATTATGAGCTAGGGTATATACAAAAAGTCACATATACACTAGCGCCGCTCGTTGGGTAAATTCTTAAATATTTTACCTCGCCGTCTTGAAGGTGGCAGTAATTTGAATAACCTTCCCGAAGACCTCAACTTTCTAGATAGTTAGCAGCGCAAGTTATAGCCTATTTTAAAATATTACATATATACTAGCGCCATGTAGTGCTATAATTCCGAAATACTGCAATCCAACGAAAAGCCTTTGATCCGCTGCCAGCTTTGTCGAAGATCCTCACATTTTATACGGTCATAATAACGAGTTATTCCATGTTGGAACCAATTAAGTCAATTCCCATATAGACACTCCATTAAGACGGTTTCCATTAAGGCAGTTTCTATTAGCGTTCTTATTGGGGGGAATGCTGTACTATCATTTCATTTGTGTGCCATTTTGTTATCATATTATATATTTCACACATTTTATTGTCATTTTGTGTATTCTTTGTGTTAATTGTCCATCTATTTTGTTTAATTATGCCATTGTAAATTATTTTTAAAGTTTTTATCCCCCCGTCCTTCAAAATTAGCTCTAAAAATCGGGGGGCAAAAAAAATTTGTTAAGCGCGAGTAAAATTTTTTTGTATAAAATCTATTATTTTTGAGTTTTACAGCCTAAAAAACTCGAAAAAAGAGTTAACGGAGTGTTAACGCGTCTAGCACGAAACAAGAGTACAAACGAAAGTACGAATAGTGTAATTTCCGAAAATCGGCACAAACGGGTGACAACTAAAATTTTGGAATTTTTTTCACAAGCTGTCAAAAAAAGATAAAGATACATGAAGAAGATCTGATTAACCGAAATTTAAGATACATTGTTCATTGTTCAAAAAAATTAGTGTCCGATTGAAAACGGCCCGTAATCGGCTGTTCAGCGAAGCGTCCGTTTAATATCGGAACAGGAGCGTTGCAGGGCCGTCATGTCAACTTTGCGAATGCATCCCTTGACTATACCAATCAACTGTTTGCAATTCGTGGCTCTCCAGTTACTTTTGTACACCAAGAAACTCAAAATTCCGAAGAAATCTTCGATTAGGCGCACTGAAACAGATTTGTCGGGCCGTGATTTTGCGTACAAATGGGATCGAATGAGTATTCAGGAACGATTGTGTTTTTTTTGGCGTAATGCGATGATTCTCAATCCGACCAAAACATGTGTTGTCCTTCAGCATGATGGTTATGTAGAAACGGGATCAAAATTTTCTTCAAATATTCGTGCAAATCATGATAGCCAAACCAGAGTGCTTGTTATTGAAGGCACGAGAAAGAGAACGATGTCTTTCTGCATCCATAATTTTCGATAGTCCTCCACTGCCTTCGTTGCGAATAGTTGCAAAACTGGGCAAGCATAAACAAAGCATAAAATATTGACAAAAATAAGAGAGAGGAGAGAGAGAGAGAGAGAGAGAGAGAGAGAGAGAGAGAGAGAGAGAGAGAGAGAGAGCTAACACATACATACTCTCATTTCTCTCTGAGCTCTTTTGTTGTTGAGTATAGGGGCCTCGGAAAGTTTCCAAAATTTTAGTTGTCACCCGTTATTTCATTTACTTCACTTGTGGCTCTTGTATGTGTAAACTTTTTGGAGCGTCTTAGTAGAATACAAAACTTGAAATCAAATAAAAAAGAAGACTTTCCAATTGTATTCTGCTATGTATGTTTCTTCGCGACAGATACGTATTTCGCCTACGACTTGCAGGCTTCATCAGTGTCTGTTTTCGAACTTTCTTTTTTGTATATACTTCAGTGTCATTACTTTATCATATTTTATTTGTTTGTGATACTTTCCAGTCATTTTTGTATTTCTTTGGTGTCTATTTTGTATTATTTTGTGTCGTATTTGTGACATTTAGGTGTCGCTTGGGTATTATTTTTGGTTCCGTTACTTTTTTGTTATTTTTATAGTAATTCGTATTATCATTGTGCAATTTTGGTGAAGTTTTGGAATCGCTTTTGTATCATCTACGTGTAATTTTTATATCCAATTTCTATCGGTTTGTCACCTGCATCGTTATTCTATCATTTTGTGTCGTTTTGCATCATCTACGTATTATTTTGGTGTTGTTCTTGTGCCTTATTGAGGTGATTTTTGTACCAATTTCGTACCATTTTTATAATCTGGGTCATTTTTGGGGCTAGTACCGAATGGCCGAATAATAAATATCCGAAATCCAAATGGCCGATTTTCAACAATTATTACATAAGGCCGAAATTGTATTTGGCCGAATCACAAAAGGTAGCATAAAAAGACGAATTTTCTCGGAATACCTAAGAACTATTCAATAGAAAAAATATGTATTGTAAAGCACTTAAGCAACTACCCTAATCGAACAAAAAACCCGATTTAATCCACCTATTGGTGAAAGGAACCTTTGTTATACCATCTCATTTGTCATTTGAGTTCGACACGCCTTCGGAACTCAACTTTTTGATAAAACTATGATAGTTATCATCAATACATATGCATGTCTATGTAATATACTGCTAAATTTGTATAATATTTCAAAGCAATCAAAAAATGGCTTCCTTTTATTTGTATAATTTGTTATTTTGAGTTAATAGCGGGGTGACATTCTAGGGTTTGGTTTAAGTGAGCAACTGTCCGTTTTCCTGCATGTATTCGGAACGTTCCTAGAATGTGTCCAGCTTTGGCCAATGTAACCCTGGACACTTTATATGTCCACAAATGAACTACTTTTGAAATTTTGAGTACTTAAAGATGTCATATGTTGTACTTTAGCTCAATTCAGAAACTGATCCCCGATCCGGAACATTCCCGGACGTGTTGTTCCGGACATATCTTCGGAACCGTACATTCGATCCAAATTCTGTTCAATAGAATTCTTCTAGGTCACAAAACTCTGTGTTTGTTAGTTATTCAGTCAAATCGGTCTAGACATTTTCTAAAAGCAGATGTTTATTGTTATATTTTCATTACTGAGACTGTTATGCGTTTATTTGTAACTTGTAACTGACATAGTTTCATATTTTTTTCAAAATTTTGGGAACAAACATTACTGTTTGAAATATTGAAAGCATGAACAATTTAAAGATGATTCCCAGGCTCATCTCAAAAGTGGTGAAAATCACATGGGACTGTTATGCCTTTATAGGCAGTAATGGTAGTTATCATCAACACATATGCATGCATATGTAATATACTGACAGATTTGTAGAATACTTGAAAGCAATCAAAAAAGCGTGTGCAAAGTTCTTGGGCAGGATTGATATTTAAGGAGGACCCTCACTGGAAAGTCGAAAAACCTGTTTGTTATGCATTTTCAGAAGGCTTTTATCTTTAGAAATGTTGAGCCCATAGTATTTTGCGGTACGTGGTCTCGTTGAGAATTTACAGTAAAACTGTTGGATCACTTGAAGGGAAGTGCAGTGCTGTACAATAGTTTAAACGCGCTCTCCTCGAAATCATATGTTTTCAGCGACTGTGCGTGTATCGCAGTATCTAGAGGATCGATTTGGGTGAATGTTTTTTGACGTGTAAAAATTACTTATCTAAATTGTGACGTAACCGCTTTTCGATATCTCATCTTTTTAATTCTTGCTGCATTTTTAACTGTGTTCTATAACTTTTGTGGAGACACTGTACTTTTTTGGACGCATTAAAAAAAACAAAAATTTTTATCACCCTAATAGGTTACGGTCACCCTAATAGTGTAAAAAGTTGCGCCATATTTTTTAAATAAACTTTTCCAAAGACACACCACCTGAAAAATTAAGCATTTTTACGCTAGAGCACATGATCGCGTTTTTTTCTATTTGGTTCATATCAGTAAAGTTTGCTTAAATAATTTCATCAATGTTTTTCAAATAACTTTTGACTGGTAAGGCCAATTCTAATAAGATTTAGCAGATATGTTCACTGCGTTAAGGCCTCCTGTTTGATACTAAAATAATTGAAATCTGATTAATTATCTGGTTAAAATCGTTATAAATAATTGTAACTTTTGATATGCTGTACACGACTGCTCATAACTTTCAAATTAAACATCCAATCAAAAAACAAATAAATAGTGATCTATGAGGCTATATTACCTACCAAATAAGACTAATAGCGCATAAATCGGTTTGGCCATCTCTGAGAAACGTTCGACTAATTGACACCTTGAAAAAGCACATTTTTAAGCATAACTTTTGAACCGCTTGATTGTTTGCGATAAAACTCCCCACAAAAAATTTGCAGTAGCAAGAGCCTTCATTTGATACTAAAATTGTTGAAATCGGTTGAGCGGTTCCGGGGAAAATCATGTCACGTAATTTTTACATTTTTGCTTATAACTTTTAAACAAAATGTCGGACCGCAAAACAATTCAATAGTGGTCTACAAGGTGATAACACCTTTCAAATAAGCGTAATAGCACACGAATCGGTTCAGCCATTTCCATGAAACAGAAGACTAAAGTCAAGCGTCACATACACACATACACACACACACACATACACACATACACATACACACACACACACACACACACACACTCACACACACACACACACACACACACACACACACACACACACACACACACACACACACACACACACACACACACACACACACACACACACACACACACACACACACACACACACACACACACACACACACACACACACACACACACACACACACACACACACACACACACACACACACACACACACACACAGGCATTGCTCAATTCGTCGAACCTTATCGGTTGGTATATGTGACTCGGCCATCCGGGCCTCGGATCAACTTCGTGTTTTTCGACCAATTTTTAAAGCAACGCAACTATTTACTACAAAACAAAGTTAGTGAGTAAAGACATCATATACCCAACATTTGTGCCGGTTGAAGGACGAGAATATTTTCGGTCAAATATGATATTTGGTCATTCGTGCTTCGGCCATTTGTGATTCGCCCATTATGTTTCAGCCATTCGTAGGTAATCTCATTTTAGTGTAGCTTTTATGCCTTTTTTGCTTCATTTTCCTGTTAATGTTTGCATGATTTTTTGTTATAAGCGTTTGTTGTGTCTTTGGATTTTTGCGTGTTTTTGTGCAGTTTTGACAGCACCGTTGTATTTGTTTGTATATTTTGTATCAATTTGTGATTTTGCGTCATTGTTTGTATCATTTTTGTATCGTTTTTCGTGGCATTTTATTTGTCATTTTTGTGCTACTCTGGTATCCATTTGTTTCACTTTCGTGCCATTTTTGTACATTTATTATGTTACTATTTCAATTATTTTAGTGCTATTTACAGCATTTTTAAGTAATTTTTGGTTCATTGTGGTGTCCTGGCAGTATCATTTTTGTCAGTTGTGGCATTGTTATGATCTTTGTGTTACTTTTTTACAAGTTTTTATCTATGTTGTGTTGTTTGGGTGTTGTTGGTTGGGTTTGGGTTGTTTGGGCTATTCTGGGGTAGTTTTGAAATCATCTGTAAAGAAAGATTTCTTTTTCTTATATTTCTTTGTTTCGATGTAAATTTTGCATTATTTTTGCGTAGCAGCTATATCATCTTTGCGTCATTTTGTGTCATCTGTATATCAATTTGTGCCATTTTGCCAAGTATTGTATTCGTATCATTTTTGTAATTTATAGTTTATATTCATGTTTGGGGTCATTTTTATTTTGATGATTGTTTAATTTTGATACCACACATGTACTATTTTGGTACGATTTTTAGAAGTTTTTTTAATTATTTGTTATTTTTGTGTTATTTTGATATCATAATATTATAATGATAACTCTTTCTTCCTGTGTCATTTTGTATAACCTTTTAACGAAAGAAAGTAATGAAACAAAGCTGTTTATGGTACCTTAAGGGAAAGTGCAGAGGAAAGAGCAGAAAATTAGGTACGGGAAAATCATTGAAGCAACACCTTAGATAGAAAGTGTACCATTCCTCTTTATCCAAGCTGGAGGATCCGCGGATCGATAAAGCCTAAGTTGATTGCCTCAAGAATTAAACTTTTTGAATATAAAAGATATCCAAGAAAAAAACAACGTATTTGATGAAGTTAAGAAGTGAGTATCCAACGGTGTAGTGTCCCAAATAGCCTTGGAAGTGCGGGATAGAGTGGTTTTCGGCAATTAATCTTATAATTATAGACATTTTTATCAAGGGTTATCTATTTCAAGTGCCAACCTTCAAACCTTTATATTTATGTGATGGTGGTTACCCAAGAGCTCTTCAATCGATCTGACCCATTGTTCCCCAATTGGCAGGAAGATTGAATGAGTGAGAAAGTTAGTAAATATTATATACTCATTATATACTAATGTCAAAACTTTGATCATCACAATTTTGATGCTTTTTGCCAATCATGGCACACTTTATCGAACAAATCGATAAAATTTATTCAGAAGCAAAATACAAATTCATCTTTTACTAAGATGCTCACCAAAGAAAACTTGGAGAATGTAAGTATTTCCGGTATTAGTGAAAATACAACAAAAAATTCAATAGATCAGTAGATTGTAAGAATCTCAACAAATATGGATAAAATTACTAAATTTATACTGAATTTATGAAGTTTCTTAATTTTGTGAAAATTCATAAACACCATGAGTTTTAGTTTACATTATTTATCCATCTCTCGGATAATTTAAATTATATCAAACAACGCACAAAACAAGCAACACTTCTACGGTGACGTCCAATATGTTATGAATAAATGAAAATTAATGCATATCTTCCGACGGTTTTTATTGTTTGTTAGTACTCATACGGTTTATCAAATATTATATTCCCATACTTTTTCGCTCAGTACCCCATCTTTTTCTCGAATCTATCGCATGCCAGGCAACTCTTCGGTGCGAGCACAGCTGTGTGTATTTTTTCACCATCCGCCACAGATTTTTTGTGCACTTAATTTTCTTTTTGTCCTACACCCATTGTGCACATGCCAGAAGTGCAATTGCTGCCAGCCGGATAGCGATAGCGTCCAAGTGGAAATTGAAAATTATAGAAACAGTCGCGTTTCGTTTATTTTCTGTTTCGTTGCTCTTTTATTTGTTCTGTTTGTTTTCGAACAATGTGTTAAGTGAATAATTTTTGGGGGAAAAAACTGAAAAGATGCCACGATCTCACAGCACGTCCAAAGCAAACGGTCGCCAAACAAAACATAATTAATTTTTCATAATTAAAGTAATTTCCTGGAGGGATTTCTTCGTTATAGAGCAAATTAATTTTAACTGAACCTACAGCACCTCATTCCAACAGAAAACACGAGCTTTAATCCCCTGTGGATGCTTGTATAGTTTACCAAATCTGAATAATTTATTTTCAGCTTCACCTGCTCCAATCATATTTTTAACACTTCAACTATCATATATTTGCCTAGTGCATAAATAAATACAGCCTACATTGCAAATATGTGCCTAGAAAACAATGAAACGAAAACCGAACAATCAATTAATATCGATTAGTTTGCGTTTCTGCTGTCCCTGAGAACAGTCTATTGTGCAGCTCGGATGCCATTTCAAAAAGTGTGGACTTTCGAATCGCAATACAAGCCTTCCAATCAACTATTATTGAAACAGCCAACTCTTTCCCTGCTGCTGGCCGGCCTGCTCTAGTCCTTCGGCAGGATGCTATCACTTTTCCCCCTGCTGTAGGTCCGTGACCCGCTCAGCATTCGATCGATCTTCTCGATGAAACTTTGCTTGGACTTTCTTTTGGCTGCTATCACCTCACGGCACAGATCGTGGAATGCATCCGCCACCTGGTAGACGTGCTCGGCGGCGGAGATCTCGCAGAACTTGCACTCGAAATCTTTCGCTAGGATTTCACCCTCATCGGTGCTGACCTGTCGCAGATGGACCATGTCCACTTTGTTGCCAACCAGGGCCACCGGGGTCGTGTCGCTCGGTAGGTCCTCTTTCGCTTTCCGAATGTAGTTGAACGATTCCCGATCGGTGATGGAGTACACCAGCAGCAAACCGTCGGCCCACTGGACCGCTTCCGAACCGGCCGTCAGCGTTGCTTCGCTGGTGTTTTCGATCTAAAAAAATAAATAAATTACTGTTAAAATAGGTTTTATTTTGGTCAGGTTCTATTTTTAGTTGAATTTTAATTTACTGTTACTTTACTTTTACTTTACTTTTAATTTATTATTATTAATCTATCTAAATAGTAAACAATACATATTTACTTTTTACTTCATTTTTACTCTTACGTAAATGTTTTTCTCTACTTTTACATTACATTTACTCTTTTTTTTTACCCTACTTTACTCCTCTTTTAATCTAATTTTATTCTACTTTTACGCTTTTTTACACCTGTCTTACTCTACTTTTATAACAAATAAATTTTTCGTGACAACGTAAGAGCACCACAATCACTAGACACAATCTACTTTTACTCTACGCTTATTCTATTTTTCCTTTACTTTTGCACCACTTTTACTATACTATTACAGTACTTTTATCCTACTTTTACTCATCTGTTACTCTACTTTTAATTTGCTTTAAAACTACTTTTACTCCAGTTTTAATCTACTTTTACTCGTTTTTACTCTTCTCCTACTTTACTTTTACTCTATTCTTACTCTACTTTTACTATAGTTTTAATCTATATATTCCCTTCTTTTATTCTACTACATCTCTTCTGTAACTCTACTTTTAATTTACTTTAAAACCTCTTTTACACCAATTTTATTCTACTTTTACTCATCTCTCACTTTACTTTTACTCTGGTTTGAATCTACTTTTGCTCCAGTTTTACTCTAGTTTTAGTGTACTTTTACTCTACTTTCACTCAACTATTATTCTTCTTTTACTCTAGTTTGGATATACTTTTGCTCCACTATTACTTTTCTATTACTCTTCTTTTACTCTACTTTTACTCTACTTTTACTCTTTTATTCTACTTTTATTCTACTTCTACTGTTTCTTTATTCTACTCTAACTCTACTTCTTCTTTATTGTTACTTTACTGGAAAATTTTTGTTTTTCCATTTGTACTCGTCTTTTACTCTACTCTTAATCTACTGTCACTTCACCTTTAACCTTGCTTTGTTCTACTTTCAATTCTAAAAGAATATTTTACTTTAACTTTACTCTTAATCTTATTTTACTTTTTTTACTCTTCTCTTTACTCTACTTGTAATCTACTGTTACTCGTCTTTCACTCGGCTTTAACTCTTCTTTTACTTTGACATTACTTTACTATAGTTTTACGCTACTTTTACTCTACTTTTAAACTACTGTCACTCAAGTATTACTCTTCTTTTGCTGTACTTTTAAGTTACTTTTACTGTACTTTTAAGCTACTTCTATTCTACTATCATTTTACTTTTAGTCTACTTTCACTATACTTTTACTCTATTTTTACGCTAGTTTTAATCTACTTTTGCTCCACTTTTACTCTACTTATATTCTACTCTTACTCCACTTTGACTCTAGCTTCAATCTTCTTTTGCTCCACTATAACCTTTCTATTACTCTTCTTTTACTCTACTTTTAGTATATTTTTACTCTACTTTTACTCTACTATTATTTTACTTTTACTATAGTTTCAATCTGCTTTTGCTCCACTATTACTCTTCTATTACTTTCCTTTTACACTACTTTTATTCTACTTTCACTTAAGGTTTAATTTACCTTTATTTTTTTATTTATTTTTTGATTTGTTCAATAATTCATCCGACGCTGTTGTCTACATGAATACTTTTACTTTACTTTTACTCTAGTTTTACTCAGTTGGACACTTCTCTTATTTTACTTTCATTCTACTTTTACTCTTCTTTTACTTTACTTTTACTTTTTTAAATCTATTTTTACACTGCTTTTACTCTTCTTTTACTCTACGTCTATTCTACTTTTGTTATACTTTTATTTTACTTCAGATCTACTTCCCCTCCACGTTTATCTACTTTTGCTCTAGTTTTATTTTAATTTTTCAATATTTCAGTGTAATTTTTCTGCACTTTTACTGTTCTTCCACTCTACTTTTTCTTTACTTTACTTTACTTCTTTACTTTACTTTACTTACACTCTAAGTTTATTTTACTGGAAATCGGAGGCCGAAAGGCGAAATACCAATTAAGAGAGACGACAGACATAAGACGAAAAACGAAAAACGGAAAATGAAAGAAATCGAAATTAATTAAATTAAATTAATCGAATAATCTAAGACAGAAAAACCATACAATAGAATGACGACAAAGACAAAGAAAAAACGCCAAAAGCGACAGAGAACAGATGAAATAGCAGCGAACAGATGGTGAAAACGTGGTGAAAATTCGACGGAAAAACAAAAACAGGACGGCGGAATCGTGACGAGAAAATACATAAAACGACAGCCAATGCTCGACGAAACAACGACGAGAAAATGACAAAAATACAACAAAAATACGACAAAAACAATCCGTATGAAAACGAAAAACGGATAAAAAATAACGAAGAGGTAGAAAAGATAGTGAATAGCCTACGGAAAACCAACAGAAGATTACAAAAATACAAGAAATTTACATTCAAAAGAAAATATCAGAAAAGGGTATCGAAAAAATGACGGCATAAAAATGACGAAGCCACGAAAAAAAAGGTCGTTACAAGGTAACGAAAATACCGAAAGTCCGACGAAAATCCAACAAGAAGACGCCGAAACAGCGATACAAAAGCCATAAAAGGCAAAAAGGCGTTGAAAAAATAACAAAAAAATGGTAAAATACGTCAACAAAGAACGACGATAAAACAGGAAAGAAAGCTAAAAAGACGTCTACAATAGAACCGAAAGGCGATAAAAGAACTATAAAAAAGTGTCAAAAAGACTGCGAAAACAGAATGAAATATGACGAAAAAATATGTTGAAAAACCCAAAAAAATTTATGAAAATGCGATAAATAAAAATCGAAAAACCATTAAGAGACAATGGAAAGGTAACAAAACGACAGTAAAAAGTGCGCACAAGGAAAGACAACGAAATAATACAGAAAAACTGCGAAATGCAGCATCGATCAAACAGAATGATAACGATAACGGTAAAAAGATGCTGAAAAAGCAATGACAGGGAAAAGACAGCGGCAAGAGGATAAAACGACGACGAGAATTCACTAAAAAAAGTCGAAAAAGGCACTGAAAAAACAACAAAATACGAAAACCAACCAGCAGAAACATGAGGGGCGAAAAATGAAAAACAAGAAACGAAAACCGGAGGGCGAAAAACGCAAGACCAATTAGGAAGGATGACACACAAAAGACGAGGTAGAAAACGTGGAACGAAAAACGAAAGACGAATAGCGAAAAATCAATAACAAAAAAGCTATACAATAGGATAACGGCAAAGGTGTTGAAAAATACAAAAATACCGCGAAGACAAGATGAAATTGCAGCGAAAAGATAATGAAAAGATGGTGGAAATACGACGAAAAAACGAAAGCAATACGGTGAAACAGTGATGAAAATAAAATGAAGCGACAGTGAATGCACGACGAACCAACGACGAAAACATGACAAAAATACCAAGAAAATACGGCAAAAAGACCGTAGGAAAACGTAAAATGGCCAACGGAAGGTTAGGAAACACAGTGAACAGCCGACCGCAAATCGACAGAAGACGACAAAAATACAAAAAAATATATCAAAATGAAAATGGCATTGAAAAAATGGCAAAGAACGGCGAAAATACGATGGAGACAACGCGAAAAGATAACAAAAATTCGACAAAAATGACAGATTCGTTTAAAAGGCACGAAAACACCAAAAGACGTTGAAGGACGACAAAAAACCAACAATAAGACGCTAAAACAGATACAAATTGGATACAAAACCAAAAAAGGCAAAAATGCGTCTAATAAGGCCATTACAAATATTTTATAAAGTTTTTGTCCTTCCGGTGTTGGGCCACTGAAGGGTGGGGCAAAAAAAAACAAAGAGATTTTTTTAATCGAGCAAAAAAAGATATTGATTTGAAGCATTTTTACTTAAAGTTTAAACGTGAAAACCAAATCTATTCTTGCTTTTAATATATACGTTATTATTTTCCATGCGAAAATCTACGAAAAATGGGAAAAACGAAAGAAAAATTTTTCGGCCGATTTTCGGAAATTCCGTTGTTCGAATTTTCATTTCTGTTTCGTGCTAGAGGCATTAACTCAACTCGTACACTCATTTTTCGAGTTTTTCAGGCTGTAGAACCAACAGACAATTGATTTTATGAAAAGAATTAACTCATATCCTACAAATTATTTTTTTGTCCCTCGATTTTCAAGCAAATTTTCAAGGGGGGGGGAGGGGGTGACAAAAACTTTTGAAATTATTTGCAATGCCCTAATTGCAAAAAAACGATAAAAGTGTCAAGAAAAAACGACGAAAACCCAACTACTAAAATTAGACCGAAAGACTTGCCGCCTATAAAAAACCGCCTGCCAAACTATAAAAAGGATCAAAACGACTACTAAAAACTACAAAAATACGACGAAAAAAGATGTTGGAAAGTCCCAAAAAAATTATGAAAATGCAATGAATAAACATTAAAAAACAACTAAGAGACGATGTTAATGTGACGAAACGGCAGTAAAAAGTTCGCAATGCCAATGCCAAAAAAAAACGACGAAAAATACCAACAAAGAACGACGAAAGCACAGAAAAGAATGCTAAAAAGAGCACTAAAATTCGGCCGACAGGTGACAAAAAAGTGTCAAAAAGACTACGAAAAAGCCCAAAATAATTAAAAAAAATGCGATGAATAAACGTCAACAGCTAAGAGACGATGGAAAGGTGACGAAACGACAGTAAAAAGTGCACAAATAAAAAGACAATGAAATAACACGAAATAAAAACTGCGAAAGACAGTATCGATCAAACATGCCAAAAATGCCGAAAAAATAATGACAAGGAAAAGACAACAACAAGAGGACAAACCGCCCAAGTAACAATTTGGGTTTTATTCCACTCTTATAATGGAATTTAAGATCAAAATTGGTCATGAAGACCGCCATAAGAGTACAATAAAACTTACATTGCTGCTTAGGCGATGACGAGAATGTAATAAAAAAGTTAAAAACGGAACTGGAAAAATGACTAAATACGAAGACCAACCAGAAGAATTACAAAAGGCGATAAATGAAAAACAACAAACGAAAGCCAGTGGGCGAAAGACGAAAGACCAATTAGGAGAGATGACAAACAAAAGGCGGGGTACGAAAAACGTCGAATGGAAAATGAATTACGAATATCAAAAAAGCCTAAACGAAAGAGCCGTACAATAGGATGACAACAAAGACGTTGAAAAAATGCCAAAAAACGGCGGAGATAAGATGAAATGCTGGCGAAAATTCGACGAAAAAACGTAAGCAGGACTGTAAAATAAGGATGAAAAAATTGAATGACAGCGAATGCACAACGAATAAATGACAAAAATACAACAAAAACACAACAGAAAGATCGTAAGAAGCATAAAATGGCCAAAAGCAGCGAAAAACTAGGAAAGACAGCGTAAAGCCGACGGAAAATCGATAGCAGATATTTTTGTCGCCAAAACAAAAATACCTAAAATTAAAAAAGAAGAAAACTTATCCAATTTAATTGTACTATGTATATTTTATTCACGACAGATACGTATTTCGCCTACGACTTGCAGGCTTTCTCAGTGTCTGTTTTCGAACTTCGAACTTTCGAACTTCGAAATAGTAGAATTAAATTGGATAAGTTTTCTCCTTTTTTAATTTTAGGTTTCGTATTCTACTAAGACGCTCCAAAAACTTCAGTCAACAAAAATACGTCAAAATGCCATGAAAATGTGACAATCAGATGCTCAATTGACAAAAAAAAACGAGAAGTCGATGGTAAGGTCAGGATATTTCAGAAAGTGCGGTTGTAGTCGCGAGAGTTCTGAATTAAATCGCGTCTTTTTAGTAAAATTCAGTACAGTACTGTGTAGATACAGATTTAATCACGAATAGAGTGCCATTATTGTCTATTGATGGTCAAATATCGTGATTACCAACGCAAATAGTGCTAGATTCTAGTGTTTTAGGTTGAACAATACAGTACGGCTCACCAAGAAAAGTGCATTAGCTTGTGTATGTGTGAGCTCAATCGCTTGAAGCGCTGTTTCACACTGGCTGTGTTTCATTCTTATTGGAACGAAGAGAAATTAAAAAAAAATTTCGCGAAATACCTACTGACCTGTCACCAGTATTTGGATCTATTAGGACCCTGCGATAATTATTAGATTTTTCGATAGTGGAGTTGCGTGGATTTCTCGCCATGCATTCGGTTATATGAGAGGACACCTCTCATGTTTCGGGCGGGCGGCCGTCGAATTCGTTCTCGTTCACGGATAGTTCTCGTTGTGGATGCTGAAACTACCGATGGTATCACAGTCTCGTGCGCGTAATTTAGTGATATATATTGATGAATAAACAATGCTTGATAACTTTCGCTGCCAATATATTGAGTTTATAAAAGAAGAGTAAGTTATTCCAATATGTTTCGAGTAATTCATTTACCGGGATGGACGAAGCAGCCTACGATATCCGTTGCATATACTCAATTGAAATAATCGAATATCCAAAGTAATCGGTGCTAAGAGACTTCGCAGGCGTTTAATGAAACCGTTACGATCCAATACCATTACCAATACCAGTACCAAACCAATACCATTACCATCCATTACGATGGATCTTTATCTAGCTCCCTCCTTCTACTAACAACAATTTCATTCTCGAAATGCTTGTGAAGCTACAGAGGATTCTCTGGTCTGTAGTAACAACAAATATTGGACCAACATTCTTTTCCGCACCCATCAAGAGACCCGCATTCGGACGTGCCCGGTGTCGGTATTGATTAGCCGATGCAGGGACCTGATAAGGTTGCACAATGAGGAATAGTGTGGTGTCCCAAGTATGCTTTTTCCAGCCATCTTTTTGCAATTTCCATCAGTCCTGATCAAAAACGAAGTAGCAGCACACGGGCGATATCCTATGCTTATGTTTATGCTTACTTTTACTTTGCGTTTATTCTGCGGTTATTCTACTTTTACTTTACTTCTAATCTACTTTTACTATACTTTTACTCTCCTTTTACTCTACTTTTACTCTAGTTTTACTCTTGATGTACTCTACTTGTACCTTATTTTCACTTTGCTTTACGTCATTTACTTTACTTCTAGTTTAAAGTACTAAAACTAATGCACTTAACGTTGCTTTCACTTCACTTTTATTTTTCTTCTAATTTAATTTATTCCTGATTCTTATTTAATTCAATTCAAAATTCTTTTGATATTACTAAACTGCGTCTTTTCATGCTAGAAAGTGCGTAACAAATTTCATGGCCAGGACCATACACTCTGATTCCCATTACGAACTCTATAATCAATCATCGACAAAGTTCATTAACTACATACTAATGTACGGCAGTTTATAAAAATATCATTTACACCCACCGCCAGACAGCCAGTCACACTTACCTTCGGACATGTATCCCAGATTTCGCACAGTACCGCCTCTCCGTCCACCATGATTTCATATTTGTGTCTATTCTCTGTAGGAGCAGCAACAACAACAAGCAGCGCGCGGCAAATGGAACGAGAAAAACGACAAATTTTCAAGTTGGACATTTTCCTCGACCTTTAATTCGGCAGCCACAGTCAAAGTCCACTCACCTGCCTGATGGTCATACTCGCCAATGTAACGTTTTGTTAGGAAGCGAACCGTCAACGCTGTCAAGCAAGAGAGAGAAAAAAAAGAGTAGACAAAAAAGACACTGTCAGAAGTATCATAAACGAGAAGCACGGTAAAAAATGACATTTAAAAAATCGATGACTTTTTTTCCATTTCTCGATTGACGTTAGCAATATTAATTTCTTTCAATTATTCACATTGTCGGAGTGTCAACTGGCGAAATTGCACAATCATTTGCGGTCACAATTTCATAGCGATGAATAATTGATCAAACGACGAAAAGTGTCGCATTCAATAAATGACGAACTGCCAGTGCACCAGAGGGCCCTCGCTCGCATGCGACAGACATTTAGGCCGCGAACAATGCCGACATGATGACTGACGGCAGGAAATCCCTGGAATAATTTGACTCTGATTGCTTTCGGCTGAATCTGGGGCGGCGGCACGGTATGGTGCTGATGGCTGGTGACTGGTGGGAAAAGGTCCCACAATAAAAGGATTTTTTTCTCTCTCTCGTGGCGAGTCAAACCAAACGAATCGCAATTAAAGTGGCAAACTTCCATAACACAAAATTGTTCAGCCTGAAATGCCTGCTCTGCATAGTTAAACACTAAATTTTATTTGTGTACAAACACGCTGTAACATCGCAATTGTTTGCTTTAAATATAGTCCTGCCAAAAAAATCCAACCGCGCCAGATAAATAGCTGTAATTTGAAATAAATCTCCTCACTAGAGGGGCACATTCCAACCTGAGTCACCCAATTAGCGTAAAGCGGGCTGTATTGACGCATTCCTGGCTGGCATTTGTACATGACTAATGAATTGGTTGGATCAGCCAAAAGCAAAACACAAATAACGCGCTCCGACCAGCATCTCTGCCACACTGCCGGCAAACTGCCGGGTGACTAAATAGCAGTTTCCCACATTTGCCCTTCCGGCAGGATGGAGGCAAAAAAAAGCATCAACAACATCGGTTAAGCTGGATGTGCACAAACAGCGATTTAATAAACTTTCATTCATCCGATTGCACACACGTGCCAGATGTCGAAGATTTTCCGATCGTGGAACGCGTTGCACTATGGGATTGAGACTGCAATGAGTTTCTAGTGTGATGCTGGTGTGCTCTAATTTAGCTTCCAAATCTTAACCCACTGTTTCTTTTCAACAAAGTGATTTTCGAAACGCGCGAGTACGAACGATGCGGGGAATTCCAGGAAACATAATTCAGCTGAAACCGGCATACGAGTTTCCCATTTTCCTGTCATCTTATTACAATCACCGTCAGCTGTGAAATAGTGTAAGTCAGAACCCTATTTCCTAGATTGTATCCGTTTTGACATTAAAATCGTTCATTCGCTGTTAAAATTTTGTTTTGACTCTAATGAAAATAAAACACTAGACAAAAATGCACGGTTCGTTAAACCCCCCAATAATCTTTTCGATCTTTTCGTAGATTGAAAAGCTGGAAACGGTGGATCAAAATTCATCATTTCAATCAAGATATCAAACAACAACAACGAAAAAAAAAAGAGCTAACTCACCACTTTTCCCAACGCACGGTGCACCAATCACGGCTACCTTAATCTCGGCCAGATATGACTTTTTCCGCCTTATCCCCCGGGTGGTCATTTCGAGAGTTTGTGTGTGGTGCGCTTCCGCTTCCGATATCCCGGTCGGTGTGATCCGATAGTACGATTGCCCGTGCACGCAAGCAAAGCACGATTTAACAATAAATCTTTTTTATCAACAATTTGCTCCCGCCGTAATCTCAGTTTATACGCTTACAAACACACACACCTCGGCGCCACCGGTGGATGAGCTTCGGGATACGCTTCCTGTTGGAACAAAAAAAAAGTACACACAACCAATATGAATCTCGATCAATGCAAACACATGCAGAACGCATTTAATTTACAAACAGATTTCCATCATCATAGCGTTGTTGTTGTTATTTTACTTTTTTATATATAAATTACACAAACAACTGTGTACAGCTGCCAGTCCACATCGAATCAGCAACGAGATCGATCGGCTGGAAGCTGAGCTTTTTTTTGTGCGTGTGCTACAGATTTCATTCTGGACCCTTTCAACTTCCATCCGGTGCGGTACGAACGTGTTGAATCAAATTTTAATTAATTTACACCATTTTACCGGAGGCAATAGCATCAGCTACCTGCTGAGCCTACTTCCGTTTCCTGCTCGAAGCTGAAAAGCGCAGAAAAGAACTGCATGGGGCTCGATGGGAGATATCAAGAAAAAATGTCACTCTATATAAACTGACTATATCCATAGTCAGTGGTGGAGTGGTTTTGAAGTGTTGATTGATGTTTGTTTGTCAAATTCAAGCCGCAGCAGCTTTAATTTGAGATTTGGTAGAACCCAAAATTACGTTAATAGAAAAACAAAATCCTGAAAACACGTATATTCAAAATTTTTAGAGGAAAATTTAATACATTTTTCTTTGACTGATATAAACCTAGTATAAGAGGAATACAAATGTCTGGCCTGGGATTGTTTTAAAGCAAGCAGAAACAAAACTTTCAAACACGATGCCGTTGAAACAAACATTTTTAATTTCAATTCAGTTTATCACTTTGATGGGTCGATAGGATATTAAATCATTTCCGATTTCCAATCAGTGCTGTGCGTGTGTTTCAATCTGCAATTTCAATGGACGTTTGTTGGCTATCGACTTAAATTACATGTTTAATGCTTCCGGTAAAACTGTATCCAACGTCGATTTAAAAAATCTGTTCCTGTTAAGAATGCATCCGCAGGCAGCATGGTACTAGGAAAAAGAAGCTCACTGTGCAAAATGCAACAAGTTTTATTCGTAGCCAAGTCAGCTCTGAGATTAGCTGCATTAAATAGTCGAGTGCAGTTTTTCAGTGAGTGAATGGTACGATATGTTCTGACAGATGTGACATTTCAAATAAATTTTCACAAAAACGCAACGTTTAGAAAATTATCCTACATTTTGCGAAAGAATGCAAGCATTATCTGGTGTAGCCCTTGCACCACGCTAAGCGGCTCACAAGAATTGAACTATAAATTTACTTTACAAGAAATACTTGACCGATGCTCAAATAATAATTGCGATTCATAGCCAGCAACACTCAACGTTTCGGTGCCAATTCTGCTAGATTCGCAATTGATGCGATCATGAAACTGTATCGCAGCTATCATCTTTTGACGAAGAACTACGCCGTACGGAAAGGTATAAGAGCATTACCAAAGATTTATAAGTGCGAGCGTTACGAAAAGTGGTTAGGTTTTGAGCCACTGCTAACTCAGAGATTTTCTGTTCGGTTTTCAATACTTTTACACTTTTCGAAAAAAAATTCTTTATTTTCTCAAGTTTCCAAGCATGCACGACAGCTGGTAATATTACATATCACATATTGATTAATTTCAAAGCAGCATATGATATAGTCGCCCGAGTCAAGCTATGGCAGATAATACAGGAACACATTGGATCGAGGGATATGTTTTGTGGGCATCTCGGGGGAACTCTCGAGTTTCTTCGAGACGCGACGAGGATTAAGACGATTAAGACTGACTGACTGACTGACTGACTGACTGACTGACTGACTGACTGACTGACTGACTGACTGACTGACTGACTGACTGACTGACTGACTGACTGACTGACTGACTGACTGACTGACTGACTGACTGACTGACTGACTGACTGACTGACTGACTGACTGACTGACTGACTGACTGACTGACTGACTGACTGACTGACTGACTGACTGACTGACTGACTGACTGACTGACTGACTGACTGACTGACTGACTGACTGACTGACTGACTGACTGACTGACTGACTGACTGACTGACTGACTGACTGACTGACTGACTGACTGACTGACTGACTGACTGACTGACTGACTGACTGACTGACTGACTGACTGACTGACTGACTGACTGACTGACTGACTGACTGACTGACTGACTGACTGACTGACTGACTGACTGACTGACTGACTGACTGACTGACTGACTGACTGACTGACTGACTGACTGACTGACTGACTGACTGACTGACTGACTGACTGACTGACTGACTGACTGACTGACTGACTGACTGACTGACTGACTGACTGACTGACTGACTGACTGACTGACTGACTGACTGACTGACTGACTGACTGACTGACTGACTGACTGACTGACTGACTGACTGACTGACTGACTGACTGACTGACTGACTGACTGACTGACTGACTGACTGACTGACTGACTGACTGACTGACTGACTGACTGACTGACTGACTGACTGACTGACTGACTGACTGACTGACTGACTGACTGACTGACTGACTGACTGACTGACTGACTGACTGACTGACTGACTGACTGACTGACTGACTGACTGACTGACTGACTGACTGACTGACTGACTGACTGACTGACTGACTGACTGACTGACTGACTGACTGACTGACTGACTGACTGACTGACTGACTGACTGACTGACTGACTGACTGACTGACTGACTGACTGACTGACTGACTGACTGACTGACTGACTGACTGACTGACTGACTGACTGACTGACTGACTGACTGACTGACTGACTGACTGACTGACTGACTGACTGACTGACTGACTGACTGACTGACTGACTGACTGACTGACTGACTGACTGACTGACTGACTGACTGACTGACTGACTGACTGACTGACTGACTGACTGACTGACTGACTGACTGACTGACTGACTGACTGACTGACTGACTGACTGACTGACTGACTGACTGACTGACTGACTGACTGACTGACTGACTGACTGACTGACTGACTGACTGACTGACTGACTGACTGACTGACTGACTGACTGACTGACTGACTGACTGACTGACTGACTGACTGACTGACTGACTGACTGACTGACTGACTGACTGACTGACTGACTGACTGACTGACTGACTGACTGACTGACTGACTGACTGACTGACTGACTGACTGACTGACTGACTGACTGACTGACTGACTGACTGACTGACTGACTGACTGACTGACTGACTGACTGACTGACTGACTGACTGACTGACTGACTGACTGACTGACTGACTGACTGACTGACTGACTGACTGACTGACTGACTGACTGACTGACTGACTGACTGACTGACTGACTGACTGACTGACTGACTGACTGACTGACTGACTGACTGACTGACTGACTGACTGACTGACTGACTGACTGACTGACTGACTGACTGACTGACTGACTGACTGACTGACTGACTGACTGACTGACTGACTGACTGACTGACTGACTGACTGACTGACTGACTGACTGACTGACTGACTGACTGACTGACTGACTGACTGACTGACTGACTGACTGACTGACTGACTGACTGACTGACTGACTGACTGACTGACTGACTGACTGACTGACTGACTGACTGACTGACTGACTGACTGACTGACTGACTGACTGACTGACTGACTGACTGACTGACTGACTGACTGACTGACTGACTGACTGACTGACTGACTGACTGACTGACTGACTGACTGACTGACTGACTGACTGACTGACTGACTGACTGACTGACTGACTGACTGACTGACTGACTGACTGACTGACTGACTGACTGACTGACTGACTGACTGACTGACTGACTGACTGACTGACTGACTGACTGACTGACTGACTGACTGACTGACTGACTGACTGACTGACTGACTGACTGACTGACTGACTGACTGACTGACTGACTGACTGACTGACTGACTGACTGACTGACTGACTGACTGACTGACTGACTGACTGACTGACTGACTGACTGACTGACTGACTGACTGACTGACTGACTGACTGACTGACTGACTGACTGACTGACTGACTGACTGACTGACTGACTGACTGACTGACTGACTGACTGACTGACTGACTGACTGACTGACTGACTGACTGACTGACTGACTGACTGACTGACTGACTGACTGACTGACTGACTGACTGACTGACTGACTGACTGACTGACTGACTGACTGACTGACTGACTGACTGACTGACTGACTGACTGACTGACTGACTGACTGACTGACTGACTGACTGACTGACTGACTGACTGACTGACTGACTGACTGACTGACTGACTGACTGACTGACTGACTGACTGACTGACTGACTGACTGACTGACTGACTGACTGACTGACTGACTGACTGACTGACTGACTGACTGACTGACTGACTGACTGACTGACTGACTGACTGACTGACTGACTGACTGACTGACTGACTGACTGACTGACTGACTGACTGACTGACTGACTGACTGACTGACTGACTGACTGACTGACTGACTGACTGACTGACTGACTGACTGACTGACTGACTGACTGACTGACTGACTGACTGACTGACTGACTGACTGACTGACTGACTGACTGACTGACTGACTGACTGACTGACTGACTGACTGACTGACTGACTGACTGACAGAAGCAACAGGGACGCAAATCCAGGGGCTTAACGACCCCTCCCCAAGTCGGTCTTACTGCCAGCTAGAGGGTTTGTATAGGATGTGACGTGATTCGACAGTGGGCACCGGTGAACTTCTATAAAAAGGAAGGCAACTCCGTCGTAGCGAGTCGGTGCCGCTCAAAGTATCCTAACCTTAATAGGTGCGCCAACTGGCATATCAGGATCGATGCCAGTAAGATGCTGAGTACGGTATACTGAAAATGGCACGTCAAGAACACGATACGGCTCAATAGATTGGATAAGGCGCATCACCCCCGTACAAAGTGCACGATGTACAAGACGCTCATTAGGCCGAGTATTTTCTATGGGTATAAAACATGGACAATGCTCGAGGAGGACCTACGAATGCTTGGAGTTTTCGAAAGACGAGTGCTAAAAACGATCTTCTGCGGCATACAGAAGAGCTGAGTATGGAAGCGAAGGATGAACCATGTACTCGCACTAGCAGTAGGCAAAATGGTTCATTTGTGTGAGCGGCTTTGAACCGTTCATTTTCAACTGCGAACCGATCCAAATTAGCGGCTCATGGTTCACGGTTCGTTTGTCCGGTTTGTTTGCTAAGTTGACAGTTCGGTAGATTACGATCCACGAACCAAACTTCGTGTTACCTTCGGGTGTGTTCAAAGAACCGTGATTCTTTTTCAAGAGCCTTTCCTCTGAACACTCTTTATTGTGAACAGGTGCATTTGAACAGCTCGTGAGCGTTCGTCCACCTCTAACTCGCATGGCACTGTGATGAACCCAGTATCCAAAAGGTAGCTAATGCTGGACGGATACAATGGGCAGGGCATGTTGCAAGAATGCCGGACAACTACCTTGCAAAGATGGCGTTTACCTCAAATCCGGTAGGAACAAGACGACCAGAAGCACAGCGAGCAAGACGTTTAGACCAGGTAGAGCGAGATCTGGCGGAGAGTACTCGGTGTTCGAGGAATTGGAGAGCGGTAGCCCGCAACCGATTTAACTGGAGAAACCTTGTTCAACAGGCTTTGTCTTAGGACAGCAAGCTACTTAATTGTAATTATTAATTCTGAATAGGCTTACCAAGCATACGGAGGGTAAGATTGACTTGTCAGACATGCAGTTTGCCTAACGAAAAGGTAGGTATATAGTGGATGTCATCCAAAAGGTGGTGAAATCGGCGAAGACAGCATAGAGCCAACAGTGAAGAGAAAATCGCTAGTGTGCGGTGTCATCTTAGACTTGAAGAACGTTTTCAACAGTGCCAACTGGGAACTCATTTCAATATCATTTGGTACCGAAATCATGAAAACCGGCTCAGTCGTTCAAAAGTACCAAGTAGGGTAAGTAACCTATAGTGGACCCTTTACCTATAATGGACCTCGGGTACAGTTTCGGCGTTTATTAGCTTGTGCTTCTAATTTCTAAGGATATATGAAATGAAACAGAAAGTACTAAACATACCACACAGTTCAGTTTATAAAATTTTACCTGAATTTAAGTTAGGGTCCATTTTAAGGTTAACAATGCGAAATGGCGCTGTTAGTGGACCCTCTTTATGCGAAATACACTAGAATTCCTATAATGGACCCGGTCGCTATCCTATTGTAAACCACAAGGTCCATTAAAGAAAAACTGACATTCCAATCTATTTTAAAAAATGTGTAAAATATAGAGATCTGCAATATAATTTGATATTATTTTAGGGTTAATCGAAAGTTACTCGTATTGTAAGTGCCATCGGTTGCGTGTTCACCGTTACCAGTTTAAAATAATTCGTGGAAGAAAACTACTCAAATACTAACTGGTTCACTAATGGGTAATTTACCCTACCATTTTGAGTTTAAATTTAAGTAAATTTTTATGTCCATTCACAGGTTCAATTTCCAATCCAATTCCAATGTCCCATTTTAAAGCCAGTTTCCAGTATGATTGAAGTCAAATTTCAAACCCAATTTCATGTTTAATTTCAAATCACATTTAAAGTTCAATTTAAAAGTCCCATTTAGGACTGATTTCATGTATAATTTAATATTTATTCTAAGGCCAATTCCGAATCTAATTTATTTCCATTTCCATTTCCACCTCCGATTTCAAATCTTATTCAGTATGTCCAATTTCAATATCCCATTTCAGGTCCAATTCCGAGTATAATTTAATTCCAATCTTGTTTCCGATTTCAGGCCCAATTTCAAGTACAATTTAATGTCCGATTTTAAGACCAAATACAATTCTAATTTCAACTGCAATTTGCAATTCAATTGGCCATTTTAAAACCACTTTCAAGTATATTAGAATTTCTATTTTTTTTCAATTTCAGGTTCATTTTCAAGTCTCATTGAGGTCCAATTTCATGTCCAGTTGCATGTCCAAAATCCATCCAAAGTCAAATTCCGAGCGTAACTTGATTCGAATTTCACTTTCGATTTCAAGTTCAATTCAACTCCAATTTTTAGTCCAATTTCATGTCTAATTTAAATCCAATTTCAATTTCGATTTGAAGTCCAATACCAAGACTAATTTGAAGTGCAATTTCAAACCCGATTTTAGGTTCAATTTGACGTTCAATCGTGGTCCAATTTCAAGCTCAATTTACTGTCCCATTTTAAAGTCAAACCAAAGTCGAATTCAATTCCAATTCCTTAATTCTAATTTCAAATCCAATTATATATCCGATGTCCAGACCAGTTTCAAGTCAAATTCACTTCTGATTTCAAGTCTGCTTTCAAGTCCGATTTCAATACATTTGAGTACAACTCAAGTCAAATTGAATTAATAAATGAAGCAAACATAATTTAGATGAGATTACGATAAAAACCTCTAACAGTATTGAGCAAAACGTGAAAACCCAAAGAAAATTGAAGCTGGACATCTGTTCATTTGACCGTTTTTAATCTGAAAAAATCTTAAACAGATCTTAAATTTTTTTAATTTGAACACGACGTGTATATTAAAAATGATTCAAATGTCATAATCAACATTACATCATTTGCCTATGTAGACAATGCACATTAACACGATTTGTCCGAACTAATCTAGTATGTTTAATCTGTTTCATATTCAGCTTTCCCGATAATTCTTATAGAAATCCGGTCTGGGAATGAAATATACGCTGCTTGCAACTAATAGCTAAATCAACACAACCGAAACAATAACAAAGAGCAGGGCGGCCAGTTCATACAAGATTCGACATTTTTAACGTTGAGCATGAGGAATCGTTCAAATTACCGAGGGTCCACGGTATTGTCATCGAGAAGAGATTCCTACCAAACTATCATAACGACGGCCGTGGAAAAATCTGTTGGAAGATAGCTAAGTCAACCGTTCCTTTCAGTAATGGGCTTTTCCTGTGCGACTTCCGCTACTGCGGTTTCTGATATAGGATCATTTTGTAGGAATAGGAAGAAAGTATAAAATGTCAAATTTTTCAGAGATTAGGCAGTAAACAAGATTAAAGCCGCCATTTGGCATTAAAAGCAGAATTTCCGAAGGCAATTTTACTCCGAGGACAGTACTGTGTCAACCGTTGATCCAGTAAATTTAATCGACGAGATGATGAGAATGTTAACAATTAGTTCCCCTGATGAAATTTCTGCGAGATACTTAATCGATTTTTTACTGAAATATCAGTCAAATTGACAGTTTCCAAATTATTCGACATTTTTACCTTTGCTATACTATAACAAAGGTTTAAAAATTGGTCGAAAAACACGAAATTGATCCGAGGCCCGGAGGGCCAAGTCACATATACCAATCGATAGGGTTCGACGATTTGAGCAATGTCTGTGTGTGTGTGTGTGTGTGTGTGTGTGTATGTATGTAATGATTTTTTCTATCGCCTGTTTCTCAGAGATGGCTGAACCGAATCGTTAGCTATTACTTTTGTTTGAAAGGTATTATTGTCTAGTAGATCACTATTGAGTTGTTTCGTGATACGACGTTTCGTTTAAAAGTTATAAGCAAAAATGTGAAAAATACGTGACACGGGTTTCTCCGGAACTACATGACCGATTTCAACGATCTTAGTATCAAATGAAAGCCCTTATTAAAGCTAAATTATTCAGAAATTTTTAATTGAAAATAAACAAGTAGTTTAAAAGTTATGCTTAAAAAACCTGTATTGACAAGGTAATAATTATCGCCTGTTTCTTAGAGATGGCCAAACCGATTTATGCGCTATTAGTCTCATTTGAAAGATAATATATGCTAATAGATCACTATTGAATGGTTTTTTGATTGGACGTTTAATTTGAAAGTTATGAGCAACCGTATACACCACACCAAAATTAACAATAATTTATAATGATTTAAACCAAGATAATTTACCTAATTTCAATTATTTTAATATCAAACGATAGGTTTTGGCACTATGAATATATCTGCAAAATTTCATAAGAATTGGTTGTACCGGTCAAAAGATATTAACCCTCGAACACTCGCGCCAACTTTTGCAACACAGTTACTTGCGCGCACTATAACCCCAAACCAAAGAAAACGTGCGCACTAGAGGTTTGACTGGGAAAACTTGGTTTTAGGTTTATCGAACTTTCAGAATAGTTTCTTGAAATTAAAAGCTCTATCGTCTGGTGGAATCTAAATTTTGATTAATCCCCCTAAAAGTGAAATAAAAAAAATTATTTTTCTTCAGTGTCAATATAACACATTGATGTGCTCTGCAAAGTTATAGAGCATATTATTACAACAAATTTTGCTAGAGACAGTAACCTTCCATCTCTACAGCTAAAATAGAAAAATCTTATTTATTGTATATGAATTTGTAAACTCAGTTTTTATATTTTTGCTCTTTTTGTAATTGTTGTATGACTTTTTCTTGTATTACAAAATTGTACAAACGATAAAAATACACAACTTTGCTGAATATAGTATACCTCTATGTTTGCTTGTTTAGGAACTGTAGAACTTTGATTATAAAAAATACCTTAATTTTGACTACGAATTACTCGACTACCAGCAGACGGATACATTTTAAACATTTTACATTGGCTAGTTTTGCTGCATACAGACACCATTTTTCCATATGAAGAAACGAGAGGAAATTCCACTTGGGGTCAATTGCGGTACACCTCGCATGCTGATTGTTTCGTTTCTGTGATGGCGGTTTATGCTGATCTATTTTTCAAACAATTTAAATTATTAATGCATTGAATAATTATGACATTTTGCTCAGAATAAGTTTATTGAAGAATATTCGTTAGTTAAACAACGATTCGTAACTTTATAACAATATGGCGTTGAAAAACCTACACGTGTTGTACAAAATACAACAGCGTGAGTAACCGAAGGTTAATAAAAATTGATTAAAATTATTCAAGAAAACTCTATTGATGTGAATCAAATAGAATGGCATTACAGGAAATTATGCATAGTTCAAAAACCTATAAACAAGACCTTTACTAGGCAATGTATATGTTAAAGAATAAGATTTCCTCTTACAACTTACTTTTATTTGCACTTACTCAAATTAATAACAACTTACTTATCCTTACTCAGCAATTACATGAAAAAAGGATCTATCAAAATTTAAAAGTGTTCCTATTTTGTTTAAAATTTGTAAACTTATTCAATTTTCAAAAATTTTATGTAAACCAACGCATTACGCAATGTTAACCAATAGAATTATGTTCCGAAAACGTGTCGATTTCTATCTCAAATACCAAGTAAGACCGTATAACAAAGGTTCCTTTCACCACTAGGTGGATTAAATCGGGTTTTTTCAGCGGAGCTCAAAATTCAAGTTTAACTAAATATGTATCAAGAGAAACGTGCTATATTATAATGAATTATTTTTTTGTTTAGTTAATTACGGTGTACGCTCTCGAATCTAATTTAAGTTTAGGAGAACGACAGCGTGTGATTTGATTTTTTTGTTTGATGGCCATATCAGATTATCCATTCCACAGCTGTCACTTATCCAACAGTGCCGAACTCGCCAACCGCGAACAAATAAATTTACACATACACCTGACTATCGATAACAACCGGGATCAGATGCAACAAAGTGTGTAATCACACAAAAGCCACTTTTCATAGCTGTTCAGGACCTACCCATCCGAAAGTGTATAGCTTGCAACGGACCGCACTGCTCTCGGCAAGGTCGACGATACAATGGGATCACCCTTTTGATCTCCGGGTGTGTAATTTCATTTAAAAAATATAATCGCCGAACGAGTGTGCCAACAGAAATTAAATTATCGGTGACAATTCGGTGGGAGCTCGAAACGGAAACCGGAGAGAATAAATTCGATCGCACGTAACGACGCGGCGGCGGCGGATCGGCGAAACCGATGCGGCACGGCCTATCGGCGGCGCGCACGGTAGGACGCGGCACCGGATGGACAGGTCGGGAAGCTGGAAAGTTGTTTTCTGCTTTTGCTTCGTTACCTCGAAATGTGACACGGCGCAAGTGATTCCATGCCGGTCGGCAGATCGACGGTGGCCGGCGGTTGTGGCCGCAACGGCACGGGGGAAAACTGCTACATGGGAGTAAACACGGGCTAGCTGGTGACGCATTTGTGGGAAAATTTGATGGTGATTTTTTTATCAACGATATCGGCTTTTAGTAGTCCGTTTGGAGAATGATTTTAATGAAGATTTAATGAGCTTACCGGGCGACTTCGGCGCAAAATTTGGACTGACTGCGAACAGATTTGTTTTTCTTTATCTGATGCTTTCCACCTGTTTGTTTTCTTCTTTCTGGTAGGTATTACTTCGTAATAATATTTATTTGTCATCCAGACTCGAAAAAGCGACTTTGTTCAAGATTGTTGAATTTAATTGAACGTAACAAAATGCAATTAATTCAAAATGTGCATGAATTTGCGACATAATTTAGGAAAAAAAATGAAACAAAATCAAACATAGTAGCGTGTCAAACGGAATGCAATAGCAAGGTTTTGCTTTGTCTGAAATTGCGCTTAAAACCATTTTCAGGTCAGCCATAATACGATCAGATTTAACTCACGTTTTTCAATGCCAGGTTGGCATTGTTTTCATTCGAAACTCGTGAGCAAAAGTCAACTGAAATTTCCCTATTGGGAACATTTTGCATACTTCCTTGTATTTTTTGGACGAATTTTAAAATATTGCTTCTTTACACTTTTTACAAAATACAAACAAATCGAACTTTACGAAAAATTTTACTTATTTTAAATTAACAATGTATTGAAAAATACATTCTTTCAAACGATTTTTTTTTTGCGATGCGAAAGCCATACAACGAGTCAGCAAATCCGCGTTGAATCCTGTCTCTGTGTCTCGGTTACGGATAGGACCGATTTCTGTCGTGCAGATATTCCATGTATTTCGTTCACAGTTAGTTATTATTTCACCTGCCTGCTGGCATTTTCAAACTTTTCGGTGCCATTCCGTTGCTTGACGATGCATTTTTTTCGTTCATTTTCATCCGACAGTTTCGCCAACAGTTTTACTCTCATTTCAGCATGCCTTCAACCGGATCCAGCTCAGCTGCTGGCTGACACGGTCGAGATTCCAGCCGAGGGAAAAAAATTCCTCACGAAAAAAAAACAATATTTTTTCCGCTGCATAATGAAACTTTTAGCACAGCCGCCGCCACGAAATCCCACCTGCAGTAACTTTCGCAGCGGCAGAATAGATCGAAACTGCGTGGCCTCTCAGCCGACAGCTGAACCCGGGGCGTCGGAATTCGGGAACATTTTGCAACACTCACCATTCAGCACTTTTCACTCGTTTTTATTTCGTTAGCTTTTCCGCGGACACGGTCCAAGGGCTTCACGCAGGACAAAGGGATCGCGAAAAAAAACGAAACGGTGGAGCGAGAAATTCTCTATCCGCGTGAAACAAAAGTAGTGCCGCGCGGCGTTCGGCGGCCAGTCGCGATCTCGTCTGTTTGCTTACTCGAAATGTATTAAACTGAACAATGTTTTTCGTGAAAATTGAGAGAATTTTCCCCGCACCATTTGGATGCTGCGGTGAAGTCTCACCGTCACATTTCATCAACAACAGGGTGTTTCTGGTTCACAAAAGCAATCAGTGAAACGAATTGATGACTTAGTATAGAACTAACAATAAGGAACCCCCCAACCATATTTAGTAAGAACATCCTCTCGCACAAGTCCAACGCTGCAGTTTTCCATTGCGTCTAAAATTAGTTCCCCATTAGTTCGACTGTGTCGTAGTCCCTCCTTTGGACTGGTGTTCGTGTAAGTCGCGCTGCCTGGTGTAAGGGTGGGTCTCCAAGTACGATTCTGTCCAAGCACGATCGCAGCAGATCTAGCGCGTCAGCCACAAAGTGGAACCTTTACCCGTTCACTCAGCTCGCTTACAGCCGGCAGCAGGCAGGTTCCTGACGGGCCCAATACTATGCGGATAGGAGAAACATTTCTGGTTTATTTACATTAGCAGGCGCGAAACATGGATCGCGCATCTGTTTAGCCGAACGTGTAGCTAATGAAACGAGAATTTTTTTTTGCTCCTTTTACTCGCCGTGTGGAAACCGACTAATAACTCGAGCAAACCACCATCACCACCACCACTTTTACGCTTGTCGACATGTGGACCACCTTGGCAGGGTGCGTGCGAAGGAAAGGTGCCGACGACGAGGTGTCAAAAGATAGCGATCGGGTGATCTCTTACGCGCGTGCAAAGTCGTTCAGCTTCCGGTGCGTTGGAAGGAGCGAAATCATGAACATGGCAATGAACTTGTCTAATTACTTAATTATTTCGAAAGCAGTCGGTTTTTGCAAGCAAGCGCGGTTGACATGCTTCACTTGTAGCAATCTGTGACCATTTCGAAGTCATGCAAAGTAATTTATTTTTAATGCCAGTTGTCATATGTTCGAATCCCGATTGGGAGAGGCTGTTAGAGTCAAAAGGATCGTAGCAACTGGTCCTGTAATTGTCCTGCACTCTAACAGCTAACAACACTTTGAGTTTTATTGCTCTCTTATGACGGTATTTGTGACCAGTTTTGGTCATGAAGACCTTCATAAGAGTGTGATAAAACCCTCAATGTTGCTTGGGTGTCATATAAAAACAGAAAGTCTAGTTTCGATAACGGAATGTATCTCCTAGGCTTTGTTTTGTTTTGTTTTGTGCTTGGCAATTGTCACCTTACCCAAGCACACAGATCTTACTCGTCCCCGCTTTTCGTTGTTGATTTGATTTTACCCACGTACCGTGTATTTTGCTACTGTACGAGAACATCTACTATATCATCCCACTTGACGATAGAGACAATCGTCTCGTTTCCTAATTTTATTGCGTACGACTACGAAAAATAACTGCACACTACACAGTACGTTGGAGACTATGTGCATTCTATAGGAAATGCCGACAATCGGTGGAGAGAAAAAAAAAGTTTCTTGGAAAAATTATGTGAGCGTTACCACTAGGGAGAGCTTAGCCAAATAACGACTAGCAACCCAAGTAGCACACTACAGGTTCGTTTAGTTGAAGCAACCGGATTACAACTGAAATTAGTCATATTTTGGTTACCACTACAAATTTGTAACAACCGTGCTAGTAGGGAAGGAACTAGTTGACCACGATTCTGAAGAGCAAGAAACGTCAAAAAGAGGACAGAGATCATGAAGAATTAGAATAACTATTTCGAGGGAGGGAATTTTATCACCAACGAGCGTCAGGTGCTCGACAGGGGGAAGCAGTTCTTCGATAAACACCTTAATGGGGGACCCTACTCTGCAAAGTCGAAAAAATCGAATTTTATTTTTTGCATTTTCGAGACGCTTATACCTTCAGAAATACGCCAAAAGGATTTTTTGATATTTTATCTCGTTGAAAACTTACGGCAAATGTTGTGGAGTCACCTCAAGGAAAGTATATTGTTGTACGAAACTTTGAACGCGTTTTCCCAGAAACCATGTTTCTTTAGCTGGCGGTACGTGTATCTCAGAATCTATTGGACCGATTTGGATGAAATTTTTTTTCAGCATGTTAAAGCGAATTATCTAAATTGTTAAGCTACGTAACATGATGATTACGTTTTATGATACCTCAATTTTTAAATTTTTTATGAGCTCTTAATTGCCGATTTTTGATGAAAAACACATTTCTTTAGGAAAAATTGCCGTTTGGTAATTTTTAGAATTTTCAAAAACCGCTACGTTACAATTTAGGTGTTAACTTAAAGCTTCAAAATCATCCTTGAAATCCGTTCTACGATACTCCATTGGTTCCCGGCACGTACCGCCAGTAAGGAACTATTTTCTAGCGGGCATTCACGCGCCCATCCTCCACCAGCATAATAATCACTATTCTGATATCCAAAAAATATATAATGTATCTTCAAATATACCTTAACCAATAACCAAAATACCCCAACACTTAACTATAATTCTAGCATCTGAAAAAAATTTACGAAAATCTATTATTTTTCGGTCTTCCAGAGTAGGGTCCCCCCTTAATGGCAAAGTTGCAGAAGAAAGACGAAACGGAAGTTCCCCTACGAGTGCCCATGGAAGATAGTAATATCCCGGCACCTGGTCTCAAAAGGTCAAATAAGCCTGAGGATTGTATGGAAGAAGTGGTTTGTCCCATCTACAAAAAGGGTGGTCGCCTCTACTGCTGCATAACGCTAGTAAACGCTATCTACAAGGTACTCTCCCAGATCCTGTTACGCCGGCTGCCACCAATAGCACAAAGTATCGTGTCAGGCATTATCAGGCGAGCTTCATAAGGGCTCGCCCAACTACGAACCAAACTTTTACTATCCTACAGATCTTACAGAAATGTCGGCAGTACAAAGTGCTCACGCATCACACTTTTATTGGTTTCAAAGCAGCATACGATGCAGTCGATCGAGACCAGCCATGACAGATAATGCACGAACAGGATTTTCCGGATAAACTGACACGACTGATGAGATAATTAGATCGAGTGATGTATTTCATGCGCACCTCGGAGATACTCTCGTGGCCTTCCAGAGGCGGAGAGGGTTGAGGCAAGGTGACGATTTGTCCTACATGCTGTTCAACATCACTCTTGAGAAGGTGATCCGACGAGCGGGCATCGAAACGAGAGGCACAGGCACAATTTTCACCAAGGGTAGCCAACTCCTAGGTTTCGCAGATGACTTTGTTATCATGGCTAGGAACTTTGCGACGGCGCACAGTGCGTTGAACGTATGGGACTGCGGGACAAAAATCAAAACTGCTAGGTTTAGACATTTTATGAAGCTAGTGTAATGAAAAAAGTAGTTTTTGATAATCGAAGCTAGTATTTGCTTAAATGTCTCAAAATATTTACATAATGACAAAAATGTGCCAAATTTTTACGCAGGCATTGTAAAAGTTTTTCATCATTATATGGGTTGCCGTCGGTTATAAAACTACCAAAGTTGTTTGTGAAAGTGGCATTTTTACTAGAAATACTTTGGTAAATTCAGCAATGCCATCTAGTGTTAGATTAAGCAGCACTCGAAGATCAACCTTGGCTGCAATTTCGGTAATCGAAAAGTTTTTCTTCGGTGCATGAAAGCTTGGAAAGCTATGTTTATGAAAGACGTTTGAGCATTTCTAAGTAAAATATACTTTTGCACTAACAAATCTATATCTGTGAACAGAGCTTGTGTTTAAGTAATACTTAAGCCTTTTTTACCATTCTCAGCCGTAACGGAAAAGTAAATAATAATTTTCCACGACATAATTTCAAAGTCTGCAGCTCGACGTTTTGTTTTTGTTGGGCAATTTTTGAAAACCTTTTAATTAGATCCACGAAACGAATTTCCAGCAGGAAAATCGTTATCATTGATTATTCGTCATAATTATCAACCCGAGAAACGGAAAAAACGGCAGCTGCCATTAAGATTATTAATTTTTTTAAAGAAATATTTATTCGCTATATGAAATAAAATCGCTTTGAGTTTAATTTTGAGCAGTAATAACACAAAGCTTCATAAAATGTAGTTTCTTTTAACAGGGATAACATAATATAGTAGAATCAACGGAAATCTGACGGTTTATCAGTGCTTGACGTTGATCTACAAATATTGAAATATCTTGGAGAGTTGCAGGTAGTTGCAACTAAAACTTGTTCGATCTTGTAGAGGACTCTTTGAACAATTATTCTGTGTATATTTTAGCTTGGAAGTCGGTGGAACATTTTTTAAATCAGTAATCAAAGTTGGAGTTCTGTTTTTTTGAAGGACAATATCTATGTCGTTTCTATGGGGCGATTTTTTAGGAGTGAGGTCAAAATGAATTCCTTCTATAACCAAAATTTGTTTTGCTAACCTTGATTGTTATTCTCCATTTTAAAGATTTTGGTTACACAAACTATGAAATTTTTGCGAGCGTGATGAATAACCTTCAAAAATGAAAACAAAATTTGTAAGTAAAATCCACTCAGCAACTTGACAGTTTGAACGCTTGTAATAGTAGTTGTGGCGCTTTTCCAAGCAAACTAATACTTGTTTATATAGTAGCAGGCATCTATAAACAATTCTAAATACTTAGTATACCCGATTAAAATAAAGTAAAAAACGATTTTTGTGTATGGCTCAACGCACTGTGCGGCGGAGGCAATTTACGATGGACTAAAGCGGCGCATTTAATTTTAGGAGGATTAGGCTAAAATTAAATGCGTCGAAGACCAAATACATAAATGGAAGGGATTCAAAGGAAATAAATGCGTGCCTCCCACGGACGGCAACCGTCGACGGTGATGAACTGAAAGTGGTAGATGAGTTCGTGTATTTGGTGACCGCGGACAACAACAGTAGTAAGGAAAACAGTCGCGCTTCAAGCAGGAAATCGGGCTTACTTTGCCCTTTGCAAAACGTTACGATCAAGAAGCATACGCTGCCGTACGACGTTGACAGTGACAATACTCTTATTAGACCAGTCCTTCTTCATGGGCTTGAAGCCATGACGATGCTCTCGGAGGACATACGCGCCCTTGCTGTGTTCAAGACGAAGATGCTGCAGACGGTATTTGGCGAAGTGCAAACTGAAAGTGTGGAGAGAGTGGCGGAGGTGTATAAAACACCAGCTACAGGCACTGTTCGGAGAGATTCCCATCGGACATCTGGCGAACGTCGATGGGCCACAATGGGCCGGACACGTCGTAAGGATGCCGGACAACCGTGCTAGGAAAGCTGTTCTCTTCAACAACTCCAACTGCACCAGGTGCAGGAAACACAACGTACAAAATGGCTCGACTAGGTCGTAAATGATTTGCAACTTCTTACTTACTTAGTGGCTTTCCTGTTGAACAAAGTTTCTCCATGTAACTCGGTTGAGGGCTACCGCTCTCCAATTCCTCGGACACCGAGTACTCTCTGCCAGATCTCGCTCCACCTGGTCTAACCACCTTGCTCGCTGCGCTCCTGGTCGTCTTGTTCCTACCGGATTTGAGGCGAACACCATCTTTGCAGGGTAGTTGTCCGGCATTCTTGCAACATGCCCTGCCCATTGCATCCGTCCAGCTTTAGCCACCTTCTGGATACTGGGTTCGCTATAGAGCTGTGCGAGTTCATGGTTCATCCTCCGCCTCCATACTCCGTTCTCCTGTACGCCGCCGAAGATCGTTCTTAGCACTCGTCGTTCGAAAACTCCGAGCACTCGCAGGTCCTCCTCGAGCATTGTCCATGTTTCATGCCCGTAGAGAACAACCGGTCTAATAAGCGTCTTGTACAGGGTGCACTTTGTACGGGGACTTAGTCTGCTCGACCGCAATTGCTTGTGGAGCCCATAGTAAGCACGACTTCCGCTGATAATACGCCTCCGAATCTCACGGCTGGTATCATTGTCCGCCGTTACCAGTGAGCCAAGGTAGACAAATTCATCGACTACCTCAAACTCATCGCCGTCGATCAATATACTACTGCCCAAGCGGCGTCGTTCGGCCTCGGTTCCGCTGACCAACATGTATTTGGTTTTAGACGTATTTACCTTTAACCCAATCTTTTCTGCATCGCGCTTTAATCTGGCGTAATGTTCAGCCACCGCCACAGATGTTCAGCCGACAATATCCATATCATCGGCAAAGCAGACGAATTGACACGATTTGTTGAAGATCATGCCCCGCGTGTTGATATCCGCTTGGTTCATAACACCTTGTAGCGCTATGTTGAACAGCACGCATGAAAGACCATCACCTTGACGAAGCCCTCTGTGTGATTCGAATGAACTTGACAATCCACTTGAAATCCGAACACAGCACTGTGTACCATCCATCGTAGATTCAATCAGTTTGATGAGCTTCCTGGGGAAGCTGTTCTCGTCCATGATTTTCCATAGCTCTTTCCGGTCGATGGTATCATATGCGGCTTTGAAGTCAACGAACAAATGATGCGTGGTAACTCTGTATTCACGGCCCTTTTGGAGGATTTGCCGCAGTGTAAATATGTGATTCGTTGTAGATTGACCTTCGACGAAGCCGGCTTGATAAGTTCCCACAAATCTATTCGCAATTGGTGATAGTCGGCGGAAAATGATTTGGGACAGCATTTTATAGGCGGCATTGAGAACGGTGATCGCTCGATAGTTCTCACAGTCCAACTTTTTATAGTTCGGGCAGATAACCCCATCCAAGTAACAATTTGGGTTTTATTACACTCTTATGATGGCATTTGAGACCAAAATTGGCCTTGAACACCACCATAAGAGTACAATAAAACTTACATTGTTGCTTGGGCATCTTTCCACTCCTCCGGTAACTGTTCCGTATCCCAAATTCTAACAATTAGCCAGTGCATACAAACGGCCAGCTATTCTAGTCCCATTTTAATAAGCTCCGCTCCCATGCCATCTTTCCCAGCTGACTTGTTGTTCTTTAGTTGTTGGGGCTGGCATATCTTCCCCGTTTGTTGCACCGTCGAAATCGCTTTCCCCGCCGCCATGGATCTCCGCCTGGGCGCAATTTAGGTGTTCGTCGAAGTGCTGCTTCCACCTATTGGTCACCTCTCGATCGTTCGTCAGAATACTGCCAGTCTTATCCCGACACATTTCGGCTTGCGGCTTTGCGTTTCCTGAGAACGATGCAGTCGCTCCAACTCTACATATTCCTGCTCTTCCAGGTGCCTTCCTGCTGCATCTTCTTCTGTTCGTGTCTTTCCATGTTCTGACGTGTGGCACTGCGAATCTTGGCCGCCCGCGCAGCGTTCTCCTCATCCATCACCCTCCTACATTTGCGACTTCTGAGACGTCTAGAAAACTGGCGATGAGTGGCTCAAGATCGAGTTGAATGAAGACTACTGCTTGAAACAGCACCCCGTTACTATGCTGGTGACGACGACGATGTGCATTCTATAGCACTCTCAAAGGAATTGGAGACCTTGTCCCGCATGGAAGAAACAGAACATCTTACTCTCCTTTTGCCAAACTTTGTGGACCTTGTAGTTAGGCAACCTACCTAAAAAAATTTCGCAAGCGCCAAGCTCATATTTTGTAGTAGTTTTTCCCGGGGATCGTCGTATCATCTGGCTAATAGTATAATCGGGGCTCCAACGGAGAAATAGAAGAAATAGGATAAATAGACGTCCAGGCAAGTACGCATCAATATGCCGAATCAATAGGGAAGTGTCGTCGTGGTTGGGCCACGTTTTGGAATTCGCCCATAACTTTCGTTTCAAAAGGAATTTTGGAAATCTAAATACATCGTTGCAAAGGTCTAAGAATAAGGTATATATTCGAAAAGTTTTGAACTGATTGCTTGAAAAAGCATTTACCTGAAGACAAAAAATGTTGTCATAGTCGGGCCATGTTGTACAGGTTGGGCCACCGCATAAAATCTAAGACATACGTATTGAAATTCTATATAGAGACATGAAAAGAATGAATTCCGTGAACAACGGCTCATATAGGTACGAATACCCTATTTTTAATTGCATTTTTGAGAAATTTTGGCGATTTTGTAAAATCAATATTGCTACAATCGCCTTTTCCGAAGTATAGGTACAACTACAATGAAAAAACAACAAAAATCTAGGTTTTACCGGACTAATATTGCTTTATTTCATCACATTTTACGTGACTGACATTCTCTAGCGATTTTTGCGCTTCTGCGCTTAAAATTATGGTGGCCCATCCATGACTACTCAAGTGGCCCGACCTTTACAATTAGCGCTTTTCTAGTATTTCACCTTAGCCTTCCTAAACACCTTACTGGAGGGGATTTTTCTATAGTCTTCGTGTGCAGCACAACACACTTCATACATTTTCAAAATTTATCTCGATAATTGCATTTCATGAATCATTTCTTGAAAAAAAGTTCATTGCGCATGGAAAACTTTTTTTGTAAGATTTAGTCACTGAATTCAGTACGGGTGTTTTGAACACACGATTGAAACTCACAATATTGTGAAAAGGTAGCTATCACAGTAAGAAGTTTTACAGTGGTTGTATTATAGATATCATGAGTTACTAAAACTGTAAAATCGTGATGGCCCGACCATAACAGTGGCCCGACGATAACGAAAATACCCTATATATATAGAATGCCAGTGTCGCTGTTTTTCTACAGGACTC
The DNA here is from genome assembly GCF_943734655.1 of Sabethes cyaneus. NCBI lineage: Eukaryota > Metazoa > Arthropoda > Insecta > Diptera > Culicidae > Sabethes > Sabethes cyaneus. Next base: position 210,438,390 of record NC_071354.1, on the reverse strand, counting down.
ATTGTGGTAAACATGATGCTATCAATCTGTATCAAGTCTGTGAATCGGGAACTTTGTTAAAGTTGCTCATTGTTATTTATCTGTTCTTTATCTGTGCACTGGTTGGTGCTGTCATCAGTGCGCTCATCGCTGTGTTTTCATGCCAGTGAAATGTTTTTAAATGTTCTTTTTCTTTTTGTCCGGATGAATTGAATCCCAGAACTGAGCCCTTTTGCACCGTTTTTTCAGAAATTTGAAGCAAGCGAAGTTTCCAATCACATTACTTGGCAGCCATATTTGAAATTTTAAACTGGTTGTTAAAGTTTGACAATGAGATTCCTCTTTTGATGAACCTCAGCTACACACACATATGCATATATAATGTAAAAACATTATCTGAACATGTGTGACGTTTACCTCGCGCACTGGAGCGACACTGGCATTCTATATATATTGATTATACTCATCAATCTCATTCCGGTTCTGTAGTCGAATCCGTAGCAGGGATTTCTCAGCCTGCACCCGCAGGCAAAGACGCTTGAATATTTTGGATTCCCCTACCCTGAAATGTCTTTTGTCCGCAGCGACGTGTAGACGACTCCGCCCTCTAGCCCAGTAACTAGCTTAAGATCATCGGTCAAATTATAAAAAATCGCTAAACTGTATTTTGACACACTTTTTTTAATACTTGAACAAGAAAATAACAAAATAACTAGTAGAATTAATTGGAGAAGCGTTCATTTTTTCTATCAACAGAGGAACCTTACTGAAAAATCAGCTGTATTTCCCTTTCTTAGTGAACCGGCATGTTGATGTCTGTCTAAAAGCGATAAACAATATAAATTTCCAAGCTAATGGATTCACCCTTTCTCCTCTGGTTGGAGTACTTACTAACGGTGAATCAACACGAGCAAGGTGTCCCCTTGAAATCGAAAGCCATAACCACCCATGGATCCATTTGCAGTGCGGATTTTTCTTCGATCCATAAATCAACTCTTAACTGCCTCCGCCGCCGCCGCGCCGGTTTGATGTTCGTTGCTTTTTCTCGTAAAAAGAAATCTCTATTAATGGACTACCACCATCTGCACTGGTTCGCATTCTGAATGAAAAATCCACTATGGCTCTCTCTCTCTCCCTCGCAGATTTTCCCCCTTACGTAGAAGAAGCCAATCGACGTCGTCGACGCACAGTGCGGAGAGATAATAATCGTGAAAATCCGTGAAAACACCGCCGAGGTCAGCCCCGTCGCGGCGTGGCGCGCCGGCAGCGTGAAGTGACGACGCACGGCTATATATTCCGTCTGCTCATCAATGCGTTTAGTTTTTCCGCGAAAAATTCCTTCAAGTGTTCCCCGCTGGTTCTCTATTCTGACGCTGGCAACGGGTCGCACGAAGCCGGTGGATTTTATGAGCATTCGTGTATCTTGTTTGCTTATAGATTGTCTTACAACTGAAATCAACCGGCAAACGGGGGAACGCAATTAAAATAGTGTAAAGTTTGTTGAACTTGAATAAACATCTTTATTTTACGTCGTTTCGATGATTCGACTAGCAAAAGGCGCTTCATTCTTATTAGCACTATAGCAACATGGGATGTTTTCGAATGGGAGGAATGTGTTCCACGATGATGAATATTACTAGACTACCAATCTCAGTAGTCCAGGTTTTATAAACAGTTATTTATAAAAGGGAAAACATTTCTAGTGATTTGTCAAACTTTTAGTGCTCAGTCAATTACTGAGCCACGGCGTTTGTGTTTCATCATGGACAGGACCCGCCCGTTAAACCGTTCTGCTGTGGGGCCGACTAACCGGGATCTCACCGTTGGCCTAGTAGGAGCTATTATATCTTTGGCAATAACGCTCTATCAGAATATGACAGTTGGAGACCAACAGAGCAACGCCCTGCTGATGCAATCGCTGGTTCCCATCCAGCAAATGTTGGGTAATCTGATGCGTAAAATTCAAGCTGTCCGTCCGCGATCTCAAGCACCACCGACTAGGAGACACACCTATACAGCCGGAACTCGTCCAATTGCCGTGCCACCTACACCCATCCGAGCACCAGCTCGAAGCGTGACACCTAGACCGGTAAATGTGACTCAACCTAAAATGGCTAGGACTTATAGAGCTTCCTCCACGGTGGATAGCAGCCGATCCAACACATCGAAACCGTCGTTTGTAGTACCACCTGGGTGGCGTGAAATTTCCAATCTGGACGAATGGATCGACGAATCGGACATCTACCCGCAAATGGATAGTGACGCCATGGATGAAACCCCATTGATGAGTGAGTTCGAGTATTCCCACGACCAGGACTACTATCCATCGTACAACGTCGAAGTCGCCGAACTGGATACAAGCAAGAGCTTCCGACCGACTTTCCAGAGTACCCTGCAGAACATCGACGAGAGCTTCAGTGGAACCCGACCGAGGAGCTTAACCAGGGAACAGCCTGCTTTGCCCAAGCGAGTGGCCGAACTGCGACGATCCGAGCCCGGCCGACGAACCTTCCGACAAGCTGATGGGACCTACGCAATTCGGGAAACCATCAACACCACCAACCCGGACGGAAGCTTTCAGCGAATTACAAAGACCGTAAGCGGCCCAGATGTATCGATCATCCAGAATTTAAATGAAACTACAGAATTGCCAAGCCTAAATCGAACCAAGCCGGGATCTAGCGCAGGTGGAAATGTGACGTTCAATGTGCCACCAACGGCCGGACCATCCAAGTAGGCTGTTGGTTTCACAAATTTTTCTTTGGCAGTTCATAATTTTTTTTTATATTTTCTTCCTTTTAATTTGGAACATAATTTCTAACGAAAATAAAAAATTGTTCGTGAAAAAATAAAATGGATCGCGATAGACAAAAATTAGACTTGTACTTACTGCTGTGCCAGTCCGCTACAGCTCTGCTGGTATCACTGATGAGTGCCTCCGAGAGGAGTAGTCCCGCTATCCAAGTGGCGATTAAGCAAAAACTGTTCCAACTGATGGAAACCCTCGGAGCGTTCTTAGGTGATCATTCGCATCGACCGCTGCAGCTGGGCAGTTCACACCACCACCGAACTGATCAGACGCCATTGAGAGCTAGCAGAAGCATCCGGGATATGAATGCCTCTTTTAGGCGACCTCGATTCAACGGCGAAGGACTTAATTCTTCGGTGTACTATGGTTCGCAACCTAGCGGAAACTCGCACCCAACCCCAAGTCCGGTAAGTAACACTGTAAGACTTCCCTATAGAGTAAATTTTCACGACGCGTATGGTCGTATAACTTCTCTGTATTCCGAACACAGAGAAAGTTCAACGAACGATAATGATATTTTAAAAATGCAATCCTATTTATAAGTTGAACTGACAAAGTATTTTTGGTTTGTTGGAATCGACATAGGTTTTATTTTTAGTAACCTCATAAATCGGTTATTCAATGACCGTATCATTCCCGTTTTTAATTGGAATTTATTTACATTTACCGACTCTTAAAACAGTATTTTTTATTGTCTTTAATGCATTTATTGAAAACTATATCAAGGAAGGGTTTTTTCGGTACTGCTTATCCGATCTAAATGAAAGTATAACGTACGACGCACCAGAACTTCAATACTTACTTACACACCTAAATCCTTTTACCGAACACCGTAATTTTTTGACGAAATTAATTCTGCCAAACGTTTGGTAGTATTTCGGTGATAAATATTAACGTTTTCGGATCTTCAGTAACGTTTGGTACCACCGAACGTTCAGCAGTTCTAATTTCGTCAAAAAATTGCAGTGTTCGGTTGAAAAAATTGAAGTGTGGCTCTTTATATCTTTGATTTTATTTATTGGTTGATACCATCCTTAGATTTCGTCGTAGAAATGAGCAAAACATAATGTCTTAGACAACTTGTGGTAGCAAAAGTGGTACCTACTAATTTATAATGTTTGCCGCCTAACTATATATCAATAAATAAATAAATCTGAGCTTTAGCTGCTGTTATAGAAAAGTGTAAAACTAAAGAATAGACAAATTAAAAGGCTCAAAGCTTATTTTCAGACTGTCGCTATTTGTTCTTCACTTTGAAAATTGCTGCATCGCGTCACATTCATGAATATTTTTAGCCACGCAAAATTCACTGTAATGCTCATAACTTATTTATCATTAAATATTTTTTAGCCAAATTGGGAATTATTCCCGAAAATCATTTCTAATCCAGTGTGTGTTAGTAAGGGTGGTACACAAATAATACTGAAATAGAACTTGGTGCCTCAAATGACAAAACGATACAAGTATAATATCGAATTGACTCAAAAATGACTTAAGAATGACATAAATAACATAAAAATGGTTCATGTGTTGTACAAGATACACAAAAATATCAAAGAGAGGGAATTAGAATTATACAATAAAGCGATAAAAATGATACGACAAGAACTCAAAAAGGCGCTAAAATACAAAAGTAATCCATGAATAACACAAAAATAACAAAAATCAAGATGCGAAAATAATACAAACATCAACGAAAAATAATAAAGAAACGACATAAACTACACAAAAATGACAGATAAAAGATATTTGAAAATAACACCAAATTTGATATAAAATATCGCAGAAACGAACATAAAGACACAAAAATGATTTAGAAATGATTTACGGATGATGAAAGAATCACTAGCGTGCCCAGACATAATAGGTAACTGGTGAGGTTCCCGACCTTTCAGAAGAATGTTTTGGCCTGGAAAACAAAGTAGTCGTAGGATGACGAAACAATTATTATTAAGGCTGTGCGAATTCTCGCGAAATTTCGACTTTACCGAAATCAAACGAAATTTACTATGGATGTAACTGTAGTTTAATGGTGATCTACCATAAAATCTAAGTTGAATATCGTGTGATTTCGAAGAATATCGGTAAACACGACATTTCGCGAAATCTCGCACAGCCTTAATTGTTATTTAAACTAAAACTCCGAACTTCCGGGTGCAATTAGATTTAAAACCTACGTATAAAAGGATTAAAAATAAGATTGGAAACTGGATTAGAAATTAAGTCATTTCTTTATCTGACTTCACCAAAATTCAAATAATACTATATTTGGTCGGTGTTAAATCAGACCGAGTCGCAAAATTAAAAAAAATGAGTTAATGACAGCAAACGATCAAGAATTTTCTAAGCTACATTTTACTCTAATCAGACTGCATAAAATTAGTCTAGAACGACTTAGTCTAGAAATTAGTCTGGAATTTAATTTGTACTAATTTGGGTTTAAAGTTTTGGACTAATTTGGGCTTGAAATTGAGAATTGAACTTAAATTTATAATAATTTAGACTGGAAGTATTACTTGGACGTCGGCGTGAAATTGGACTTAAAACATAATTTGATGTTTTTGTTTGAAATTGCACTTGAAATTTTATTTGAAACTAGCTGACCCGACAAACTTCATATTGCCACAAATTAACCTGTGTTGTACATAAATCATGAATCTCGGATGATCTTTGTCACTATCTCGAGTTTTGCAAGCCCCCCAGTGGGCGGCGCTTCCGACGGCGGGTCACCGGCAACACTCGCGACCGGCTCGTCCTGAATGATCTAGTGTTACTATAGATAGTTTTTGTGGTCTTGTTATTGATTAATGTTTTATGGAAGAGTCTCGAATTTCTCGAGTTGGATTAGTTTTTGAGTTTCGCAAAAATTTCTGTTTTATTTGTATGAGAGTCCATATCCCCCTACCACAGGGGTGAGAGGTCTCTAACTATCATAAAATAAATTCAAGACTCAAAAATCTCCTACATGCTAAATTTGGTTCCATTTGCTTGATTAGTACTCAAATTATAAGGAAATTTGTATTTTATTTGTATGGGAGCCCCCCTCCCCCCTCCTAAAAAGGTAAGAAGTCCTAATTCATAATGGGAAAAATGGTTGCCTCCAAAAACACCCACATGCCAAATATGGTTCCATTTGCTTGATTAGTTCTCGAATTATGAGGAAATTTGTATTTCATTTGTGTAGAAGCCCCCCCTCTTGAAGTGTGGAAGGATCCTAATTCACCGTAGAAAATATTTTTGCCTCCAAAAACCTCCACATGCCGAATTTGGTTCTATTTGCTTGATTAGTTCTCGAGTTATGGGGAAATTTGTATTTCATTTGTATTGGAGCCCCCCTCCTAATGTGGGAAGAGGTCCTAATTCATCACAGAAAAAATTCTTGCCTCCAAAAACACCTACACGCCAAATTTGGTTCCATTTGCTGGATTAGTTCTCGAGTTATGAGGAAATTTGTATTTCGTTTGTATAGGACCCCCCCTCCTAAAGTGGGGAGGGGTCCCAATTCATCATTGAAAAAAAAATTGTCTCCAAAAACACACATATGACAAATTTGGTTCAATTCGCTTGATTAGTTCTCGAGTTATGAGGAAATTTGTATTTCATTTGTACAGGAGCCCCTCCTCTTAAAGTGGGGAGGGGTCCTAATTCACCATAGAAAATTTTCTTGCTCTCGAAAACCTTCACATGCCAAATTTGGTTGCATTTGCTTGATTAGTTCTCGAGTTATGAGGAAATTTGTATGGAAGCCCCCCCTCTTAAAGGGGAGAGGAGTTATAATTCCTCTTATAAAGAGGGGAGGGGTCTCAATTCACCATAGAATAAATTCTTGTCACCAAAAAAAACACCCACATGCCAAATGTTGTTCTATTTGCTTGATTAGTTCTCAAGTTAGGAGGAAATTTGTATTTCATTTGTACAGGAGCCCCCCTCTTAGAGTGGGGAGGGGTCCTAATTCACCGTAGAAAATTTTCCTGCCCTCGAAAACCTTCACATGCCAAATTTGGTTCCATTTGCTTGATTAGTTCTCGAGTTATGAGGAAATTTGTATGGAAGCCCCCCCTCTTAAAGGGGAGAGGAGTTACAATTCCCCTTATAAAGAGGAAGGGATCTCAATTTACCATAGAATAAATTCTTGTCACCGAAAACACCCACATGCCAAATTTGGTTCTATTTGCTTGATTAGTTCTCGAGTTATGAAGAAATTTGTATTTCATTTGTATAGGAGCCCCCCCTCCTAAAGTGGGGAGAGGTTCTTATTCATCATAGAAAAAATTCTTGCCTCCAAAAACACCTACATGCCAAATTTGGTTCCATTTGCTGGATTAGCTCTCGAGTTATAAGGAAATTTGTATTTCGTTTGTATAGGAGCCCCCCCCCCACTTAAAGTGAGGAGGGGTCCTAATTCAACATAGAAAATTTTCTTGCCCTCGAAAACTTTCACACGCCAAATTTGGTTCCATTTGCTTGATTAGTTCTCGAGTTATGAGGAAATTTGTATGGAAACCCCCCCTCTTAAAGGGGAGAGGAGTTATAATTCCCCTTATAAAGAGGGGAGGGGTCTCAAATTACCCTAGAATAAATTCTTGTCACCGAAAACACCCACATGCCAAATTTGGTTCTATTTGCTTGATTAGTTCTCGAGTTATGCAGAAAATTGTGTTTCATTTGTATGGGAGCCCCCCCTCTTAGTGGGGGGAGGGGTCTCTAACCATCACTAAAACCTTTCCTGGCCCCAAAAACCTCTACATGCAAATTTTCACGCCGATTGGTTCAGTAGTTTTTGATTCTATAAGGAACACAGGACAGACAGACAGACAGAAATCCTTCTTTATAGGTATAGATTGTAATAGAATTAGACTTAGAAATGGATTTGAAACTAAAGTAAAAATTTGAGTTGGTCTCCTTTCCTGTACCGTTTTCTTGATTTTTGTTCTTACTTTCCATCCGATTGTCGTCAGTTTGTCTCGTTTTCCTATTTTCCGTCCCGTGTTTCCTGTAGGGTGTATCATTGTTCAGTGTTTTTTGCCTCTCTATTTTGAAGTAGATCTACGTCTTACCGCAGAGTATCAATCCCAGTGGTTGGAGAATTCGCGAAAAAGTGATCATTTGAATCGATGAACATCCCTCATGAACATACACTATTCGCCTGCCTCGCCGATAATGCACGCATCGGCTTTGAATTTTATCACGAACAGAACCTCAATGTGAACATCAGAATTCGTTCAAAAATTGAATATTGAACATTGAGTGTGTTCGATTTTTCGGATATAGAATGCCCGGGGACGTCGGAAATTATTCAAAATAATATTACCACGAAAAGGGAATAGTTTAAAGTAGTGTTAGTGGCTTTACAAGCAGCAGAAAGCGTCCATTCGCACTTTTGCGTTGCTCACGATATTCGTATATTCATCGATGCTACGAAGCGTGAGTGTATGTTGTTCATTGTTATAGGCGAATTGAACCACTCGCGTAGCTGTTTTATCATGATTAAAACCGTTTGCCGATGCTCGGCGTATCTATTCATTTTGCGAGTTTTCCAACCTCTGATCAATCCAAAATTTGGATTCAAGCCAGCGTCACGAAAGAATAAAATATTTTGAACACTAATAGTAATAGCTCCTCCAATTTAGAACGGATTTTAAAGGTTCGCGTACCATTCGATTCATAAAAGATACAGCAATTGTATGGCTTTCTTGAAAAGATTGTTTTCTAATCGCTACATAGTGAAAATCAACGGAAATTCTCAAGTTAAAATATTCCCATGCATTTTCCGTGTCGACGGTTGACGATTACATTCACCAAGCTTGTGGTTGTTGCTGCTGGCTGCTGCTTCAAAACAAAGAAATAGAATAAAATTTTGGCGGTTGCATAGTCCTGCTTTCTTGACATGTAAAGATTATTGAAATGAGGTAAAAAGAAAAGCAAATCGATTATCGTTTGGCTTTTTGCTAGCTACATAACTCTGCAAACAGGGGCGACGTATGCAGTCATGGACTGGCTATAGTAAATCAATTTTCGTGCCTTGACGATTGCAACCGCGGAATGAGAGAGTGGACAAGAGCGAATATGTTCAGACGGCAAAGGATGGAATTAAATGGCATTTGCACGGCAAGTTTGCTTTTTGATAATTGTCAGTACAGACAAACGTATGCCAAATGGTCGGTGTTAAGTCAGACCGAACCAAGTGACAAAACTCTGATTCTGAGAAAAACGTGAACAAAGTTTGCTGCTCTGTACGGTTTATAGCTATCAATTTGAATTTTGGTAAAGTCAGATAAAGAAATAACTCTTATTAATGCCAATAAGGCCATTACAAATATTTTATAAAGTTTTTGTCCTTCCGGTGTTGGGCCACTGGAGGGGGGAGGGGGGAAAACAAAAACAAAGTGAATTTTTAAATCGTGCAAAAGAAAAAAATTCTATTCTTGCTTTTAAAGTATACATTATTATTTTCCATGCAAAAATCTACGAAAAAAAAGCCAAAAACGAAAGAAAAATTTTTCGGCCGATTTTCGGAAATTGCGTTGTTTGAATTTCCATTTTTGTTTCGTGCTAGAGGTACAGAAAATTGATTTTATGAAAAATATTAACTCATACCCTACAAATTATTTTTTGTCCCCCGATTTTTCAAGCCAATTTCCAAGGGGGGGGGGGGGGTGACAAAAACTTTTGAAATTATTTGCAATGGCCTAACATCCCGAAAAAAAATTTGCATTAAATTTTGTAGTAGAAACAATGCATCTACAACAGTTTTTATTGTGAACATTGAAACTTATGGTAAATTTATTGTAAAAGTTCCTCAAATTCAAATTTTAATCACATTTTTGTTTCTTATTTTATGCTATAGACCTGGTCATACGAAAATACGAAAGTGAAAGAATTTGTCATAATTTATCATAAATTTACTGCCTTTTTAAATTATATTTTGTTTTTTTCGCCTAAAAAATTACCATAAAAAGACGATAACTTTTACTGTAAAGTAAAATTTTTGTTCATGAGAAACTAGATTTTTTTATTGTTAGGATACTTAACAACCCGTCATTTTTATGGTAGAATCTCTGAAAACCATGAAAGTTATGGTGGACAACAATAAGTTTGGTTATCTTTTCTGACGATAAATTTTATTGTTTTACTGTATTTTGTATACTGTATTTACTACTGTCAGTCGGCCCAATTGGCGAATCATCTGGAGTGCAGTCGTGACCCAATTAACGAATTCAGGCTGTACTCCAATTTTGGCACTAGTAAAAATATTCGGTTTTGGCATCACAAAATACACAAAATACATACCAAAAATACGATACAATTATTGAGCACTATTATTTACTTAACGCTATTTTACGCCACACATAAGTCAATATGAGGTGAAAAGTTTTCTTTAGCATTCAAGGTTTCTTCGCAAAATCCCGCCTAACGTAGGTCTACGTCAGCTTTGCGGTTGTGTCTGGAATACAACCTTTCTGATTTTTTTTTCTTATTTTCAGTCCTGTTTTCCCTCACGTTTTTCAATCGTTTTTCTGTTATTTTTTTTCCCGTTTTCTGTCTTTCATTTTCTTTTTTTTCCCTTTTTATCATTTCCAGCTTTTATCTAATTCTTCTCTTCTCTTTTCTTTCTCTGTTTTCTGTCTTTCCGGTCACATTTATTTTGCTTTTGACCCCCTTCTTGCTCTATCTTCTCCTTTTTTCTTTTTTATATTCCATTACATCCCGTCTTGTTCTCTTTCGTTTTACCGTACATTTTTACATTCTTTATTTTCGCCTTTTTCGGAACCGGTTTTCTGTCCCATCTTTCGCCTTTTATACCCCATTTGACTTTCGTTTCCCGTTTTCTTCGTTACCTTGATAGGTTTTCTTTTTTCTCATTCGCTATTATTTTTTCCTGGTTTCTCTTGTTTTCTGTTCCGTATTCCATATCTTGTCTCGTTTTCCTTCTTTTTCCCCGCTTTCTTTTCTTCCACTTTTTTCTTTTTATGTGTATGTTTTTCTTTCGTACCACGGTTTTTTTTCGTTTTTCTTTTTTTCATGCCAGTTTTTATTTCATTTTCTGTCCACCGCCTCCTCCTTCTTTGTAAAAATCTCTTCTTCTCCTGTTCTGAGTCTAGATTTTCCTGTGTTTCGTTCTTCGGCTTTTTCTTTCGTTTTTCCTTATTTTCAACTCATTTTTCCTCTTTTTCTGTCTCCTTTTTTGTCACTTTGTGTACCAGTTTTTTTTATCGGTCCAGATTTTCGTTATTTTTTCGCTTTTTAACTCTCTTTCTAGTCCGTTTTTCGTCTGTTCCGTTCTTCCTCTTATTATTAATTGAAATAAATAATGTGTTTGAAAAGAATTGCGAGTTATTCTCAAGTAAGTGTTTCGAATTTCACTATTCAAACAACCATTTTTATTTTACATATTTCCCACAGAACGCAAACAACCTTTCAACTCCGCTTCGATCCAACGTCCAAATAAGACCTCGTTCGAACATCTTCTCACCGACACCGACCGCCAACCGGATCCAGTCGCAGTCACCGCGCACACCGGCGGCGATGGGCGCTTCCAATCGTCAATTTCCGATCCTAAGAAGTCTGCTGAAGGCACTGGCCGAAAATGCCGATGATGGCGTTTACAGCCGAGCGCTCAGCCCATTCGCTACGGCCGGGAACTTTACTCCGCAGCTGCTAGACGAAATGACCGCTTTGCGAATGCTTCTGGACACTTCTGGCGGCTCTGGGGGTTCGATGGACAGCACTCACGACAGGTCGCTGATAGATCGTCTCGAGCAAATGGAAACCAGTATGAATCAGCTGAGGCAGCGGGTTAATCAATTGAATGAAACATCCTAACCTAACGAGCAACGTGGTAGTAAAATGCGAAAAGCGAAAGATGCGTTAGCGGTCCGTAGGTAGCGTTAGAATTGCTGCGACGTTATGCCAAAGCAACGAGAAGCTCTAGCGGTAGTAATGTCAAACCACCCAGTTTCGCAGAGTGGTTGTAGTCCATCGCTGATTGGTAACGCTTTTCAGGTTTACATTTATTGTCACTAGGTAGCGCTGGGAACTGAATTGAAACGAAGAATGAAGAAAAATGTTTTTATTAAAAATTTGATCGTTAGCTGAAATGTAATATGTTATCCACAGACAGATTGATTAGACTAAATAACAAATTGTTTGATTTATAAAAAGAAGTGTGAAAATGAAACAAACACTTATAGCTACGCGCTTACACCTTCATCAAAATAAATACATACAAAAAATCAAATAAATAATTGATGAATCATAATATTCAAACAGTTGAATAGAATTAAAAATGAAAAAATACGGTTTAAAATATCGCAAGCATGTTATTACTTGCAGATTTACGGTGGTTCAGCATCCCACGGACCATCTAATGTAATGCAGCACTCCCAAGGTGGCCCTCAGCACTCGCCTGATTCCCTCCAACAACCAATGACCTCCCGTCGGTTTCCACTGTTGGAAAATTTCCTGGAAATTCTCTCCCAACTCGACGATAAAACCCTGTACTCCGAAGGTCACAAGCTTCCGATTGCCGACGATCCGAACCAGAACCGGCACCTGCTGAAGGAGATTGACGAGATTATCGCACTGACCGCCGATCAAATGTCCGGCTGGGGAAACGAAACTCTGAACGAACGCGTTGGCCGGATCGAGCTGAACGTCGACACGATGCTGAAGCAGTTTGAGCGATTGACGAAACGGTCGAAAACGGATGTCAGCGAAGAAGTGGCCACGCCGGCCGAGAATAACGAAGAACAGAAAACTTCAGCTGAATTGGATAAGGAATAACCGGTACGAAATAAATTACTGAGCATGATGGTTCCAGACATCCGCCAATATCCGTTATAAATGGTAAGCAGTTTGGCACCGACTAAAACTAAATAAATTTGGAATAATGAATTTAAATCTATGACTTAAGCATTTGTTTATATTTGCTTTATATAATTTCAGTGCAATTATATTTTATCTGCACCTCTTATTATTCTACATATTTTTGACAACTCCTAGATTCAATTATTTGTTCGTTTCAATCAATCTACTATTTTGTGATTTACTGAATCCTTTGTTTGCTCTATAATAAATTCCCCTTTTCTAAAAATGATATTGCCAACTGGAACGGAACACACTTTATATGTTCATTTCACAAATGATAATGATTAGATTGAATCACTAAGTCGAGTTTATCCTATTTCTGCACTGAATGAAGTACTGGTTACGATTGCTCATTAGAGTGGAAAAGTAATACAATTAAACTATCCTGCTATGTAAGTGGTAACAAGCCAATAACGCTTCATTAGCGATGCTGAAACGACTAGTCTAAACAGTGTCAGAAAGTTGAACGAGCACATGATTTGTAGAACAGTGCTCACTCCTGTCTTTAAATATATTAATTTCATCAACAATTACAACTCCATAAGCACGCGCGGCATGTGTAAGGACCGTAAATACTTTTATTACCTACATAAATGAATACCTAAACCTTTTTACTAGGGTGGTAATATTATCTCATTCTTCTGAAGACACATTATTCAGGTCTTATGACAATTTCATCTAATTCGGTGAATATTTGTAGGTTGTGTGTGGAGCTCAAATTTATATTACTACTACTTGGTATCTAACAATTGCTTGATTTTTTAATATGATTTTCACGGTAAGTAACCAATTAATATTTTTCTTTTCAATAGCAAGATCCAGAAAGATTTCCGGACATTGTCTAAACAACATTTTTACTCACGTAATAGCCACCCTACTCCGTAGGAGGAGTATCACTGTCCGGCTTAAATAAAAACAGTGTACATTCTATCGCTTTATCGTAACGATTGCTTTGTCATTTTACACTTTGTAATCTAAACATTCTATTCGAATCAGCCTTTAATGATGGATATAGGCACTGATTCAAACAAAGGGAATTCGAAGTTTACAATTTGTGTGATTATAACCCGAGAATTATAACCAGTTAATATAATTATCGGATATGGTTATCCACATCAAATCGTGGCAAATTCAATTATTTATACCACAAGCTAGAAGCGTTTAGAGCCCTCTGCACGAAATGGTTTTACGATGTAGTCTCGAATCCTTTCACCTGGTCTGCCTCGTAAGTGCTGCTGGTGTAAATTTTGTACCCCGAAAAAAATGGGTTCGTTACGTAGAGTACTGGCGGCAATCAGTATAAAAATACATTTCCGAATCACTGTCACTTTTTTGCTGTCTTAATCCTGCTGCGAGAACAAAATTTGCACAGTTGCTTGTGCACAAGCAGTCACATGATCTAAGATTATTATTAGTTCCAGATAACGTAAAAATCTGCAACGCATCAAAACAGGAATACAAAGCAACATTTGTTGCTACCCACCTGTTGTTTCAATTTGATCATTCTATCTTCCAGTCAGATTAAGGCGAGACAAGTAAATTTTATCTAACAGACTTTCAAGTCAAAAGTCAAAAGTAAACAACAAAAATGAAAAAAGGGAAAAGTCATAAACAAAAAATCAAAAACCACAGAATGAAGATAAAAAGTTTGAATTTTAAAATCAAATGTTCGAAGCTAACAGTTAAAATTTAAAGATCAAAATTTAAAAAAAAAACGAACCTCAAAAACCAAGGGCCACAGTTAAAAGTCAGATATCAAAAAATTAAAACAAGATTCAAAAAATAAAAATCAAAGGTTAAAAAATCGGAGGATTTTAGGATACTAGAAAGTCAAAGGTCGAAATATAAAATAGAAACTCAACAGTTAAAAAGTAAACTTGAGTCGAAGTTAGACATCCAATACTCAAAAATCAAAATTAAAAAGTCAAGATAAAAAAATCGAGAGTAAAGTCAAAAGTCAGAAATTGGAAGGAAATCATGACAAAAGTTGAAATTTAAAAGTAAGAAGTAAAATGTGAAAAGTCGAAAGTTAAATGTCAAAATTTGTAAGTCAAAAATGGAATGTCTGAAGTCAAAAGTCAAAAAACAAATATCAAAATTATAAAAAGCAAAGCCTAGATGCTTCATTCAGTTATCGAAACTTGACCTTCTGTTTTTTATACGACAGACTTTGCAGCCAGCTGTTAAAATGGAGGACAATTGAAGGGCCAGTCGCTACGATCCTATTGACTCTAACAGCCAAAATTATACTTCAGTCAAATATCAAAACTATACTTAAAAATGAAAACTCAAAAGATGAAAGTTGAAAATCAAGCGTTAAATATCCAAAATCGAAATTCAAGTCAGAAATCGCAAAGCAAACTAAAACAAAACAAAAACAAAGCCGACACAAATCAGAAGTGAAATTAAAATTTTACATTTAAAAGACAAAATTTAAGAGTCGGAGATAATAATTGGAAGTTTACAATGAACTGGTCAGACTTCGATACTGACTTAAAATTGAATTTAAAATTAGACACGAAAGTTTACTTAATATTAGGCATTAAACCGGACTTTGAATAAAATTTAAAATTTCACTAATATTTGAATTCCACTTTCAAGCCCAATTTGACTCCAATTACATGTTTAATTTAAGGTCAATGTCAGGTAAGATTTCAAGTCTAATTTAAGTCCAGTTTGAAATTCAATTCCAGTTCAAATTGAAGTAAAGCCAGTTAAATTGAACTTGAAATTAGGATTATAGGATTAGGGTTTATTTCTAATTCCCGTCGTAGTAAGTAAAGCCATTCTAATTTTCATCATTTGTTGGATGGAGTTAATAAATGCTCCAAAAGTTCTTGTGCTTATTTGACTAAAACACACTTATCTTCCGATCACTGAAAAGCGATTATTAAAGCATATTATTGAAATTACGCAACTGACTTTTTTTCTTAAATTCGTCGTACCGTTTTAAAATCCGTCCATCAAAATTTTTCATCGTCCGAACTAAAAATCACAACAATGTTTACGAAACTAACGCGCATGTATTTGTGTAGGACGGCATGACAAATGTTATTCTGCAAAATTTCTGTAGGTCAGGCAAGTTTTCCTGGCTGTAGAATAACGACAGTGCCTTGCATGAGTTATTTTCATTTATGAATGACGGAAATTAAAACGATTAGTCGATATTTTCTTCTAGGACTTCTTTAATGGTAAAAAGCATTTAAATAGATCTCAGCTCAGTTTGATTGATCGCGTATGGTAGACAACAAACTAAAATATTACGGAATAACTAGTTTTGCAGTGTGTCATAAAAATGCTGATATTTTTAATAATTTGTGTTGGATAGGACGGGAATAGGCAATTACGACGAAGCAGCAACATACCCTATGCTATTAATTTCCATGCAAAAACATAGGAAAGTTTTTTCAAAATCGCAAAAAAAAATTTGGCCGATTTTCAAAAATTTGATTTCTATTCCTGTTTCGTGTTAAAAGCGTTAACACCCTGTACACTTATTTTTCGATTTATTTAGACTATGGAGCCCACCGATGATTGATTTTATAAAAAAAATTGACCTGTCGCACAAGTTATTTGTTTTCCCCTCGAACCAATTTCAAAGAGAGGGTAATAAAAACTTTAAAAATAATTTGTAATGGCCTAAATTGGACTTGCAATTAGACTTGAAATTAGATTTAAATTTAGATTAATCTGAGCCCAAAGCTTTACTTCAATTTGAATTGGAACTCGAAACCAAATTTGAATTTGGACTTGAAATTAGACTTGAAATCATACTTCACATTAGACTTGAAATAGGGACCTTAAATTAAACTAGAAACTGGGTTTTAATTGAACTCGAATTGAGCTTGAATGCAGGACTGAAATTGGACATGAAAATTCACTTAAAATTGAAATTATGTTAAACTTGCATAACGGATACAGAATTGGACTTGAATTAAGAATAATTCAAGCTTAAAGTTGCAGTTCAATTCGCGTTTCTTGTTGCACTTGAAACCGGATTTAATTTAAACGTGAAATTCGATCTTACCCGGTCTTAAAATTAAATTTGAAATTGTTTTTAACAAAGGACTCAAATTATTCCTGAGGCCGAAAAACTCGGTTTTTCGGGCTCAAGTATTCACTTGAGTACCGTAAACGTACCTAATTCTGCGCATATTTTCCTTAAAAATCGTAGCATTCTCGAATGAATAGCTCTATGTACACATATTTTCCTTGATGTGTTAAATAAAATAAAAATTTGTAGCAACAGGACATCATACGAACCGTTGCTTTTCAAGAGATGGCGCTTTTCTAGTGGTAGTAAAATCAAAATTTCTCACTTATTTATGTTTACCTACCTGAAAAACAATCACTAATCATATTTGAGGTACAGTTACTCCACTGACGAACTGACATGACTCATAGAAGAAAATCCTTTAAAAACCATCGTCCTACACATTTTGCTTGCACACTAGCACCCTCTGTTATGCATGTTGCGGAGTAGCTTGCATTTACAGGGTTTTATGCTGTAGGATTTTTACATTTGTATGGTTTTATACTGGAAACTCGAGGCAACACTCGCGCCCCGCGGTGTGGTCATGTTGCGAAACATGCTTTTATTGGAAATGAGTGGTTTTTGATTGGACGATGGAATTAACGCGAGTGTCTCGTCTGTTTGTCTGTGGTTACTCTGTTATACTTAATTTTCATGATTTCTGCCTAATTTTGATAAAAAACAAACATTTCCTATACCTCTCCATAGCATCTTACTACCAGTCATCCGAGGGCCCTAAGAAGCTAAAGCCCTATAAAGGTACATTTAGAGAGCTTTATGAAAAGCCCTGTTTGCGACATTTCATTTCGAAAAAATTCAATTTCGCAACATGAACGCAATAAATAAAAACAATGTTTACTAACTATTTATTGGTTCAGGTGTCAAACGTTATATTGCGATTAGCGATAAACACAAAAGAAACTGAGATGCATGAGAGAGTAAGGGTGTTGTGTTCAGTAAACTTATTGTCGCGCAAAATTCAGCTGTTAATGAAATGCACACTATGCGCTGCGAAGTAACGACATCTGTTGTATTCAACAGAGAAACATTGATAGTTTCAAGCATACTCTCACGCATGGCGTATGATGAAACACTTGCGCCAACTTCTGTTATTTATCATCAGAAGTTAGACGCAGTGTCCTATTTGAAAATATTGATTGAAATGTGGGATGCGCAGAATTAGGTGCGTTTACGGTAATTTAAAAATTCATATCTCATCAACTAAACAGTACACTGTAAGAGCGAACTGTTTCTTATGAAAATTCAGATAACTTTTCTTAGCATATTCACAGATGGATTACTGACGGTTCCAGAAGTAGTGCTTCTCTTGCCTCTCCTGGAGGAACAATGGAAAAGAGTACAGGGGAAAGACAAAAACTGGACAAATGGGATTAAAAAAGTGAAAAAAAATCGAGAAAGAAAAAGCAGAAAAACGTAAATAAAAAAAGAAAAACGAAGGAAGAATCGTTCAGCAATGAAAAATGGAACGTAAAAAGAAAAGAAGTGGAATAAAGCGAACGGGAGAAAAAAGAGAATACTAGGTACAAAAGACTAGACTGAACAGAAAGAGAGAGAGAGAGAGAGAGAGAGAGAGAGAGAGAGAGAGAGAATGAAAGAGAAAAGAAGAAAACTGAGAAAAAAGGGAAAACGATAAAGAATAGGAGTCAGAGAATGAGTGCGAACTAGACAGAAAAGGAGAAAACGGAACGAAAAAGGAATCAAACAGGACAGAAAAGCAGAAAGAGAAAAGGAGAAAATAAGGAAGCAGGAAGATTGAGAAACAAAAAGAGAAAAAGAGGAAAATGGAGAGAAAAAATGAAAACGGAATAAAACGAAAAATTTAACGCGACAACAAAGGAGCAAATGCAGAGCATAATGAGAGGGAGAACAGAACAAACGAAAACAAAAAATTGAAAAGGAGTTAACGCAACAGAAAACAAAAAACCGAGATTGGAAAAGAAGACAAATTGACCTGAAAATGGTATGAAAATTAAAAAAATAAGGGACCGGAAAATGATAAACAAAAGCAAAAAAAGGAGCGGAAGGGCAAAAACAGGGCAGGAAATCAAGAGAAAGAGGAGAAAGTGGAAAATAACAAGAGAGAAACGGAAGGAAAACGAGACGAGAAGAGTAATATGGAATAGAAAATTGGATAAACCCAGAGGAAACGAAGAATTGTGTGTGCGTGTGTGTGTGCGCGAGAGAGAAAGAGAGAAAGAGAAAGAGGACAAGCGAGTATGAGAAATACGAAGGAAAGGAAAATGGGACAGAAAAAAACGAATAGAAAAATAGGATAAACGAACCAAATAAATCAAACCGGAACAATGACTAAACGGAAAACGGGAGCCAAAAACAAAAACAAAACGTGACAGTAAAAAAGAAAACCTTTGTTATAGTATAACAAAGGAAAAAACCGGGCCATCTAAAAGAGTTCAAATGGAACAGACGAGGAAGAAAAACGAGAAGGAGAAGCCTCAAGTTTTTGGAGCGTCTTTGTAGAATACGAAACCTGGAAATTAAATAAAAAGAATTAAAAAGGAGAAGCGTTAAACTGGATCGAAAAAAGAAAAATAAAAGAGATAAACAGAAAACGAGTGAGAAAATTACAACGAAAAATGCGTGGAACAGGACTGAAAATAAGAAGAAAACCGGAACAATGAAACAGAATACACGGGACAGGAAAAAGAAAAACTAGAGAAAAAGAGGAAAAACGGAAGGAATACGAAATACGTGAAAGCAAAAACCAAGAAAACGATACAGAAAAGAATAAAAAAACCAAAGAAGGTAAAATGTCTGAGAAAATAAGA
Organism: Sabethes cyaneus; assembly: GCF_943734655.1. Taxonomy (NCBI): domain Eukaryota; kingdom Metazoa; phylum Arthropoda; class Insecta; order Diptera; family Culicidae; genus Sabethes; species Sabethes cyaneus. Next base: position 210,418,895 of record NC_071354.1, on the reverse strand, counting down.
CAAAATGTGCTAAATTTGTTGGACTTAAGTCTAATTTAATTATAATTTTAATTTCAAGTGTAATTTAGAATATATTTGCAAGTCCAATGTAATTCCAATTTACGTCCAATTCCTATTCCAATTTTAAGTTCAGTTTCGAGCATAATTTTATGTCCAACTGCAACTTTAATTTCAAATCCAATTTCCAACAAAGGCTTAAATTTTTCTCTTAAGTCCGATTTGACGTCTAATTCTAAGTAATTGAAAATAATTCGGCAGTGGTGTATTGCAATGGCTTCGGCAACGGTAACGCCATTCAGAAGCGTGTCCACTTGTTTGTCGTTACGAATGGCCAGCTGCAAATGCCATAGGATGATTCTAGTCTTCTTACTGTCACGAGAAACATAACCTATTCTTCTTCTTCTTTCTCCTTTGTTTGCTAAGGCAAAACATTCCATAAAGACCCTACACTCTTAAATGATTCTACCTGTAAATAGGTCGGATTTAGTTGAAGCTAGGTTGAAACTACTCAAAATACCCTTAAAGTGTACAAACCCAAACTTTGGGTAAAAATTGAATTATGACAAATAACGCACTTTTAAGTTCCTGCTACCAATTTTTTGGTTGAAAAACTACTCAAAATCTGAGTTTGTACACTTTAAGGGCATTTTGAATAGTTTCAACCTAGCTTTAACTAAATCCGACCTATTTACAGGTAGAATCATTTAAGAGTGTACGATATTCTAGTTGATCGTCGTTCCATTTTCTGATTTCTGTAAAAGTATTAAATTGGCATTTTGACTGTATAGTACAAAATCCTCAAGTCCTTGGGGTATATCAGATTTTCAGATTAAGTTGTATTAAAATAAAATTGTTCATGTACCTTTTTTTCTAAAATTCTTCTATTTTCCTTACCATAGAATCTCCAATTAGAGAGAATTTGTACATGATTTTTTAAAACTATTAGAAAAGAGGGGTAAATGGGGCAAAATGTGTTACTTATCGTCATTTCCGCGCATTCAGACTATCACCAATCAAGTGCTCGTGATTTTTTATCTAAGAAAAGTCATTTTTTACCTCTCAAAACCAGCAGCTACAAAACGTTCCGTTTTTTGGTCGATTCTGCCCATTGTGCTTTGTCTTCGCCGCTCAACGTACATGATTGATTGCCGGTTAGTGCGAAGTACAAACTGCATTTATCACTTCGATAAAGGCTTGCCGGAGACAATACAACAACAAACAATGCGTGCCGATACGCATGGTTTGGTGACTGTATTGTATACAAACTTTATTTCACCAAATTGCCGTTCAATCCACTGCTTATACCTATCGGTAGTTTCAACCGATATCCTTCTAATTCTGGCGGCGTAAGTTGTCAACCCCACGATTATCGTCGCGTTCATTTCAATTCTACATGATAAACCCATTTCAATCATCACATTAGCCTACGATTAGAATTCAAGTTAAATAATAACTGCGCCAGTTGGCAGGCAGGCAGGCAGGCAGCGTGCAACGCCTCCGATAATAAATATTACGACTAATTCAGTGAATTAGCAAGTCCTAGTAATTCTGTAATCCTTACGACAGCCGGGCATAAATATAAATTTGCAAACTCGTTCGCTCAGCGTTACCTCCATTTGTTAGCCGCCTTAAGTCATCTCCCGAGCAATTGCTCTGCATATGTCTGTGGTAGGTATGCCACCTCGAGATAAGGCAAATAGGTGCGTACCCAACCGGTCACCTGGTTTCCTGATGCAGTTCGACTTGATAATGGGGACCTTGCTGTAACCCTCGGAATGTTGCCACCAGAACGTTCATTCTACAGCCATGTGGACGCTTTATTCGGTAATGACTGCGGTTATTTATTAAATTAGATCTGTTTGGTTTGCATGATTGCGATCGGTTTGAAGGCATTAAACCCGGAAAAATCACATCCGTTGCCACCAACCATCGGAGTGACAGGCGTAGCGTGTCGGTGTAAAACTATTGAGATAATTAACTTTTTTTTAAGTTGCTTGATGAGCTGTAGCCAATTTGCTCACATCCGCACAAATAGTTCATATCTGTTCTACTAGTTATGAACTAAGGGAATTGCTGCCGGTATATTCAACCAACCGGTATTTGACAAATCAACATTTTAATCCAAAGTACCCAACTGGAATTCGTCCTTTGATGAACTAAGATGCTAAAACAATTTAGGTTTAATTTGAAGTTCTAGCGCCTGAGCAATTTAACATTTGTCTGAATACTTCCGTCTTTAGGCGATCCAAATTAGATGTCGGGTCTTTAGTATAGCAATTATAATCTAAATGAGTCTTTTATTGGGCTAATAAGCAGTTCGAGTTTGTTGTTCGAGTGTTACAAGAAATAAGCTTTCCAATAAAGTAAAGCAAGATTTGGTATGTATGACCTACCTACTTTGCTTGCAGATAAACGCTTCTATTTCATTTCCTATGAATTTCATGTAAATCGTTGACAAATGCCTTTTGTCCTTTTGTCATATTAAATTAAACTGGTGGGGAATGCAAACAAAGGCAAAACTAATAGTATGAACGAGTTGTTCAGAACAGCACCACAATGCCCAATTTATAACTGATCTTCCAGTAACGCTTATCAATCTTTCTTTTTCCTGTTTACAGCTTCTATCAAACATTCGTACGACAAATTTAATTCGAACGAAGTCTAGGAAACTAGAACGCAAATACTCAATACCAAAATAAAAAATAGGTTAAACATGACGTCATACCCGGCCTGTATAAAAAATCAGAATGGTTGTCACAAGACACGACCGCATGGCTGACGTAGGACTACATTAGTCCGATTCGAAAATATCAGAATATACAGTGTGACACAAAAATCATTGTATCCTTTCAACGGTATATACAATTAATACCATCAAACTAAGACCATGTGTGTGTCAGCATGACTTAAGTCTTACTTGACGTAGTTTCATTTTCGTATTGTGTCTTGCACGTACCAGAGTTTGAGTTACGGTCGTTGATAATAAATAAATTCCGAAACGGTGCTACATGCGGCAGCATTTTTCGTGACCTCAAACATCACGGCATAAAAACAGGATTTGTATATTAAACACTAAAAAGATTTGTCGAGACGGGATCCATTGAAAATCGCAAAAAAAGGAAGAAAACGAAGCGTTAGAACTGCAAAGGTCAAAAAAGTTGTTCGAGCATTTGTCCGGTCAGCACGGAAAATGGCAATTTAGCTGAATATTAACAGGGAATCTCTTCGTCGAATTTCGAAAATGGGTCTGGATATGAAAACAATCAAAATACGTTAAATCCATGGATTCACGGAAGCAACAAAACAAACACGACAGGAAAGATGCAAACTGCTGCTCCGTCGCGTCGGCACGGTGATTCCGAAGTGATCTTTTCTGATGGGAAGTTGTTTGTTCTTTAAACCTCGCATCATGCTCAAAATGATCGATCATGGACGTTCCAAAGCACAAACGGAATATTCCACGATACCAAAAATCATCAGCGGTCATGGTATGGGGAAGCAGTTCATAGAAAGGGAAGCTTTCTTCTTGTTTTTATTGCAAGGCCGTGAAAGTTGATACAAAATACGATCTGGAAATGGTCTTGGAACAAAATTTGATGCCTTATGTTCGGGGAATGTATGGTGAAGAATATTACTGCTTTCAACAGCATGGGGCTCCAGCCCACACTGCATATCTTGTGCAGAAGTGGTGCAAAGCCAATCTGACGGATTTCATATCGGATAAAGGAATGTCCTCCAAGTTTCTAACACAAAACAAAAGTATAGCATAGCATAGCATAGTTTGACCGCCCGTGAGTTTCCCGCGATTGATCTAGATCAGCTGAAATTGCACAAAGAACCATCTGAATGATGCTAGGTGGTAGCAGATCATTCTCAGTGTGTATTTTCTGGTGATCTAATTCTTTGTGATGATCAATAACAAAGCTGGCCACGTCCATGCAGGTCAATTTAGGAGGGAAAGGAATGTTAGTCCGACATTTGCTGC